>NC_047089.1:245008709-245308709 GCF_902459505.1 Geotrypetes seraphini
ATCGATTTTAGAAATTACTAAGGAGTGGATAAGAATATTAAGTGATTTAGAGTAGAGAATGACACGGTGACAAAATTCATCACCGTTCCCGTCCCCACGGATAACCGCGGGAAACCATCTTCATGTCATTCTTTAAGGAGAGAGGGAAGAATTGGAGTATGAATGGCCACAACTACTGACCCGCAAGCTTTGCTTTGAAGAATGCTGGTGTAGAAGGACTGAGGTTGAAATAGACACTAGAAAATGACATGGGATTATTTCCCGCGGTTATCCGCGGGGACGGGAACGGTGATGAATTTTGTCACCATGTCATTCTCTAATTTAGAGCAGAGATATTGCCAAAGTCCGACCCTTCCTCTCTGAGCACACTACCAAAACCCTTATCCTCGCCCTCATCACCTCGTGCTTAGACTACTGCAACTCGCTACTCTCAGGCCTTCCGCTTAGCCATCTCGCTCCCCTCCAATCTGTCCAGAATTCGACTGCACGACTCATATTCCATGAGAGCCGCTGTACCCATGTTACTCCTCTCCTAAAGTCACTTCATTGGCTTCCCAATACAATTCAGATTCCTCTTACTGACCTTCAAATGCACTCACTCAGCTGCCCCTCACTATCTCTCTTCACTTATCTCCCCTATGATTCCCCCCCCCCCCCATGAGCTCCACTCAGCTGGTAAGTCACTCCTATTTGTGCCCTGCTCTTCAACTGCCAACTCCCTTCTACCTTCCTACACCGTATGCTTGGAACAGGCTGCCTGAATCCCTACGGTGGGCTCCATCTCTGGCAGTGTTCAAGGCCCAGTTAAAAGCCCACCTCTTTGAAAGTGCTTTCAACTCATAACTCCTCTCACCTTAGGTTCTGCATCCCCAACCCTATATGTCATGCCTGTCTGTTCAAGTTCGATTGTAAGCTCTTCTGAGCAGGGACTGTCTATAAATATCAGCCCACCTCTTTAGAGTGCTTTCAACTCCTAACTCCTCTCACCTTGGGTTCTGCATCCCCAACCCTATATGTCATGCCTGTCTGTTCAAGTTCGATTGTAAGCTCTTCTGAGCAGGCACTGTCTATAAATATCAGCCCACCTCTTTAGAATGCTTTCAACTCCTAACTCCTCTCACCTTGGGTTCTGCATCCCCAACCCTATATGTCATGCCTGTCTGTTCAAGTTCGATTTTAAGCTCTTCTGAGCAGGCACTGTCTATAAATATCAGCACACCTCTTTGGAGTGCTTTCAACTCCTAACTCCTCTCACCTTGGGTTCTGCATCCCCAACCCTATATGTCATGCCTGTCTGTTCAAGTTCGATTGTAAGCTCTTCTGAGCAGGCACTGTCTATAAATATCAGCCCACCTCTTTAGAATGCTTTCAACTCCTAACTCCTCTCACCTTGGGTTCTGCATCCCCAACCCTATATGTCATGCCTGTCTGTTCAAGTTCGATTGTAAGCTCTTCTGAGCAGGGACTGTCTATAACTGTGAAAATATACAGCGCTGTATATGCCTTTCAGCGCTATATAAGTGATAAGTAGTAAGTTCACTCAAGTGTCACCTTTGTTCAGGGAGCTTCATTGATTATAATTCCAAGGAAGAATAGCATTTAAAACTAGTTTTATTTTTAAGATTTTTTATGGGTTGACCTTACCATGGGTTTTTCTAATTAGATCTAACTCCAGTCGAATGCCTCGTAGACTAGATATAGTTGCACCTTCATTTAATGGAATTTGACTAAAAATATGTCTAGTTCAGGGGTCTCAAAGTCCCTCCTTGAGGGCCAGAATCCAGTCAGGTTTTCAGGATTTCCCCAATGAATATGCATGAGATCTGTTTGCATGCACTGCTTTCAATGCATATTCATTGGGGAAATCCTGAAAACCCAACTGGATTCCGGCCCTTGAGGACCGGAGTTGCCCACCTCTGGGCTAGATCAGGGGTCTCAAAGTCCCTCCTTGAGGGCAGTCGGGTTTTCAGGATTTCCCCAATGAATATGCATGAGATCTATGTGCATGCATTGCTTTCAATGCATATTCATTGGGGAAATCCTGAAAACCCGACTGGATTCCGGCCCTTGAGGACTGGAGTTGCCCACCTCTGGGCTAGATCAGGGGTCTAAAAGTCCCTCCTTGAGGGCTGCAATCCAGTCGTGTTTTCAGGATTTCCCCAATGAATATGCATGAGATCTATGTGCATGCACTGCTTTCAATGCATATTCATTGGGGAAATCCTGAAAACCCGACTGGATTCCGGCCCTTGAGGACCGGAGTTGCCCATCTCTGGGCTAGATCAGGGGTCTCAAAGTCCCTCCTTGAGGGCCGCAATCCAGTCGTGGTTTCAGGATTTCCCCAATGAATATGTATGAGATCTATGTGCATGCACTGCTTTCAATGCATATTCATTGGGGAAATCCTGAAAACCCGACTGGATTCCGGCCCTTGAGGACCGGAGTTGCCCACCTCTGGGCTAGATCAGGGGTCTAAAAGTCCCTCCTTGAGGGCTGCAATCCAGTCGTGTTTTCAGGATTTCCCCAATGAATATGCATGAGATCTATGTGCATGCACTGCTTTCAATGCATATTCATTGGGGAAATCCTGAAAACCCGACTGGATTCCGGCCCTTGAGGACCGGAGTTGCCCATCTCTGGGCTAGATCAGGGGTCTCAAAGTCCCTCCTTGAGGGCCGCAATCCAGTCGTGGTTTCAGGATTTCCCCAATGAATATGTATGAGATCTATGTGCATGCACTGCTTTCAATGCATATTCATTGGGGAAATCCTGAAAACCCGACTGGATTCCGGCCCTTGAGGACCGGAGTTGCCCATCTCTGGGCTAGATCAGGGGTCTCAAAGTCCCTCCTTGAGGGCCGCAATCCAGTCGGGTTTTCAGGATTTCCCCAATGAATATGCGTGAGATCTATGTGCATGCACTGCTTTCAATGCATATTCATTGGGGAAATCCTGAAAACCCGACTGGATTCCGGCCCTCAAGGAGGGACTTTGAGATCCCTGGTCTAGTTAGCAAACTCCTTCTCTTATCAGTCTGTGCAAATTTGGAATGCTCTCCCTCAGTCATTGAAAAATCAATCCTCATATCTGTTCTTCCGGTAAGGTCTGAAAACATATTTGTTTGAGAAGTTTATGAGTTAGAAATTGGATGATTATATGTTTGTGATAAATTTTATCCTGTAATAAGTAGGAAAATATTTTTATTGTGAGCTCCTCTGAACCTATTTGTAGGGAGAACATGGTGTATAAATACCAATGTAAATTAGATTAGATGATTACTTTGCTGAGAAAAACATAGGTATAAACCTCTGCAAATACTTTTATCCTGGCCAGCTTTCAAAGGGAAAACAGTCTCTCAAAGTTCGTGGGTAAGGTATCCACAGATTTTGTTCTAGGGGGTGCTGAAAAATTCTCAGCCCATCCAAGAAGAGAATGACGTGGATATGGTTCAATCAGTGGTCTGAAACAATGTCAAAACAGAATTTCATTTCTGCAAATTGGCACTTAACGAAAAAAGATGGCACGCTTTTCAGCTCCAGTGGCAAAATAAGGCTCAGAATTTAGGAAGTTGGTTGGTCGGGCTGATAACTTTTCAGCACCCCCTCGTATGTAACAAAAGTAAGCCAAGTATAGGACAATCAAGCCACTGTGACATCACTGATGAGGTTGGCTCTTATTGGTGGAATGAGGCATTATGACATCACAAGCTCAGCTCTGGTTACCAGACACTGAAACTCTTCACACTACCAGGGGATGCAGAAAAATTCTCAGCCCAACCAAGAAGAGAATGACGTGGATATGATTCAATCGATGATCTGAAACAATGTCAAAACACAGAATTTAGTTTCTGCAGATTGGCACTTAATGAAATAAATAATGCTCTTTTCATCTACAATGACAAAATAATGTTCAGAATTTAGGAAGTTGGTTCGTTGGGCTGAGAACTTTTCAGCACCCCCTCATATGTAATAAAATTGAGCCAAGTCTAGGACAATGAAGCCATTGTGACATCACTGATGAGGTTGGCTCTTATTGGTGGAATGAGGCACTATGACATCACAATCTCAGTTCTACCAGAGACTGAAACTCTTCACACTACCAGAGGGTGCTGAAAAAATGGAGAATTTCATTTCTGCAAATTGGCACTTAACAAATCAACCCCCTCCTTTACAAAGCCGCACTAGCGTTTTTAGCGCCAGCTGCCGCAGTAACAGCTGTGACGCTCATAGAATTCCTATGAATGTCTGAGCTGTTACCGCAGTGTGACATCACTGTCGAGGTCTCGAATTGGTGGAATGAGTCATTATGACATCACAATCTCAGCTCTGGTTACCAGAGACTGAAAGTCTTCACTTCACACTACGAGGAGTTGCTGAAAAGTTCTCATCCCAGCCAAGAAGAGAATGACGTGGATACGGTTCAATCAATGATCTGAAACAATGTCAAAACAGAATTTCATTTCTGCAAAGTGGCACTTAACGACAAAAGATGGCACACTTTTCAGCTCCAGTGGCAAAATAACACTCAGAATTTAGGAAGTCGGTGGGTCGGGCTGAGAACTTTTCAGCACCCCCTTGTATGTCTAGGACAATCAAGCCATTGTGATGTCACTGATGAGGTCGGCTCTTATTGGTGGAATGAGGCATTATGACATCACAAGCTCAGCTCTGGTTACCAGACACTGAAACTCTTCACACTACCAGGGGGTGCTGAAAAGTTCTCAGCCCAACCAAGAAGAGAATGACGTGGATAGGGTTTAATCGATGAACTGAAACAATGTCAAAACGCAGAACGTTGTCAAAATGTCAAGCAGAACAATGTCAAAACGTGTCTGCAAATGGGCACTTAAGGAAATCAAATCATACTCTTTTCAACTACAGTGCAAGAAAAATAACGCTCAGAATGTAGGACGTTGGTCGGTCGGGCTAGAACTTTTCAACACCTCATCGTGTTGACTTAAACAGTTTTGAAAAGTACTCTACTTTCCATTTTATGTTGCATCAGGTAGCAAAAAGTTTTTTGTTGGTTTTTTTTTTAAACTCAGCATCCATGAGACGGAATTTCCAACTACCTATCTTATTTATTTTTATTTATTGTATCTTTTAATGCATCATTTTTGTAAACCGCTTAGAAACCTCACGGTTATTAGCGGTATATAAGAATTAAATTAAATTAAAAATATTGGGACTCACTTTTTTATACCGTTCTCCCGGTGACGGGATAATCGCGCGCCAGACACCAGCGCTGACAGTTCAGCGCAAGAAAGAAGCGCGCCACCGAAAAACATTATTTATAAAGAGCTCCGACGGGGGTGGGGTGGGGATAGTGTTCGCGCTGCCGTTGGGAGGGGTGTGGGGGGTGCAACCCCCCCCCCCATTGTAGAAAAAACGGAACTTTTCCTGAAAAAAATCGGAAAAAGTTCCGTGTTCTCTACAATGTGGAGGGTTGCACCCCCACCCCCCACCCCACCCCCAACGGCAGCGCAAACACTTTCGGCGGCGCGCTTCTTTCTTGCGCTGAATTGTCTGCGCTGGTGTCTTGCGCGCCACTGACTATGAACCATTCTCCCAGTATCCTGCTTCCAACAGTGTCTAACCCAGGTCACATATACCTGGCAAGATCCTAAGGAGAAAACAGATTTTATACTGCTTAACCTAGGAATAAGCAGTGGATTTCCCCAAATCCAACTTAATAATGGCTTATGGACTTTTGTTCTAGGAAATTATCCAAAACTTTTTTTAAACCCTCCTATGCTAAACACTTTCACTATTTTCTCCGGTTTGTTTTAAATCTACTACTTAGTAGTTTCACGGCATGCTCCCTAATCCTAGTATTTTGGGAAAGAGTGAACAAGCGATTCACATCTACTGATTCCACTCCACTCAGTATTTAACAGACCTTGATCGTATCTCCCCTGAGCCATCTCTTCTCCAATGAGCCTTAGCGGCTCATAGGGAAGTCATCCCATCCCTTTTATCACCCTTCTCTGTACCTTTTCTAATTCCACTATATCTTTTTTGAGAGGCGGCAACCAGAACTGCACAAAGCTATATAAGGGCATTAAAACATTTTCATCTTTGTTGTCCGTTCCTTTCCGGATAATTCCTAACATTCTATTTGCTTTCTTAGCCACCACCGCACATTAAGCTGAGGGTTTCAACGTATCCTCAACAATGACACCTAGATCCTTTTCCTAGGCGTTGACTCTTAACACAGAATCCAACATCACATAACTATACACTTCTCTCTCCGGATTCGGGGGGGGGGGATAGGGGCAGAGCTGGACCACGAATGGCGAAAAACCGTGAATATCTGGCTCTGACCCACCCCCGCCTCTCTCCCGCCTTCCCAGCCTTACCTGGTAGTCTAGCGGGCTTTCCTACGCTCCTGCCCCGTGCAGATCGCCATTAGGAAATGGCTGCTGTGAGTTCCCGTAGTCTCTCGAGACTACGACGGGAACTCCCTACAGCGATTTCCTAATGGCGATCTGCACGGGGCAGGAGCGTAGGAAAGCCTGCTAGACCACCAGGTAAGGCTGGGATGCCGGGGGGGGAAGACTTAACAATGTTTTTTTTTCTCTTTTTTCCCCCTCCCCAAAAAATCACGAATATGTGAAATCGCAATTACCGAAACCGCGAATGGGGAGGGGGGAGTGTAGTTTTGATTCCTCTTTCCCACATGCATCACTTTGCACTTATTGACATTAAACACCATCTGCCATTTTGATGCTCAGTCTCACCAGGTCCCCCTTGCAATTTTTCATAATCCTGTTGTGATTTAGCAACTTTGGGCTGGATTCACCGATCGTGTCCCGACCAGTTTGCAACCGTTTCCTGACCCCGACCCGATTCACTAATCTTCTGCCCGATCAATCTCCCACCCGATCCAATCCGCCCCATGCAAATGAGGGGAAATGGCATGGATAAGTAGGAAGTAATTGATTCACTAAGCAGGAGAAGGAACACCGATTGGGTTTGCCGATCCGAAATGAAGCGACTGCTGGGGACCAATCACTTACTGCCCTTGCTGACTCTCCTGCTCTCTGCCGCCCTGGAATCCCAGTATCGAGGTTACAACCCCAACCATCAGCATGAAAAATATAAAACTGCAAACCTGTAAAATATCTATACATATGCATACGAACTCCCTTTTTATATATTTTGCAAAAGCGCAGTGCTAACCTGTGGTTTTAACCTGCGGTTTTAACCCACGGGTTTAAAGCGTGTTCTGTTCCAAAATCTGGCTACACAAAAATCATTCCTTTTAAAATGTCCACTTGTAGAGCCAGCCACCCCTCCCTCTTTATTTTGAGCTCGCTTGGGCGACGATCAAGCCCATGCGCAAATGGCATCTCCAACCAAGAAGGATAATCTGCGCCTGCGTCTCGATCGCTCTACAGCGATCTGTGGGATCGCTTGTGGACGTGCGTCCAATCAGAAGCTGTAGTGAATCGGTCGCTCAGCAAAACTCGGCCACGGATCGCCCAACAACGATCCCGATCGGTGAGTTTAGTGAATCTAGGCCTTTGGATCTGCAGAAAATTGAATTATCTCACTCATTATTCCTATCTCTAGATCAATGATTAATATGTTAAGTTTCAAGTTTCAAGTTTATTAACTTTTTAATATACCGACCATCACCAAGTATCTGGCCGGTTCACAGTACAATTTATAAAAAGAAAAGCAAAGATAGTATTTAAAATATAAAATGTGGTGAGTAAACATTAAAGACATAATTGACTAACATGAAAGTGAGGATATGAGGGGAAGGGGAGGGAAAGTTACATATTCTGGAGAAGAAAGGGAAATAGTGGGGGTAGGGAAACACATATTGGGTAGGATCGCTTTAATTAAAGCGGTTGGCTAGATAAGTTAAAACGAATCAGTTGAAAAGGAAAAAATGATAAGAAAAAAGAGTGGGATAGAGGAGATAAAGGTAGGCAAGGATTGAAAAAGTGAGGTAAGTAAAAAAGAGAATTTAGGGGATAGAGAAAAGAGAAAAAGGAAAAAAAAAAAAAAAAAGAAAATGAGGAACTAAGAACTAACAAAAGCATCGCGGAATAAGAATGTCTTCAGATTGGTCTTGAATTTATCTAGATGTTGTTCTTCTCTAAGTTCTTGTGGTAAAGCATTCCATAGTGTTGGAGCGACAACTGTAAAGTTTGTTTTTCGGGTATAATAGAATTCTTTGATTGAAGGAATTTGTAGAAGTTTTTGGTCTGCTGATCTCAGAGCACGTGGAGAGAAATGGGGGATTAGTTTCTTATAAAGATATAAAGGCTGATGTGCAAGATTTATTTTAAACGTAAGCAGAATGATTTTATAGGTTATGCGGTGTGTAATAGGTAACCAGTGTGCCTCTTTCAGTAATGGGGTGACGTGATCATATTTGCCTATTTTATATATGATTTTTATTGCCGTATTCTGTATTAATTGTAAAAAGCTGTGGTCCCAGCAGTGAAACAATGTCAAAAGCAAAGAATTTCGATTCCGTAAATTGGCATTTTTGCAAAATAAAATAACACTCTTTTTCAGCTACAGTGGTTAAATAAAGCTCAGAATTTAGGAAGTGGGTTGGGCTGAGAATTTTTCATAACATAACATAACTTTATTCTTCTATACCGCCATAATCAGATGACTTCTAGGCCAGTGTTTTTCAACCTTTTTACACCTATGGACCGGCAGCGATAAAAGAATTATTCTGTGGACCGGCATCGGTCTGTGGACCGGCGGTTGAAGAACACGGGGCTAAGTCGTGGGCCAGACCCCGCCCATCTCTACCCAACCTCCACCCCAGACCCCGCCCCCCATAATAGTACTAATTGCACCTTGCACGTCCCGTGCCTCATCTGGAAGCCTTCCCTCTGGCGTTGCGACGTCAGAGAGAAGGCTTCCGGTTCAGGCGCAGGATGCCCGTGGCTTTGTGCACCGAATCAGTTAGGAAGAGGGAGCTGGCTCGAAGGTAACGCCGCATCGATCGCACCGTGGACCGGCGGTCGAAGAACACTGTTTTGGGCCTGATGCACGTGCTGGCCCTGTGGACCGGCAGGAAATTTCTGTGGACCGGCACTGGTCCGTGGACCGGTGGTTGAAGAACACTGTTCCAGGCGGTTCACACCGAAGAGAGCTAGACAGTCAGCAAATTACAATATGCAAATTATAAAAATACAACGTATTACTCAAGAATACACATAATAAAAATTGTTAGATTTAGTGTAGCTTCTGTTTAAGAGATAAATCTATCAAACAGTACAGTTTTAATTTCTTTTCTAAAGGCTCAGTAGGTCGGCCTAGCTCCATTAATGTAGTTACCTAACCAAGACTGCTGTTTACTTGCTTGATACATGAGAGTCTTATCCGAAAAGGATTTCTATTTACAGCCAGTAATGCTTGGGTATGCAAAAAGATTACAATTTCTGGACTATATAACAAGAAATGAGATAAAAGATAGGTAGGAGTTAGTCCCCAAAGCATCTTGAAACAAACACCTGCTCATAATCTAATCTAATCTTTGGTTTACATAACCGGGTCATCTCACAATGGAGCTCGACTCGGTTCACATATAATTAACACTAGAAGAAGCATGAGAGAAGTTATTACTCTAGTACAGGGGTGTCCAATGTCGGTCCTCGAGGGCCGCAATCCAGTCGGGTTTTCAGGATTTCCCCAATGAATATGCATGAGATCTATTAGCATACAATGAAAGCAGTGCATGCAAATAGACCTCATGCATATTCATTGGGGAAATCCTGAAAATCCGACTGGACTGCGGCCCTCGAGGACCGACATTGGACACCCCTGCTCTAGTATTATCATTTCGTTAAGACTGCGAGAACAACAAAGTTTTCAGGAATTTACAAAATAATTGCAGATGGTCTAAAAGCCTAATGGAATCAGGAAGTTCATTCAACTTGAAAACAAAAGATCGACTAAGCTTCTCAGCAGATTTAATTCCGTTAAAGCAGGGGTATCAAAGTCACTCCTCGAGGACCGCAATCCAGTCGGGTTTTCAGGATTTCCCCAATGAGTATGCACAAGATCTATTTGCATGCACTGCTTTCATTGTATGCTAATAGATCTCATGCATATTCATTGGGGAAATCCTGAAAACCCGACTGGATTGCGGCCCTCGAGGAGGGACTTTGACACCCCTGCTTTAAAGGAAGGGAAAGTTAACTTATATCTCTGTGGGTTTCTCAAATGGCAAAGTCTAAGGGGATTCCAACATAAGGGGACAAAAGGATCAAATATTCCATAGAGAAGCTTGAAGATTATGCATGCGCATTTAAACTGGATCCTAAAGCGAACTGGGAGCCAGTGAAGCTTTATCAACAAAGGGGAAAGATGATCGTACTTTCGTTTCCCAAAAATGAGCTGAGCTGCAGGATTCTGTATTAACTGAAGTCGTTTTAGACTGCCCTGCTTAATACCCAGATAAACTGAGTTACAATAATCCAGCTGAGAAAGCACAGTGGATTGTAGCAACACTGAGAAATGTTCTTGATGGAATAGTGATCTGACCTTCCTCAACCTACGCAGACTAATAACTAAACACAGGTAGAGAGACACAGGGAAGCAGAGAAGCTAATAAAATGAAAAAGGAGGAGGGAAAAGCCTCAGATCCCCCAACCTCTAGCCTACAGAGACAGGTGACAGGCACAGCAGGGTATAAAAACCGTGGCTCGTAAGGGATAGTACATTTTGTGGAAATTACGTGTTATCAGACCATATTTTGAAATGTCTGTTTTTTAAAATTCTTGTGCAATCTTTACGGTCAAGTCTTCTCGACTGCTGTAATGTCATCTACTTGTCAAGTACTAAGAAAAATATGGCTAGGCTCAAATTAATACAGAATACTGTGGTCAGACTGATTTATGGTCTGAAGAAATACAATCACGTGACTCCACTTTATCGTGAGCCGCACTGGCTCCCAGTGGAGGCACGAGTTGTTTTCAAGTTGGGATGTCAGTGATAGAAAGTTGCTTTCGGATTAGCTCTATCATATCTTATAGCACCTTACAAGTATAGTAGAAGGTCACAAGCTCTGTTCGTTTTTCCATCAGTTAAAGCAGTGATTCCCAACCCTGTCCTGGAGGAACACCAGGCCCATCGGGTTTTCAGGCTAGCCCTAATGAATATGCATGAGAGAGATTTGCATAGGATGGAAGTGATAGGCATGCAAATTTGCTTCATGCATATTCATTAGGTCTAGCCTGAAAACCCAATTGGCCTGGTGGTCCTCCAGGACAGGGTTGGGAACCACTGCTTTAACCCAGTGATTCCCAACCCTGTCCTGGAGGACCACCAGGCCAATCGGGTTTTCAGGCTAGCCCTAATGAATATGCATGAGAGAGATTTGCATATGATGGAAGTGATAGGCATGCAAATTTGCTTCATGCATAGTCATTAGGGCTAGCCTGAAAACCCAATTGGCCTGGTGGTCCTCCAGGACAGGGTTGGGAACCACTGAGTTAAAGGACGTAAAAGGAAGAAATATCTTGACCAGACGCTGGCCTATCAAACAGCACATTACGACCAAGATTTTCGACATTTAATATGTACATCTTTCTCATATGAACAATTTAGAAAACAACTGAAAACTTTTCTCACGAATAATTTAGAACATAATTGAAAAACTTTCTTTTTTCTAAAATTTCTGATCCTACATTTTCTATTGTATCTTTTTGATACCATTTTGTAAACCGCATCGAACTTTTGTTGGTTATGTGGTCTAGAAGTCCGATGTTATGTTATGTTAACACCTTCTCCTATGCAAATTAAATTGGTATTTTGTGCAATGCAAATAAATCCCCTGAAATTTCAAAAATTAACAAATTATCTGCCCCCCCCCTTTATTTTTTTACTAAGCCCCGATAGAGGTTTCTACCGTGGTCCAGAACGCTAGAATTCCTATGAGTCTCGGAGCAGCGTCAGAGTATTTAGCACTCCGGGTCGTGGTAGAAACCTCTACCATGGCTTAGTAAAAGGGGGCCAAAGGCTTATCTGCATTAGAAAAAGTCTGTCACACTAACGATGGCCAGCGTTTCACATTCATGGTTGTCCAGTGGACAGCTACTCAGTCCGAACACCTTTCTGTTACCTGAATGTGACGAGTACCAGATCCAAATACTAACATCCATCTTTTTGAACATAATTATGCTTTCCCTTCTACAGGCAGAGCTCAATGTCCATATATTGGTACCTCCCTAGCCCCACCCAATACGAGGGGCCACTGAAAAGTTAAGAAGCGTAAAAGCCGAGCAGGGCTCGGTCTTGAGCCCGATCCTATTTAACATCTTCGTAAAAGACTTGGCTGAGGGGCTTCGAGGTAAAATTACATTATTCGCCGATGACGCCAAACTATGCAACATAGTAGGCAAAAGCACAGTGCCCGACAGTATGACGCAGGACCTACTCTTACTGGAACATTGGTCAAAAACTTGGCAACTAAGTTTCAATGCCAAAAAATGTAAGGTCATGCATCTTGGCAGCAGAAACCCATGCAGAACTTACACCCTAAATGGTGAGACCTTAGCAAGGACTGCAGCAGAACGAGACTTGGGAGTGATCATTAGTGAAGACATGAAGGCTGCCAATCAAGTGGAGAAAGCTTCATCCAAGGCTAGACAAATCATAGGTTGTATCCGTAGAAGTTTCGTCAGCCGAAAGCCCGAAGTCATAATGCCGTTGTACAGATCCATGGTGAGACCTCATCTGGAATATTGTGTACAATTCTGGAGGCCACATTACCAAAAAGATGTGCTGAGAGTTGAGTCGGTTCAGCGAATGGCCACCAGGATGGTCTCAGGACTCAAGGATCTTCCATATGAGGAACGACTGGGTAAGTTGCAGCTATACTCACTCGAGGAACGCAGAGAGAGGGGAAACATGATTGAGACGTTCAAATATGTCACAGGCCGTATCGAGGTGGAAGAAGATATCTTTTCTCTTATAGGACCCATGGCAACAAGAGGGCATCCGTTGAAAATCAGGGGTGGGAAATTTCATGGCGACCTCAGGAAGTACTTCTTCACCGAAAGGGTGGTTGATCACTGGAATGATCTTCCACTGGAATGAGGTCAGAAGTGTGCCAGATTTTAATAAAAAATGGTTTAGGCATGTGGGATCTCTTCATGGAGGAAGTTAGGGGGTAGGTCATTAGAGTGGGCAGACTTGATGGGCCGTGGCCCTTTTCTGCCATCATTTTCTATGTTTCTATGTTTCTATGAACTGGGACCAATTGTTCTTTATTCAACAAAAGACCCAACACTGCCAATGTTTCGGCCCTAGGCCTGCCTCAGGGATCTTTGTAATCATCTGTCATCCGATTTCCTTTGAAAAAAAGATTGTCCCAATATCAAATAAGAATAGCCTTACTGGGTCAGACCAATGGTCCATCAAGCACAGTAGCCCAATCTCACGATGGCCAATCCAGGTCCCTAGTACTTGGCCAAAACACAAGGAGTAGCAACATTCCATGCTACTGATCCAGGGAAAGTAGTGGCTTCTCCCATGTCTTTCTCAATAACAGACTATGGACTTTTCCTCCAGGAACTTGTACAAACCTTTCTTAAAACCACTATCATACGACAGATAATTACAAAGACCCTGAGGCAGGCCTAGGGCTGAAACATTGGCAGTGTTGGGTTTTTCGTTGAATAAAGAACAATTGGTCCCAGTTCAGCTGGTCTTTACACTTCTTTTTGGGTGTGATTGACTCATTTGTGTATTTTGATCCCTTTCTTTGTGTTGGAAAAGTTAAGAAGAAAATGATGTGGAGCCATGAAACTTAGAAATTATGCCACACTTTTCTTGACACTTTTCATTTCACAACACTGAAACAAAAAGAGTCGAGAAAAACATTGAATAACTTGTAAGTTTCATGTCTCCACATCATAAGAACATAAGAATAGCCCTACTGGGTCAGACCAATGGTCCATCCAGCCCAGTAGCCTGTCTTCACAGTGGCCAATCCAGGTCACTAGTTCCTGGCAAAAACCCAGAGTAGCAACATTCCAGCATCTCAAAGAATAGCAAGATTCTGGAACCCCAATGAGAGCAGCATTCCAGAGCTGAGATTCTGATGTCATAATGCCTCATCAGTGATGCTACAATGGCTTAATTGTCCTATACTTCACTCACGTAAGAACGTAAGAATAGCCTTACTGGGTCAGACCAATGGTCCATCTAGCTCAGTAACCTGTTCTCATGGTGGTGAAGTGGCACTCTAGGGGGCGCTATGGAATGGATAATGAATAATATGTGTTTGTGGAGTATTTTGTGGAGTTTTTCTACAAAAATGCCTGCTTTTCGTATGATTCTGGGTAACTCTAGTTAGTATAAGCATATGTGTTAGTTAAGGCCACACCTAATAGAAGTGTACGAACAGTTGGTGAATAAAAATCTGAATATGGATGTAGCCAAGGCCAGAAAAACACACTACAGATTAATATTAAGGAAAAGCATAATGATATTCTTTTTATATACTTTGCTATTACGCCAGATCATAGATATACATGAACTCCATCTTGAGGTAGTGACTTCATTTTGTTCTCTGGTTCTTTGTTTAGCTCCCTCCTTTAGCCTCGTGGTTTAATTGATACCAGATTGGCTTGAGCTGGGTATACTGGGCATAGTAGTTTTCTTGCATTAAATATGAATGAAATATAATGTGTGAAACTATGGATGGAAGGGGCCCCGAATGAATGTGAGTGATTATGTGTATGAATGTATATTGAACAAAAGATCTGGTTTTGAAAAAACATATTATATATATTTGCAACCTAAAGAAACTTAAAGGAAGCCTGAGCGCAACATCTGGTAATAGTTAAGTTAGAATCTGAGACGCTGCACTAGTCTCCAGCATAGGAAGGGGGGCATTGGTAGCCCACATTTAGGAAAGTGTATCAGTATAATTTGAAACTGTCAGTACCCCTCCTCCTTTTTGTGCTGATAGGGCCATGAAGTTTTCAGCACTTCAAATGCAGTTTCTCCTGAAACAGATAAGTAGTTTAGATTTAAAGTTTTTGGCTATGTTATAAAATGTTTATGTATATTCAGAAATAAATGTAAACAAAAAATATGATTTCTGGAACTTTTATTCCATGTTAAAGACAAGTTCTTTGTCTAAATATAAGAACAGCCTCTGTTAGTGGATTGGCTGACAGCCAATGATGTCATACTGGACAAAAGGTATATATTGGGGAACTACGAATTATCAAGTTGAGATCTTCAGAAGGCCAGTGTTTTGGCACTGTAAAGATCTCCCGATGAAGCAATAACTTTTTGATGGATGTTATTGAAATAAATAAAAATAATAAGTTTTTTTGAACCTTTGCATCATGTGCCATTTGTCATATTCATTGTACCCACCCTTGAGCAGACCTGGCTGCTCAGTGGCCAATCCTGCTCCCTAGTACCTGGCCAAAACCCAAATAGTAGCAACATTCCATGCTACTGGTCCAGGGCAAGCAATGGCTTCCTCCATGTCTCTTTTAGTCGTAGACTATGGCGTTTTCCTCCAGGAACTTTTTAAAAACCATTTACATTAATTGTTTGTACCATATCCTCTGGCAATTCGTTCCAGAGCCTATTCTCTGTGCGAAAAAATATTTCGGTTTTAAAAGTATTTCCCTATAACTTTATCAAGTGTCCACTGGTCTTTGTAAATCATCATCTCTTCTTGGTTGGGTGAGAACTTTTCAGCGGCCCCTCATAAATATCCAGACCACACCCTCTTGCCATAAAGACAAACTGCATCTTAGACGTCCGAACCCTGGCTTTATAAAATCAGGATTTGGATGTTTACGAAATGGTGATGGACCAAAAGCGTGTGGGACAAACATGCGCCGACATTTCAGAGCGGACAATTGAGTGCAAGACTTCAGCGCGCCGCCATAAAAGCTTATTTTAAAGGGCTCTGATGGGGCGTGGGGGGGTAACTGGCACTGCCGTGTTGGGGGTGTGTGGGGGGTGTAACCCCCCCACATTATACAGAAAACTTAACTTTTCCCCTAAAAAATAGGTAAAAAGTTAAGTTGCCTCTATAATGGGGGGTTACAACCCCCCAAAACCACCCCCAACGGCAGCGCCAACACTATTAAGTAAACTGGGGGATTCGCCCCCACACCCCCTGTCGGAGCCTTTAAAATAAGCTTTTAGGGCGGTGCGCTTAAGTCTTGCGCTCAATTGTCCGCTCTGAAATGTCGGCGCGCATCTGTCCCGCGCGCTTCTGACTATGAACCTTCCGAAATAGGCGTGAGCAATTCTGCCATGTCAAAAGCTGGCGGACAGTCAATGCTGGTGCCCACAGTTGGCACTTGCACACACAATGGCAAGACCCGCTGCTGACCTGTCCAGGAGCACAGCACTCGACAGCATTTAGCCGCTATCCCCCTATGGCACATTACGTTGGGCACACTGCCAGTTAATTGGCCTAAATCGGGGGTAGGGAACTCTGGTCCTCGAGAGCCATATTCCAGTCGGGTTTTCAGGATTTCCCCAATGAATATGGATTGAAAGCAGTGCATGCAAATAGATCTCATGCATATTCATTGAGGAAATCCTGAACACCCGACTGGAATACGGCTCTCGAGGACCGGAGTTCCCTACCCCTGACTTAGGCTATATAAATACTAAAGATAAATAACAATTTTTGCAAATCCCATTTTATACAATATGGTTTATTTACTAATAATCCAGGCTAACGCCATGGGTTTTAAAAGATGATTAATTAACCATCCCACCCCCCACCCCCCCTTGACAAAACTGCAGCACGGCTTTTAGCGCCAATCGCAGCGGTAACAGCTCTGAAGCTCGTAGAATTCCTATGAGTGTTGGAGCCGGCGCTAAAAACCGTGCTACAGTTTTGTAAAAGGGGAGAGTCAATGATTTTAAAATATTTAGTTTCTTCAACATATTTGACTTTCACACGCCTCCCTCTCTGAGTAAGTTCCTAGCAAGTGCTGGCACCGTATATATAAAAAGCCAAGCCCCGAGCTGATAGAAATTGTGTCTGTCAATGACTGGAATTCTCGTTTTTTCTAACCATTCGTCTATAACAGTGAATATGCATGAGAGAGATTTGCATATAATGGAAGTGACAGGTATGTAAATCTCTCTCATTAGGGATATCTTGAAAACCAGACTGGCTGGGGGTCCCCCAGGACAGGGTTTTGGAACCACTGGTCTATAACTACAAATAAATTAAATTCTCTTCGCTCCCATCCAGGGCCAAGTATTGGAATGAAATGTGCTAGAAAAATACTTTTCTCAATTAATTCACAGTACAAATGAGACTTATAACCCATGGCTGCAGGGTGTTAATAAGTGATGTTTATAGAAATTAAACTATTTACAGCAGGGATAGGGAACTCCGGTCCTCGAGAGCCGTATTACAGTCGGATTTTCAGGATTTCCCCAATGAATATGCATGAGATCTATTTGCATGCACTGCTTTCAATGCATATTCATTGGGGAAATCCTGAAAGCCCGACTGGAATAAGGCTCTCGAGGACCGTTGTTCCCTACCCCTGTGCTAGAAAAATACTTTTCTCAATTAATTCACAGTAGAAATGAAACTTATAACCCATGGCTGCAGGGTGTTAATAAGTGATGTTTAAAAAAATTAAACTATTTTCAGCCTGAAGTGTCAAAATAAAATTTGTCATCAAGTTGAGAAGCCATATTTCATAAATGTGGACAGATTAGAGCAGGGATGTCAAAGTCCCTCCTCGAGGTTCCGCAATCCAGTCGGGTTTTCAGGATTTCCCCAATGAATAGGCATGAGATCTATTAGCATACAATGAAAGCAGTGCATGCAAATAGATCTCATGCATATTCATTGGGGAAATCTTGAAAAACCCGACTGGATTGCGGAACCTCGAGGAGGGACTTTGACACCCCTGGATTTGAGGGAACTGATCATGTTTAGGCTGGTCATTAGAACAGAGTTACGGTAAGCCCTGCAACAGTTTACCGAGGGAGGTGGCAATAAGTTCGCCTCTGAAGATTTATAAACGCAATATCACATGAGCATTTGCTCGAGACGGTTTAGGTACAGAGAATCGTGCTTGGAGGCAGCAAATGAATTAAAGCAGTGGTTCCTAACTCTGTCCTGGAGGACCACCAGCCAGTCAGGTTTTCAAGATAGTCTTAATGAATATGCATGGCACAGATCTGCATACCTGTCACTGCATTACATGCAAATCTCTCTCATGCATATTCATTAAAGCTATCCTGAAAACCTGGCTGGCTGATGGTCCTCTGGGACAGGGTTGGGAACCACTGAATTAAAGGACCTTTGGAGGTCCTTTCCAATCCTATTATGTTTTAATTTATAACATTTTTATTGAAGAAATCAGTAAATATACAATATTATAATACAATAAAATAGTCATTAAATTAAAATTCATCATATTAATTTCCATCAAATATCTTCCATTTCCTCAAAATATATTTCCAAAATACCCATTACATCTCTCAATACCCTCCCCCTAATTCCTACCCCCCTTCCCTTTTCCCTATTCACCTCTCTCCCCCTATCCCCCCAAAAAATTTAGTTTATAACTTTTTTATTGAAAGAATCATACTAATCCCCCCCAAACCCAATGAAAGTTGACAAAAATAAAGAATAATAAAAGTAAAGAACTGGAATTTTAGATAAATAATCATAGCTTCAATGTAAATCATTAAGAATTAAACTTCTTGCCTTAGTTGAAAGATTCTGAATATACAGATCCCAAATTTCCATAAACATACGAATTTTCCTAGCCGAACACCTAACTTCATTGTCACTTATCGTCTATTATGTTTTACAAACAGAAAAAGTGAAATCACTTACTAGTCCAACAGTTCTTTTTTCAAATCATGCCGAACAGATAAACAGTTTAGTTTGACTAAAATCTTTTTTTTTTTTCCCAAGATGAAGGCTTTATTAATTTATAACATTTTTATTGAAGAAATCCGTAAATATACAATATTATAATATAATAAAATAGTCATTAAATTCAAATTCATCATATTAATTTCCATCAAATATCTTTCATCTCTTCAAAATATATTTCCAAAATACCCATTACATCTCTCAATACCCTCCCCCTAATTCCAACAGGGGTAGGGAACTCCGGTCCTCGAGAGCCATATTCCAGTCGGGTTTTCAGGATTTCCCCAATGAATATGCATTGAAAGCAGTGCATGCAAATAGATCTCATGCATGTTCATTGGGGAAATCCTGAAAACCCGACTGGAATACGGCTCTCGAGGACCGGAGTGCCCTACCCCTGCTGTAAATAGTTTAATTTATTTAAACATCACTTATTAACAGCCTGCAGCCATGGGTTATAAGTTTCATTTCTACTGTGAATTAATTGAGAAAAGTCTTTTTCTAGCACAGGGGTAGGGAACTCCGGTCCTCGAGAGCCGTATTCCAGTCGGGTTTTCAGGATTTCCACAATGAATATGCATTGAAAGCAGTGCATGCAAATAGATCTCATGCATATTCATTGGGGAAATCCTGAAAACCCGACTGGAATACGGCTCTCGAGGACCGGAGTTCCCTACCCCTGCCATAAAGGGGAAAAAACAACAACCCCAAAGCCAAGTTTCTCATGCCTTTGCAACTAGCATCTTACCGGTCTGCAGAAAGGGCCGTGAGGGTGAACACCGACACCCCCACCGAAGTGAGCTGTATGAAGGGGATCAGCTTGCAGCCCACCCTGCCAAAGAGCCATTCGTCCGCCAGGTACCTGCTGGCATCCACAGGGGCGCAGGTCACCAACAAGAGCAAATCGCCCAGGGCCAGGCTGGAGATGAACAGGTTGGGAATATTTCTCATGGACTTCACAGTGCAAAAGATCTTAATCAGAGTCACGTTGCCCAGAAGTCCCAGGAAAATGATGAGCCCATAAAGAGTGGGGATGGCATACAGGTAGCCTGGGTAGAGCCAGTCATCCCTGGGCACCAAATGATTTAAAGTCTGGTTGACGGAGAGGTTGGCAAGAATCAAACTGGGACTGTCCATTTCCAGGTCCAGTAGAAAGCAGTCCTCTGGTGTCATTGTCCCCAAAAGAGATCCTCTCTAATTGAATGCCATTACTGGGCAGCTCCTTCTCTATGGAAAACAAAGTTCGCGGGTTTGATCACATTTTTAAATCCTGATTTTCACCGGGGAAGGGAGGGGGGAGCCCTTTTGGAAAAAAAAATGCTAGCTGTGCAAAACGTGTGCACTGGATGCATTTCAGCAACTTAGCTCAGTTCTGGATTTAGGAGTCTCTTTTAAAGCCCCGGCACCCGCAGTTGCTGGCTTGGTGTAACAGAAGGAAAGGGATGCAACTCTTTTTTAAAAAAAACCTCCGGATCCTTCAGAACGTCACCCTGCTGGACCGGGATAATAAGAAGC
The DNA here is from genome assembly GCF_902459505.1 of Geotrypetes seraphini. Lineage (NCBI taxonomy): Eukaryota > Metazoa > Chordata > Amphibia > Gymnophiona > Dermophiidae > Geotrypetes > Geotrypetes seraphini. The sequence goes on from NC_047089.1 coordinate 245,029,106, forward strand.
CTCCAAAGCTATGCGGCTGCTGCAGCCGCCTACTGCCACCTACTGGCCAAGTTCGTTAATGCCTGAGCAAAATCCGCAGTGTCTGCCTCCTTGTATTTCCTTTGAAAAATCTTTTGACTTTTGTCTTTGCACCTTCTTTATTGTTTGTTTGATTCAGGGATTAGCTGAAAAATGAAAGCATTTAATTTATGACTGAAACACAGCGAGAACGTTGATCCCTGAATACTGGCAAAGCTGAGGTATAAAGTGGCCCTTAGCCTGATCTTACTGGGGGCATTTCCTCTGTGCTAAATCCATTTTCCTATCTAAACAAAATTATTTTTTTTTCTATTTATGTGCTAATGTTGCTATTAGTGCTTGACCTTTAAAAAAAAAAAAAAATTAGCACTTGAGCACTTTCCATGATGGCAACTCAAATGCGCGCAAGACAAAAGCGCGCGGACAATTGCACGCAGACAACTGAGCGCTATGACAATTCAGCGCAAGACAATTGCGCACAAGACAATTCAGCGCAATGACAATTGCATGCAAGACAAAGTGCACCCAACGACAAATGAGCACAATGACAATTGCGTGCAAGACAAATTGCGCCCAATGACAAATGAGCGCAATGACAATTGCGCACAAGACAAATTGCGCCCAATGACAAATGAGCACAATGACAATTGCGCGCAAGACAAATTGCACTCAATGACAAATGAGCGCAATGACAATTGCGTGCAAGACAAATTGCGCCCAATGACAAATGAGCGCAATGACAATTGCGCACAAGACAAATTGCACCCAATGACAAATGAGCGCAATGACAATTGCGCACAAGACAAATTGCACCCAATGACAAATGAGCGCAATGACAATTGCGCACAAGACAAATTGCGCTCAATGACAAATGAGCGCAATGACAATTGCGTGCAAGACAAATTGCGCCCAATGACAAATGAGCGTAATGACAACTGCGCACAAGACAAATTGCACGCAATGACAATTGCGCACAAGACAAATTGCGCTCAATGACAAATGAGCGCAATGACAATTGCGCGCAAGACAAATTGCGCCCAATGACAAATGAGCACCATGACAATTGCGTGCAAGACAAATTGCGCCCAATGACAAATGAGCACAATGACAATTGCACGCAAGACAAATTGCGCCCAACGACAATTGAGCGCAATGACAATTGCGCACAAGACAAATTGCGCCCAATGACAAATGAGTGCAATGACAATTGCGCGCAAGACAAATTGCACCCAATGACAAATGAGCGCAATGACAATTGCGTGCAAGACAAGGGCTCATGTGTTACCCATGCCAACCACTTAGTGTGCAATAATATAAATGCAGCCAGATTTTATATATATATTGCCTAAAAATTAGGTGCTGACTAGTACAATGCTAAACACAAATCTATAAAAGTTAGACTCACTTTGTAGAAGGCAGGCTTAGGCTTTACTAGGCTTCCTCTCTTTATACCCTGGTTCTCTTGGCCTAAATGCTTGCAACTAAGGGACCGATTCACTAACCTCTGTGATGATCATCCTCCAATCCGATCCGCACATGCAAATGAGGGTGAGCGGCATGCAAAGTAGATAGGGCACGATTCACTAAACAATTTCAGGAACACTGACTGGGCTTCCCGATCCAAAGTTTCAAGTTGAATGGAGATTTGATTAATCGCTTAATCATAATTCTAAGCGATGCACATAATAATAAAATGACAAAATGTGGGGAACAATACAATAAATAACAAAAATCAGGTCTGACAAGACGATTGACAAACGTAACAAAACTAAGAACATAAGGGAAGAGAGGGATAAGAGCTACAAATTATTTAAAAGTTAAAGAGACATATAAGGGAGATACAGAAGGAAAGGGAAGTTAAAAATTACTTCAATAAAATTAGAGAGAGAAAGTAAAATTGGTTGGAAGACTAAATGGCTAATTTTCAAAGGCGTCTTAAAAAAGAAAGCTCTTTAGTTTACTTTTGAATTTTTCTAAGTTGTGTTCTTCCCTCAAGTGAATAGGAAGTGAGTTCCAAGTTTGGGGGGGGGGGCTGTAAAAGAAAATATCAATTGCCGTCTAGTATTAATAATTCTAAGAGAGGGAATCGTCAGCAAATGCTGTTCAGTAGATCTTAATGTTCTATTGGAAGTATATGGAATTAATAACTTATAAATGAAAGCTGGAGTTTTGTAAAGAAGGGATTTGAATGTGAGCAAACATAGTTTATATGTTATCCGGTGAGCAAAAACCCTGCTCTCTGCCCCGATTCTCCTGCCCCGATTCTGCTTCTCCTGCTCTCTGCCCCGACTCTGTGGTTTCAACCCGCAGTGCAGCCCCGCTTTCAACCCGCGGGTTAAAACCACGGGCTCATGAAAGTTTCCAGCTCTTCCTTTGCGGTGAGCATGCGCAGACCATCTACAGGCAAAGAAGATGGTCTGCGCATGCTCAAGGATCACTCTCCAGCGATCTGTGCAGTCGGTGGGGGGGGGGGGGTCATGCCTCCAATCGCCCTATTTGTGAATCAGTCGGCCTTCCTCGGATCGGCCAGAATCGGGCAGGTTAGTAAATTCAGGCCTAAGTTAGGTGCCTGAGTCCAAACCAGGCACCTACATGCAAAACACATTCACCATCCACAGGCCTAACATCCAATTAAGTACAATTGATATCAATTACAGTAAAACCTTGGTTTGCGAACATAATTCATTCTGGAAGCATGGTTGTAATCCAGTGCACTCGTATATCAAAGCGAATTTCCCCATAGGAAATAACAAAATGCAGATGATTTGTTACACAACCCAAAAACTTTAATACAAAATACTGTATAAAAATACAGTATAAAATTAAAAATATATACAGTAAAACAAATAACCTGCACTTAACTTTTGAATAGAATCGTGGCAGATGTGAGGGAGACGCACTTGTAAAGAGGAGACTGAGAAGAGACATGGTCGAAACATTCAAAATACTGAAGGGAACAGACTTAGTAGAAGTTGAAAGGGGATAGATTCCGTACAAACGTAAGGAAGTTCTTCTTCACCCAGAGAGTAGTAGAAAACTGGAATGCTCTTCCGAAGTCTGTCATAGGGGGAAACACCCTCCAGGGATTCAAGTCAAAGTAGATAAAGACAGGTTGTTCACCCTCTCCAAGGTAAGGAGAACGAGAGGGCACTTTCTAAAGTTGAAAGGGGATAGCTTCCGTATGAACATAAGGAAGTTCTTCACCCAGAGAGTGGTGGAAAACTGGAACGCTCTTCCGGAGGCTGTTATAGGGGAAAACACCCTCCAGGGATTCAAGACAAAGTTAGACAAGTTCTTGCTAAACCGGGACGTACACAGGTGAGGCTGGACTCATTTAGAGCACTGGTTTTTGACCTGGGAGCCGCCGTGTGAGCGCACAGCTGGGCACGATGGACCACTGGTCTGACCCAGCAGTAGCAATTCTTAGGTTCTTAAATGCTTTGAGCGCTTACCTTCCCAGTAGTTGGAACTATCAAAATGTTGGATCTTAACATTTATTTTGAATCTCCTAATTACTAGACACATCCACGCACACCTACTCACACCCACAACATCTCACATAAAGTGTATCATTAATTTGCAAGATAATATAATGATCACAGAAAAAGGAAAGCTGGCAGCATTTTTAGTCTTTGTTGCACAAAGATTATAGCGATGACAGATGACCTTCTAAACTTAAGTATGCTTTAACCCTTTCAGGACCAAGGGACATATTTGTCCCATAACTTTAAAATCCTATAAATTTTGATTGGGATAGTCTACAATTCTAAATTTGATATGTACGGATTCCATATGATACTGCCTTTATGTAAACAAACTGGTTCCAACATTCATTCATTAGCGTCGTTGCCAGATTGACGAGAAGATTCACTTGCCACACTGTCCATAAGCCAGAAGTTTGATTTTTTTTAAAAAAATAATGATATTTCACAAAAAAAATCAATTTTTTGGCATCTGCAAGCCCTTTTTACCATAAAAATGTCGTCAAAACCACAAAAATTGGCCTACGATCCTTATGGTCCTGAAAGGGTTAACGGCTTTGTATGAGCTTTGAATTTCTTTGACAATACCTGTATTCTTCTGGTCATTATTCAGAGAGTCAAAGCAGATGTGTAATCAGTCACTTCAGATTCATCTGCTGCTATTAATATTTGTTTCAAAACCATTGAAAAGACTCTACATAATGTTCCATTACCTTCAATTCACCAGCCTGCTATTAGAAAAAATAATTATTTACTGTTTGTTGAAAATGACCTGAAGTGTGGCACAAAAGAAGTCTGAATCCACATTCAAAATACCTTTCATTGCCAATGATTCATGCTGATGAATGCGAGAGGGTATAATAATATATCATTAAACCAGGGCTGCATGCACTACTTTCTTGGTATGCAAATCTCTCTCATGCATATTCATTGTGGATATCCTGAAAACCTGGCCTGCCAGTAGATCTCGAGGACCGGACTTGGACAGCCCTAATGTAAACCATTAGCAAATATCATCTTTGATGGGGGCACTACTTCCAGTGCATGCACAGATTTCTCGTGCATAATTATTACATTCAAAACATATATCTTTTTTTTTTTATATATAAATTCTTTATTCATTTTAAAAACTTACAAGAGATACTGTGAAAATATTTTGTCATTTAATCAACTTTAATTAGGTCATTCTGGTCTGCCATCCTGTTATTTTTAAGCTCAATATGGGGTAGTTCGGTTGTAGATTCATCAAGGGGAGTAATTTTTGGAAAAGCTGCGGCTTGTGGGGTTTTTGGTAAAAAGAAGCGTCTCTTATTTCAAAAGGCGCGTATAATAGGACATAAATGTATTATGCAATTTTGGTTATCAAAAGAAGCTCCTAGTTTTTGGCATTGGAGGAATCAATTTCATCGTCTATTGTTATTTGAGACTTGGGAAGTTAGCGTTCGGCTAGGAAAATTCGTATGTTTATGGAAATTTGGGATCCGTATATTCAGAATCTTTCAACTAAGGCAAGAAGTTTAATTCTTAATGATTTACATTGAAGCTATGATTATTTATCTAAAATTCCAGTTCTTTATTTTTATTATTCTTTATTTTTGTCAACTTTCATTGGGTTTGGGGGGGTTTAGTATGATTTTTTCAATAAAAAAGTTATAAACTAAATTTTGGGGGAGGATAGGGGGGAGAGAGGTGAATAGGGAAAAGGGAAGGGGGATAGGAATTAGGGGGAGGGTATTGAGAGATGTAATGGGTATTTTGGAAATATATTTTGAACAAATGAAAGATATTTGACGGAAATTAATATGATGAATTTTAATTTAATGACTATTTTATTGTATTATATTATTGTATATTTACGGATTTCTTCAATAAAAATGTTATAAATAAAATAATGGGGAGAAGGGGGGAAGGAAGGGAAAGGTGGAAAGTAAAAGAGGGAATATATTGATAGTTATAATAGGTAAATTAAAAAAATTTAATTTGAAGAAATGAATGATATGTGATGAAATGTTAATATGGTAAATTTATTATGTAATGATTATTTTATTGTATTATATTATTGTATATTTACGGATTTCTTCAATAAAAATGTTATAAATTAACTTCTAGGGTGTGTATGTAAATGTTTATAAGTCTGCCAAGGAATAGGTCAACCACTGGGTAAAGTGCAAAAGTTTCATGTATAAAAAGTTTTATGGATAACTGGTGATATATTTAAGTGTGTTTGTGAAATTGATTATTATTACTACTATTGCTATTTATAGTTGATTAAATGATAAAATATTTTCACAATAGCTCTTGATATATGTTTTGAATGTAATAGTGAAGTTGAGCTATTGATTTTTAATATATTTAAATCCCAATTAGGTTGTGGTGACTAGGTAATACATAATTATTAGAGAGACCAGAAAACCTGATTGTGTGGGGTGACCACAAGAACAGGTTTGGACCATATTGACTGGATCAACTTACCGTAAGACTATCATTGGAAGAATTCCTTCTCCATAATATGCACACACAAAAATTATTACCATACTAAACATAATCGTGTCTGATCTTTTATGTTAAGAATATAAGAATAGCTTTACTGGATCAGATCAATGGTCCATCTAGCTCAGGGGTGTCAAAGTCCCTCCTCCAGGGCCGCAATCCAGTCGGGTTTTCAGGATTTCCCCCAATGACTATGCATGAGATCTATTAGCATACAATGAAAGCAGTGCATGCAAATAGATCTCATGCATATTCATTGGGGGAAATCCTAAAAACCCGACTGGATTGTGGCCCTCGAGGAGGGTCTTTGACACCCCTGATCTAGCTGATCCAAGTCACAAGTACCTGGCAAACCCCCAAATAGTAGCAGCATTCCAGATCAGAGATTGTGACTAGAGAATGACACGGTGAAAAAATTGGTCCCCGTCACCGCCCCGTCCCCGTCTCACCATCCCCGTCACCGCCCCGTCCCCGTCTCACCAACCCCGTCACCGCCCCGTCCCCGTCTCACCATCCTCTTCACCGCCCCGTCACCGCCACTGCCACCCCATTCACCGCCCCGTCACCGCCACTGCAATCCCATTCACTTTTCTTTATTTACGTATAAAGGAAACATTCTTTAAAACTTTAAAACTTAGTTAAATATTAGTTAATAACTATACAAAAACAAAACACGCAGAGAAAAAATTAATTAATAAAAATTCTCAAAACTGACACATTTTGATCACTAAATTTAAAATAGTTATTTTTCATACAGTTTTTCAATCACTAATCTTCCACCACCCCTGGGGCTAGCAATGCAAAAACAAACACGACATGTACTTTAAATGCTGCCGTGATTAGCATAGTGACCGCGGCTACGGCTGCAAGTCTCCCCTCCCCCCAGCGATCACGGCAGGAGGGCACCCAACCCCTCCTGTAGACCCCCCCAACGGCACTCCCGACAATCGCAGCAGAAGGGTACCCAACCTCTCCTGCCGGTCCTCCCAATGGCCTCCCCTAAGATCGCCGGCAGGAGGGTACCCAACCCCTCCTGCTGGACCCCCCCCCCAACGAACCCTCCCACCCCGGAACCCCCTTAGTCTTACTTTTCAAGTTGGACCGGACAGCTCCTCGCTCGTCTGGCCAGCAGGCCTGCCTCCGTCCAAATGAGGCGGGCCCGCCCCTCCCCTCCCCTCCCCTGCCTCCCAATGGCCTCCCCTAAGATCGCCGGCAGGAGGGTACCCAACCCCTCCTGCAGGACCCCCCCCCCCCCAACGAACCCTCCCACCCCGGAACCCCCTTAGTCTTACTTTTCAAGTTGGACCGGAAAGCTCCTCGCTCGTCTGGCCAGCAGGCCTGCCTCCGTCCAAATGAGGCGGGCCCGCCCCTACCCTGCCCAACCCACAGGATCCTAGGGCCTGATTGGTCTAGGCACCTAAAGCCACTCCCGCTATAGGAGGGGCCTTAGGTGCTTGGGCCAATCAGGCCCTAGGATCCTGTGGGTTAGGCAGGGGAGGGGAGGGGCGGGCCCGCCTCATTTGGACGGAGGCAGGCCTGCTGGCCAGACGAGCGAGGAGCTGTCCGGTCCAACTTGAAAAGTAAGACTAAGGGGGTTCCGGGGTGGGAGGGTTCGTTGGGGGGGGGGTCCAGCAGGAGGGGTTGGGTACCCTCCTGCCGGCGATCTTAGGGGAGGCCATTGGGAGGCAGGGGAGGGGAGGGGAGGGGCGGGCCCGCCTCATTTGGACGGAGGCAGGCCTGCTGGCCAGACGAGCGAGGAGCTGTCCGGTCCAACTTGAAAAGTAAGACTAAGGGGGTTCCGGGGTGGGAGGGTTCGTTGGGGGGGGGGTCCAGCAGGAGGGGTTGGGTACCCTCCTGCCGGCGATCTTAGGGGAGGCCATTGGGAGGACCGGCAGGAGGGGTTGGGTACCCTTCTGCTGCGATTGGCAGGAAGGGTTGAAATGACAAATGAGGAGCACGGTGAAATAGCGGTTCCTAGAAGGGGGTACATTGGCCCGCGGGGATAAACCTGTTCACCGTTTCCGCGGTCGGTGAATGGCCTTGTCCCCGTCACCGCAGCGACTGCTATTTTTCTTCCCCGTTTTCGGCGGTGACCCGCGGCTTAAATGCGGTGGCCGCGGGTAAACCGTCACCGTGTCATTCTCTAATTGTGACCTCATAATGCCTCATTCCACCAATGCCTAAGAGCCAAACTCATCAGTGAAGTCACAAAGGCTTGATCATCCTATACTTGGCTTACATAAGAACATAAGAGCTGCCATACTGGGACATCAAGCTCAATATCCCGTCTTTGCGGAGGCCAATCCAAGTCACAAGTACCTGGCAAAAACCCAAATAGTAGCAGCATTCCATGCCACCGATCCAGGGCAAGCAGTGGCTTCCCCCATGTCCATCTCAACAGCAGTTTATGGACTTTTCTTCCAGGAACATGTCCAAACCTTTTTTTAAACCAGCTACATTAACTGCTCTTACCATATCCTCTGGCAATGCATTCCAGAGCTCTATTCTCTGAGTGAAAAATATATTCCCTCCTATTGGTTTTAGCAGTATTACTCTGTAACTATTAATAAGCATCAACCCTCAAGTGGCAGGCTTAACCACCTGCTAGTTTGTACTCTCTCCTGTAGGTGACAACTTAGATATTTGGGCAATGCTAGTCGATGATGGTGCGACTGGTTCCAGATTTATCACTTCCTCTCTCATAATTTGGGTCGGTTATGGGAGGCTTACGATTCATCAGGCGCCCTCTGCTAATCTTTCCTGGTCTGTTAAGTATATAGAATTCAACATTTAAGAAAACATTCTTCTCAATGAGGATATTCATGTCCTTTGACAGCAGATGTATGACCTTGATCTTTTCTCATTCTGACTAGATAACCACATTTGACACCTAAATGATTGCTTATATGTGGAAAGTCATTGTCAGGATCTCAGTAGCCATGCTTGCATAATGATAGACTTGTCATGATACTGGTTGCACGTGGAGAAATCTCATGGTGCCTTTTCTGGGTGATTGCGTTCAGGATTTATAGGTGCCTCTTCAGTTATTCAGTTATTTGCTGGCATAAGAACATAAGAATAACCTTACTGGGTTAGACCAATGGTCCATGAAGCCCAGTAGCCCGTTCTCACTAGTACCTGGTCAAAACCCAAAGAGTAGCAACATTCCATACAGAATCTAAAGAACAGCAAGATTCTGGAATCCCAGAAAGCAACAAGATTCTAGAACTCCAAAGAGTAGCAACATTCCATGCTACCGATCCAGGGCAAGCAGAGGCTTCCGCCATGTCTTTCTCAATAACAGACTATGGACTTTTCCTCCGGGAACTTGTCCAAACCTTTCTTAAAACCAGCTACGCTATCTGCTCTTACCACATCCTCTGTGTTCCAGAGCTTAACTATTCTCTGAGTGAGAAAAAATTTCCTCCTATTGCTTTTAAAAGTATTGCCCTATAACTTCATCGAGTGTCCCCTAGTCTTTGTAATTTTTGACAGAGTGAAAAATTGATCACTTGTACCCATTCTACTCCACTTAGGATTTTGTAGACTTCAATCATATCTCCCCTAGGCCGTCTCTTTTCCAAGCTGAAGAGCCCTAACCGTTTTAGTCTTTCCTCGTAAGAGAGGAGTTCTATCTCCTTTATCATCTTGGTTGGTCTTCTCTGAACCTTTTCTGGTGCCACTATATCTTTCTTGAAATAAGGGGACCAGAATTGTACACAGTATTCCAGATGGGGTCTCACCGTGGATCTGTACAACGGCATTATGACCTCGGGCTTACGGCTGACGAAACTTCTACGGATACAGCCCATGATTTGTCTAGCCCTGGATGAAGCTTTCTCCACTTGATTGGCAGTCTTCATGTCTTCGCTAATGATCACCCCCAAGTCACGTTCTGCTACAGTCCGTGCTAGGGTCTCACCATTTAGGGTGTAAGTCCTGCATGGATTTTTGCCTCCAAGGTGAATGACCTTGCATTTTTTGGCATTGAAACTTAGTTGCCAAGTCTTTGACCAATGCTCCAGCAGGAGTAGGTCCTACGTCATACTGTCGGGCATTGAGCTTTTGTCGGGCACTGTGCTTTCGTCTATTGTGCTTTTGTCTACTATATTGCATAGTTTGGTGTCATCGGCGAATAATGTCATTTTACCTCGAAGCCCCTGAGCCAAGTCTCTTACGAAGATGTTAAATAGGATCGGTCCCAAGACCGAGCCCTGCGGTACTCCGCTGATCATCTCTGCTTATCATCTTTTTAATAATTCCTAGCATACACATTGGATGGAAGGTTTCATCGTATTGTCTACGATGACACCCAGATCCTTTACTTGGGCACTAACCCCCAAGGTGGACCCTAGCATCCAGTAACTGTGATTTGGGTTATTCTTCCCAATGTGCATCACTTTGCATTTTTCCACATTAAATTTCATCTGCCACTTGGACGCCCAGTCTTCCAATTTCCTAAGGTCTGCCTGCAATTTTTCACAATCTGCATACGTTTTAACAACTTTGAACATTTTAGTGTCATCTGAAAATTTAATCACTTCACATGTCGTTCCAATTTCCAGATCATTAATAAATAAGTTACATAGCACCGGTCCCAGTACAGACCCCTGTGGCACTCCACTGTATACTCTCCTCCATTTAGAAAAATGACCATTTAATCCTACCCTCTGGTGTCTTAAATAACCTAGAGGGTAGGCTAATGAACCATAGAAAGGAGGACCCAGGCCCATGAGCCACTCTAACCACTACATTTATGGTAGAACATGTGACCCCCCCAATACCCTACTCTACAACCAAATACAGTAGGTATCACCTGCAGCCATAAGGCTTTTTGGGTTATAGACAGGTGGATATAGTGGTTTTTATAGTGATTTGTGAGGTCATAGAGCTTTATGCTTATAGAAAATTAGATGAATATTACCAACAGCGTGCTTAGTCAATGATATTACTAGGAGAGTGGGTCAATTGTTTATGCAATCCAAAAGATAATCAATTTAGATCATCCCTTCATACTCTCACCGGAACCTTATAATATAGAAAGACCCTCAGAGATGCCACCAATATACTCAAATGTTATTTTATAGTACAGTAAAACCTTGGTTTGCGAGCATAATTCGTTCCAGAAGCATGATTGTAATCCAAAGCACTCGTATATCAAAACGAATTTCCCCATAGGAAATAATGGAAACTCAGACGATTCTTTGCACAACCCAAAAACTTTAATACAAAATACTATATGTACCTGTATTGCAAGACCTCGTTCATTTAGAACAGTTACTAAATTTCCGCAGCGTCAGAGAGAGAAGAACCATCAGCTCAGTTGTGATGATGGGACGCGTGTATACTGTATGGACTCATATTGCAAGACTTCACTCGTTTAGAACAGTCACTACACTCCCGCAGCGTCAGAGAGAGAAGAACCATCGGCTCAGTTGTGATGATGGGACGCGTGTATACTGTATGTACTCGTATTGCAAGACTTTGCTCGTTTAGAACAGTTACTATACTCCCGCAGCATCAGAGAAAGAAGAACCATCAGCTCAGTTGTGATGATGGGACGCGTGTATACGGTATGTACTCGTATTGCAAGACCTCGCTCGTTTAGAACAGTCACTACACTCCTGTAGCATCAGAGAGAGAAGAATCATCGGCTCAGTTGTGATGATGTGACACGTGTATACTGTATGTACTTGTATTGCAAAACTTTGCTCATTTAGAACAGTCACTACACTCCTGTAGCGTCAGAGAGAGAAGAACCATAGGCTCAGCTGTGATGATGTGACGCGTGTATACTGTATGTACTCGTATTGCAAGACTTTGGCTCGTTTAGAACAGTCACTATACTCCTGCAGCGACAGAGAGAGAAGAACCTTCGGTTCAGTTGTGATGTATGTATACTGTATGTACTTGTTTTGCAAGACATTACTTGTATATCAAGTTAAAATTTAATCAAATGTTTTGCTTGTCTTGTAAAACACTTGCAAACCAAGTTACTTGCAATCCAAGGTTTTACTGTATATGGTTTTATGCATCAAGTCCTCATCGAGTCCAGTGTTTACCAGTTCTACTAGTTTGTTAAATAAACCATTATTGTTTCTGAGATGTTTGTAGTGTTCAAATACTTAGCTTAATGTACTTGGTCAAATTCACAGGGACTAACTAGCCTGGTTAGTAGTCTGGCCTAAAAACTACCGCCTGCTCAAGAGTATATTGGTGGCATCTCTGAGGGTCTTTCTATATTATAAGGTTCCGGTGAGAGTATGAAGGGATGATCTAAATCAGGGGTCTCAAAGTCCCTCCTTGAGGGCCGCAATCCAGTCGGGTTTTCAGGATTTCCCCAATGAATATGCATTGAAAGCAGTGCGTGCACATAGATCTCATGCATATTCATTGGGGAAATCCTGAAAACCCGACTGGAATACGGCTCTCGAGGACCGGAGTTCCCTACCCCTGGCTTAGACGGACCAATGTTTGATTTTTGGTAGGTGTTCCAGGTTTACAGCATATCAGGGGTAGGGAACTCCGATCCTCGAGAGCCGTATTCCAGTCGGGTTTTCAGGATTTCCCCAATGAATATGCATTGAAAGCAGTGCATGAACATAGATCTCATGCGTATTCATTGGGGAAATCCTGAAAACCCTACTGGATTGCGGCCCTCAAGGAGGGACTCTGAGACACCTGATCTAGCCCAGAGGTGGGCAACTCCAGTCCTCAAGGGCCGGAATCCAGTCGGGTTTTCAAGATTTCCCCAATGAATATGCATTGAAAGCAGTGCATGCACATAGATCTCATGCATATTCATTGGGGAAATCCTGAAAACCCGACTGGATTGCGGCCCTCAAGGAGGGACTTTTGAGACCCCTGATCTAAATTGATTATCTTTGGATTGCATATAGAAAATTAGAAACATGATGGCAGATAAAAGCCAAACAGCCCATCCAGTCTGACAATCCACAGCATCCACTATCTCCTCCTCTCCACAAGAAATTCCTTTTTCCACGCTTTCTTGAATTCAGACACAGTCTTTGTCTCCACCAACTCTTTTGGGAGACTATCCCATGCATCAAGCACCCTTTCTGTAAAGCAAACAAGGCACTGCACACTTGTGGAGCAAATCTATAAAGAGCTTCAAGTTTATTTATATTTGATATGCCACCAAAGGCAGTGTTGTCATGGCAATTTACAATAATAATGTCCGTAATAGCATAGAGCAGGGGTAGGCAATTCCGGTCCTCGAGAGCCAGAGCCAGGTCAGGTTTTCAGGATATCCACAATAAATATGCATGAGATAGATTAGCATCTCAAGGAGGCAGTGCCTGCAAATCCATCTCATACATATTCATGGTGGATATCCTGAAAACCTGACCTGGCTCCGGCTCTCGAGGACCGGAATTGCCTACCCCTGGCATAGAGGGAGAGGAGGTTACATTTCAATTAAAGGAGAAAGTGTGAACGATTTATTTATGACACAGTTTATATACTGTTCTATCTTTTTTTTTTTTTTTTAGTTCAAAAAGTTTTATTGATTTTATATATGAGAAGAAATACAAAGCCAACAATATGGGTGTTCAAAAAAGAACACAGAATAACAATAGCATTAACAAATGTGAAGTGCATCCACAATGAAAGAGTAATCAGAAAGGAATAAATGCATAAAAAGGAAAAAGATGAGAACATATTAGTTCAAGAAAAGGGTGTACACCCAACAGGTGATGTGTTCTAATAATGAGTCAGAGTAATCAGACATATTGATCCAATCATAAAATGTAAAAATAAAAGAAAATGGTATATACAATATGAGAAATATGACAACCAGAGAAAAGCCTGAGATCAGTTGATAAAGGGTAAGGTAAGACACAGCAAACATTATTATGAAAAAGTAGAAGTCAAGGATCTGCTTTACAATACTCAAGTACTGGAGACCAAATTTTTGCATAAGTGGACATGGAATTATTACATTCAGCAAAATGACATTCATATTTCACAAGGAGACATATAGAGTTATACTGTTCTATCTTTAAATCCCAGACAGTGTACAAAACACATCCGTAATATTCATTACAGTAAAAACAATATATCAGATTTATAACATAAAAATTCTTCATCTGAACCAATTCTATACAATTTTCAGTCCTTTCTCCATTGATGTCGCTCGCTGACTCTCAGCCATTTTTCCTGTAAACCGCCTCACACCGAAAGGCTTTTGCAGTGTACGTACAAATAAAGATTTATGTCATGTTACGTTCACTGCCAGCAGCAAAAAGAACTAAGCCAGTCAATTAAAATTCATGTGTTGGAACAGATATGCTGGTGCACCGCCACACGTCCACTAAAAGTTATTGATCTCAAATGCATAAGCAAATAGATTGTTTATTTGTTTTCAAACCTCTTTTAAATGACTGCAATTTACACAAGTGGTGGCGGAATATATTACCTCTCCGTACATATGATAAAATTCTACAAATTTGGAATGAGGAGTTGGGAATTCAGATTTCTCTTCTTGATTTTACTCAATCTATTAATAGACTACCAAAGATTATAAAACTAAACTAAACTAAACCTTGGGTTTATATACCGCACCATCTCAGTAAATGCAGAGCTCGGCACGGTTTACAGGAATTAGGATGAGAGAGAACTCCAGTGGAGAGTTTAAGAGTTCGATGTAAAAGGGTGGGGAAGGTGGGAGAGGCCTAAGAGGGGGGGAAATGTTACAGTTTTGAGAATAGCCAGGTTTTAAGGTGTTTACGGAAAAGTTGGAGGGAGCTTGAGGATCGGAGCGGGGAGGTAAGGTTATTCCAGATCTCAGTGATTCTAAAGGGGAGGGATGACCCAAGTTTGCCTGCATGAGAAATACCTTTTGTGGAAGGGAAGGATAGTTTAAGAGTTTGGGAGGATCTGGAGGAGGTAGGGGTTGGGGAGTTCCAGGATAGAGGGATAACGGCAGGAAGGATGCCATGTAGGATCTTGTAGGCTAGGCACGCACATTTGAAGTGGATCCTGGAGATTACTGGGAGCCAATGGAGCTTAGACAGGAGTGGCGAGACGTGATCAAATTTGCTTTTCGCAAAAATAAGCTTAGCCGCGGCATTCTGAATCCGCTGCAGTCTGTGGAGGCTTTTCTTGGTCAGGCTGAGGTAGATAGAATTGCAATAGTTATGGATATGTTTGGAGAGAATGTACTTATTTTTCCCAAATTCAAGCTTTTCATGCGAATTTAATAGATATCCCAATTTGTATTAAATGTAATAAAGATCCTGGCACATTATCTCATGCTTTTTGGTTGTGTCCTTTGAACAACTCATTTGGGTTCTTTATGGGGTAATTCGATAGTGGGTTGTCCTAGGGGAATAATTTTTGGTAAAGCATCAGCTTGTGGGGTTTTTGGCCAACTAAAATGTCTTTTATTTCAGAAAGCCTGTATGATTGGGCCTAAATGTATTATGCAATTTTGGTTGCAGAAAGAATCTCCAAGTTTTTGGCGTTGGAGGAATCAATTACATCGCTTATTTTTATTTGAGAGTTGGGAGGTTCGCCTAAAAAAACTCGTCTTTTTATGGAGGTTTGGGATTCTTATATTCAGAATCTTTCACCAAAAATACAAAGTTTGGTTATCAATGATTTATTATGAAAATTAGGTTTACTAATTACATTCCAGTTATTTATTTTAATTCTTTATTTTTGTCAACTTTCATCCAGGGTGAGGGATTTCATTTAGGGGAAGATAGTGGGTAGGGGATGGAATTAAGGGGGGTGTAGATAAGATTGAATTAATTCATATGGAAATTAAATTTGAAAGAATGATTTAAATTTGTATGAAATATTATTGTGATTCTTATTGGATTGAATGTATTTTTGTATTATCCTATTGTACTGATTATTTGATTCTTTCAATAAAAATTGTTATACATAAATGACTGCAATGAGGATTCTAAATGGAGATGAAGAGGCAGGGCAGCGACGCTGAAAATAGACTCCTAGATGGTGCCCATGCACATGTGGTGAAAAGCTGGAGCGATCATTCAGTTTTGCTGGGAAAAGCACAAAGTACAGGAAGAGGAGGAGTAAGATGTTAACAGTCAAGATAAAAAATTTTTAAAAAGCTGGTAAAGAGTGTTAAAAGCTGGGCTCCAATAATCTGAGCACTAAGCTAATCTCTTATAATAAAACGCTAAGCGCGCATGCACACTCTCACCGCCATGTTGCCTGATCTGTAGTTCCGTGGCCGGCAGAGTGCGCATGCGCGCTTACCACGCATCTCTGGGCTTGCCGGCTCCGGCCAGAAAAAGTTCAGATGCGCTCCAGGTCGGGCCGCACCTTGCGCGAGCGCAGCAAGTCGATGTTGTCTAAGATCCGTTCCTGGTAGCGAGCGGGGGGGGGGGGGGGGTGTCAGCGGCAGGCCCGCCATGTCGATGAGGAGGAGGAGACGTGGGGCGCGAGCGCGGCCGAAGGGAGCCGTTGGGGCTTGCGCGCGCTGACCTCTGGGCACGCGGGCAGGAGTCGTCGCCGCCGAGGTGGGTGAAAGCGGCTTTTAAGGTGGACCGGGACGGTTGCAGTCAGGCGCCCTGGCGGGTTTCCGTCTTCATCCAATAGGGAATAGCTTACGGTCCACCGGTTCAAAACTGCTAAAATGGCCTCTTTAGAGGAAATGATTTGATCAGTAGCTCTTGCAGTTTTAGCACAAGTCCCACTTCGTTACTAACAGTAAAATAACCTTTTATATATCTATCTACTAGCACCCGTTAATGTAACAGGCTAAAACACTAGTATTATATAAAGGCAATTTTGCTCACCAGATCCATCATAGAAGAGTAGCTTAAGCCTACATTTGCATACCAATGTTTAGGCGTGACTACTTGCAAAAGGCTGGTGTAAATGCACACACCTGAATATTTGCACGTATAGGTTTTTTTATTTATAGATTCATAAACTTCCTTTTCAGGAAGGGATTTACCCAAAGCAGTTTAAAATACATTGAATAGTAATTAGATACTAACTGACAATATTTTATAAGTACCTAAGGGCAGGGCTGGATTTTCCTATAGGCTAACTAGGCTTCAGCCTAGGGCCTCAAGATCAAGAGGGGCCTACATTCAAATTGTTAGCAAAATTAAAATTACACTATTCTAAAAACAGTGAACACTAAAACACTGAACCGAAAATAAGGAGAAATTCTACGCTTCGGGATCGGAACCGGCTCCGGCCACAACAGGGCGCCGACTCGGCTTCTCCCTTTCTTTTTCTCACCCTGGGAGGAGGATCGGGGAGGGAAAGACGTCAGTCCGGAAACAGCTGGGCAAAGCCCAGCCCCGCGGGGAGAGAGGCAAAACGTGGATATAGTTACCCTCCATCTGTACCCTTCAATCCCCTTCTCCTTCAGGAAATCATCCAATCCCTTTTTGAAACCCAATATTGTACTCTGCCCTATCACCTCCACTGGGAGCGCATTCCAGGTGTCCACCACCCTCTGAGTGAAGAAGAACTTCCTAGCATTCGTTTTGAATCTGTCTCCTTTAAATTTTTCTGAATGCCCTCTTGTTTTTGTTGGCCCGGTTAGTCTGAAGAATCTGTCCTTCTCCACCTTCTCTATGCCTTTCATGATTTTATAAGTCTCAATCATGTCCCCCCTAAGTCTCCACTTTTCCAGGGTAAAGAGCCCCAGCTTCTGACATGGATAACCTGGACATACAGATGATTCAACTGGACATACTGGCCTCACTTGTGTATGCTGGACACTACAGACCTATATTTTCCCATAGCCAGGCCCAGCCTGTACCTTGCTGTCTGTAAACACCTGCAGCCTTTGCAATGCTAACGTTTTTGTCTCCATTCCCTGCTGGGAGGATATTTCTCCAAGGTTCTGCAGAACTGTTATCAGTGCTGTATGACTTCATATGCCAGGCACCCTGGAAAGCCATAAAACTTTTATAATGAGCAAGGATCCCTGCAGGACGATGTGGGTGTAGCGAGATGAGAGAACTTGGTACCAAAACATTTGCTCCCTGTCTCTGAACCAAGTTATGGGAACCAAGCAGCTGGATTGTTGAAAGGTCACCTTTGCCAACTTTCAGCATACAAAGACACCATCCCGAAGATGCACAGAATTGTAAAACCACTAATTAGCATCTACAAAGTGATAAAGATCTTAGCGTTGGAGAAAGAAAGTTCACCAAGAGTTCTCTGTTTCTGCAAGGCCCCCCCCCCAATACTGGGGAGGGGGGGTGGAGGTGAGAGAGGCGTGGACTGAGAGGAGGAGTTAGCTATACATTATTTTATGTACCAATAGGGAATTACATAACCAGAATTCGGGGATGGACTTTTTTTGGAACAAAGGAAGAAATGCTGTGTATAAAAAACACGTGTATTTTAGGTAGAGCCAGAGAGATTCACTTACTTATGCTACGGGGATCTGCTAGCCCCCTGCTACGCATATGGGTGCAAGTTCTTCTCTCCATTGCATATTCTGAACTGACAATATATTTTTCTGATATGTCTCTGCTGCTGTAATACTGTAAGTTTTTATACTAACAATAAACGAATATTGTCTGTTTTGGAAGATACAATGCCGTCTTGTAGTTATTCCAATGAGGTAAACAAAGCAGCCTTTACTTCACTTCTCTAACCTCTCAGCATATGAAAGGTTTTCCATGCCCCTAATCATCCTTGTCGCTCTTCTCTGGACCCTCTCGAGTATCGCCATATCCTTCTTAACATAGGGCGACCAGTATTGGACGCAGTACTCCAGATGTGGGCGAACCATTGCTCGATACAGTGGTAGAATAACTTCCTTCGTTCTGGTAGTGATACCCTTTTTGATTATGCCCAACATTCTGTTCGCTTTCTTTGAGGCCACTGCATATTGCGCCGCCGGCTTCATTGTTTTATCCACCAATACCCCCAAGTCTTTTTCTAGGCAGCCTTCCCCCAGTACCCTACCTCCCATCGATAGCTGTACATTGGGTTCCCCTTCCCCACATGCAAGACTTTACATTTCTTTACATTGAAGCTCATCTGCCATCTTTTGCCCACTCACTCATGCATTGGAAGCAGTTAATACAAATAGATTTCATACATATTCATGGTGGAAATCCTGAAAATGAGTCTGGGTTTTGTGAACCTGTATTTGAGGACCCTTGCTCTACAGTTTGTTCCCTCTGCAAGCCGGGAGCATTCCCTGGGCCTCAGATTACATCTTTTACACAGGAAGATCCCCTGTTCAAGTTTATTAATTTTAATATACTGACCATCGAAGGACACCTGGCCGGTTTACAATGTTAAAAAGATAAAAAATAAAAAGTTAAAATTAAACTATTATGAGGGGAGGGGAGGGGAAGTGTAAACATTAAATGGGCAAATTACAAGAATGAATGTGAGCTTGGGGGTAAAGGGAGAAGGGAAAGTTAATAATTACATCGTTATAAAAAAAAAACAAATTAAAAGGAGAGGAAGAGATATAACACCTGAAAACTTGGCTCTTTTCAAAATTCTAACACCTCCCGCTCTTTGGTTCTTTATCTTCCTAGCTCCTTTCCTATAACCCTTCATTGAGGCTCCTTTTCAACCTAACCCTGTAAACCGTGCCGAGCTCTACGCTTGTGGAGATGGCGCGGTATACAAACCTAAGGTTTAGTTTAGTTTAGTTTAACATCAGGAAAGTGGATCGCTTCCTGATGTTATATTTTTGGAAAAATAATAGCTTGACATTCTTTTATGACACTAATCCCCTATGTGTCTTTGTGTATCTGAAAGTCATCACCTCTGACAAAAAACTGGAAAATGAATCTAGTTACGCAGGGCGGGGTGGGATTTTCAGTGTCTTCTAGGTATGTTGGTTGTACCGGTGTTAGAGATGATAAGCTTACAATATTTGAACAGCACTGCAATTTCTATGCTAAATACTAAATAATGCATTTTCTGTTCAGTAGTTCTAAGAAATATCCCAATGGCAGGCACATGGCTCAGAGGGAGAGGGTGGCACAGCCTCAGCACCTTGAGGTTGTGGATTTAAACCCACGCTGCTCTTTGCGACCCTGGGCAAGTCACTTAATCCCTCCATTGTCCCAGGTACATTAGATAAATTGTGAGCCAGGACAGACAAGGAAAAATGCTCGAGAACCTACATAAATTCATGTAAACCATTCTGAGCTCCCCTGGGAGAACAGTAGAGAAAATTGAATAAATGAATCCTATCTTTAATGAATACTGGGAGCAAAACACATATCTTTAGTAATATATAATAGTAGCAACAAGAGATCTTTTTTGGACTAAATTTTTCTGGTTTTCTTTTTCTTCATTGTGTTTCAGATACTGAGGACATGATTATCTCACACCTGGAGTCTTGCACATTCGCTGTCTTTGAAACAAAATGGCAGACCACAAGATGAGCGAAACCTAAAGAGGCATAGGTCCAAATAGAATTCATCGCTTTCTTGTGGGAAGCATCCTGGCTGGAGACTGAATAGTAACACAATGGAAAAATAGCACTTGAAACCCCTTTTACAGGTTTCTCTTCAGAATCACAGGTCTTTGGAACGACCTTACTACCCCGCTGCGGAACCTGGGCTCCCTCCAATTATTCCGCAAGCAACTGAAAACCTGGCTTTTCACTAAAATGTAATTCTATCCCCCCTTACTCTTCTCTTCTATATATAAGTTCTTGTAAACCTTTTTTTTTCCTTCTCTTCCTACATTTTAAGTTCTTGTAAACCTTTTTTTTCCTTCTCTTCCTATATTTTAAGTTCTTGTAAACCTTTTTTTTCCTTCTCTTCCTACATTTTAAGTTCTTGTAAACCTTTTTTTTTCCTTCTCTTCCTACATTTTAAGTTCTTGTAAACCTTTTTTTTTCCTTCTCTTCCTACATTTTAAGTTCTTGTAAACCTTTTTTTTCCTTCTCTTCCTACATTTTAAGTTCTTGTAAACCTTTTTTTTCCTTCTCTTCCTACATTTTAAGTTCTTGTAAACCTTTTTTTTCCCTTCTCTTCCTACATTTTAATTTTTTTTAAACCTTTTTTTTCCTTCTCTTCCTACATTTTAAGTTCTTGTAAACCTTTTTTTCCCTTCTCTTCCTACATTTTAAGTTCTTGTAAACCTTTTTTTTCCTTCTCTTCCTACATTTTAAGTTCTTGTAAACTTTTTTTTTCCTTCTCTTCCTACATTTTAATTTCTTTTAAACCTTTTTTTTTCCCTTCTCTTCCTACATTTTAAGTTCTTGTAAACCTTTTTTTCCTTCTCTTCCTACATTTTAAGTTCTTGTAAACCTTTTTTTTCCCTTCTCTTCCTACATTTTAAGTTCTTGTAAACCTTTTTTTTTCCTTCACTTCCTACATTTTAAGTTCTTGTAAACCTTTTTTTTCCCTTCTCTTCCTACATTTTAAGTTCTTGTAAACCTTTTTTTTCCTTCTCTTCCTACATTTTAAGTTCTTGTAAACCTTTTTTTTCCCTTCTCTTCCTACATTTTAAGTTCTTGTAAACCTTTTTTTTCCGTCTCTTCCTACATTTTAAGTTCTTGTAAACCTTTTTTTTTCCTTCTCTTCCTACATTTTAAGTTCTTGTAAACCTTTTTTTCCTTCTCTTCCTACATTTTAAGTTCTTGTAAACCTTTTTTTTCCTTCTCTTCCTACATTTTAAGTTCTTGTAAACCTTTTTTTTCCCTTCTCTTCCTACATTTTAAGTTCTTGTAAACCTTTTTTTCCTTCTCTTCCTACATTTTAAGTTCTTGTAAACCTTTTTTTTCCTTCTCTTCCTACATTTTAAGTTCTTGTAAACCTTTTTTTCCTTCTCTTCCTACATTTTAAGTTCTTGTAAACCTTTTTTTTCCTTCTCTTCCTACATTTTAAGTTTTTGTAAACCTTTTTTTTTCCTTCTCTTCCTACATTTTAAGTTCTTGTAAACCTTTTTTTTCCTTCTCTTCCTACATTTTAAGTTCTTGTAAACCTTTTTTTTCCTTCTCTTCCTACATTTTAAGTTCTTGTAAACCTTTTTTTTCCTTCTCTTCCTACATTTTAAGTTCTTGTAAACCTTTTTTTTCCTTCTCTTCCTACATTTTAAGTTCTTGTAAACCTTTTTTTCCTTCTCTTCCTACATTTTAAGTTCTTGCAAACCTTTTTTTTCCTTCTCTTCCTACATTTTAAGTTTTTGTAAACCTTTTTTTTTCCTTCTCTTCCTACATTTTAAGTTCTTGTAAACCTTTTTTTCCTTCTCTTCCTACATTTTAAGTTCTTGTAAACCTTTTTTTCCTTCTCTTCCTACATTTTAAGTTTTTGTAAACCTTTTTTTTCCTTCTCTTCCTACATTTTAAGTTTTTGTAAACCTTTTTTTTCCTTCTCTTCCTACATTTTAAGTTCTTGTAAACCTTTTTTTCCTTCTCTTCCTACATTTTAAGTTTTTGTAAACCTTTTTTTTTCCTTCTCTTCCTACATTTTAAGTTCTTGTAAACCTTTTTTTTTCCTTCTCTTCCTACATTTTAAGTTCTTGTAAACCTTTTTTTTCCCTTCTCTTCCTACATTTTAAGTTCTTGTAAACCTTTTTTTTCCTTCTCTTCCTACATTTTAAGTTCTTGTAAACCTTTTTTTTCCCTTCTCTTCCTACATTTTAAGTTCTTGTAAACCTTTTTTTTCCGTCTCTTCCTACATTTTAAGTTCTTGTAAACCTTTTTTTTTCCTTCTCTTCCTACATTTTAATTTCTTGTAAACCTTTTTTTTCCCTTCTCTTCCTACATTTTAAGTTCTTGTAAACCTTTTTTCCTTCTCTTCCTACATTTTAAGTTCTTGTAAACCTTTTTTTCCTTCTCTTCCTACATTTTAAGTTTTTGTAAACCTTTTTTTTTCCTTCTCTTCCTACATTTTAAGTTTTTGTAAACCTTTTTTTTTCCTTCTCTTCCTACATTTTAAGTTTTTGTAAACCTTTTTTTTTCCTTCTCTTCCTACATTTTAAGTTTTTGTAAACCTTTTTTTTTTCCTTCTCTTCCTACATTTTAAGTTTTTGTAAACCTTTTTTTTTCCTTCTCTTCCTACATTTTAAGTTTTTGTAAACCTTTTTTTTCCTTCTCTTCCTACATTTTAAGTTCTTGTAAACCTTTTTTTTCCTTCTCTTCCTACATTTTAAGTTCTTGTAAACCTTTTTTTTCCTTCTCTTCCTATATTTTAAGTTCTTGTAAACCTTTTTTTTCCTTCTCTTCCTACATTTTAAGTTCTTGTAAACCTTTTTTTTTCCTTCTCTTCCTACATTTTAAGTTCTTGTAAACCTTTTTTTTTCCTTCTCTTCCTACATTTTAAGTTCTTGTAAACCTTTTTTTTCCTTCTCTTCCTACATTTTAAGTTCTTGTAAACCTTTTTTTTCCTTCTCTTCCTACATTTTAAGTTCTTGTAAACCTTTTTTTTCCCTTCTCTTCCTACATTTTAAGTTCTTGTAAACCTTTTTTTTCCTTCTCTTCCTACATTTTAAGTTCTTGTAAACCTTTTTTTCCCTTCTCTTCCTACATTTTAAGTTCTTGTAAACCTTTTTTTTCCTTCTCTTCCTACATTTTAAGTTCTTGTAAACTTTTTTTTTCCTTCTCTTCCTACATTTTAATTTCTTGTAAACCTTTTTTTTCCCTTCTCTTCCTACATTTTAAGTTCTTGTAAACCTTTTTTTCCTTCTCTTCCTACATTTTAAGTTCTTGTAAACCTTTTTTTTCCCTTCTCTTCCTACATTTTAAGTTCTTGTAAACCTTTTTTTTTTCCTTCACTTCCTACATTTTAAGTTCTTGTAAACCTTTTTTTTCCCTTCTCTTCCTACATTTTAAGTTCTTGTAAACCTTTTTTTTCCTTCTCTTCCTACATTTTAAGTTCTTGTAAACCTTTTTTTTCCCTTCTCTTCCTACATTTTAAGTTCTTGTAAACCTTTTTTTTCCGT
The DNA here is from genome assembly GCF_902459505.1 of Geotrypetes seraphini. Lineage (NCBI taxonomy): Eukaryota > Metazoa > Chordata > Amphibia > Gymnophiona > Dermophiidae > Geotrypetes > Geotrypetes seraphini. Next base: position 245,052,988 of record NC_047089.1, read on the forward strand.
CTCTTCCTACATTTTAAGTTCTTGTAAACCTTTTTTTTTCCTTCTCTTCCTACATTTTAAGTTCTTGTAAACCTTTTTTTCCTTCTCTTCCTACATTTTAAGTTCTTGTAAACCTTTTTTTTCCTTCTCTTCCTACATTTTAAGTTCTTGTAAACCTTTTTTTTCCCTTCTCTTCCTACATTTTAAGTTCTTGTAAACCTTTTTTTCCTTCTCTTCCTACATTTTAAGTTCTTGTAAACCTTTTTTTTCCTTCTCTTCCTACATTTTAAGTTCTTGTAAACCTTTTTTTCCTTCTCTTCCTACATTTTAAGTTCTTGTAAACCTTTTTTTTCCTTCTCTTCCTACATTTTAAGTTTTTGTAAACCTTTTTTTTTCCTTCTCTTCCTACATTTTAAGTTTTTGTAAACCTTTTTTTTCCTTCTCTTCCTACATTTTAAGTTCTTGTAAACCTTTTTTTTCCTTCTCTTCCTACATTTTAAGTTCTTGTAAACCTTTTTTTTCCTTCTCTTCCTACATTTTAAGTTCTTGTAAACCTTTTTTTTCCTTCTCTTCCTACATTTTAAGTTCTTGTAAACCTTTTTTTTCCTTCTCTTCCTACATTTTAAGTTCTTGCAAACCTTTTTTTTCCTTCTCTTCCTACATTTTAAGTTTTTGTAAACCTTTTTTTTTCCTTCTCTTCCTACATTTTAAGTTCTTGTAAACCTTTTTTTCCTTCTCTTCCTACATTTTAAGTTCTTGTAAACCTTTTTTTCCTTCTCTTCCTACATTTTAAGTTTTTGTAAACCTTTTTTTTCCTTCTCTTCCTACATTTTAAGTTTTTGTAAACCTTTTTTTTCCTTCTCTTCCTACATTTTAAGTTCTTGTAAACCTTTTTTTCCTTCTCTTCCTACATTTTAAGTTTTTGTAAACCTTTTTTTTTCCTTCTCTTCCTACATTTTAAGTTCTTGTAAACCTTTTTTTTTCCTTCTCTTCCTACATTTTAAGTTCTTGTAAACCTTTTTTTTCCCTTCTCTTCCTACATTTTAAGTTCTTGTAAACCTTTTTTTTTCCTTCTCTTCCTACATTTTAAGTTCTTGTAAACCTTTTTTTTCCCTTCTCTTCCTACATTTTAAGTTCTTGTAAACCTTTTTTTTCCGTCTCTTCCTACATTTTAAGTTCTTGTAAACCTTTTTTTTTCCTTCTCTTCCTACATTTTAATTTCTTGTAAACCTTTTTTTTCCCTTCTCTTCCTACATTTTAAGTTCTTGTAAACCTTTTTTCCTTCTCTTCCTACATTTTAAGTTCTTGTAAACCTTTTTTTTCCTTCTCTTCCTACATTTTAAGTTTTTGTAAACCTTTTTTTTTTCCTTCTCTTCCTACATTTTAAGTTTTTGTAAACCTTTTTTTTTCCTTCTCTTCCTACATTTTAAGTTTTTGTAAACCTTTTTTTTTCCTTCTCTTCCTACATTTTAAGTTTTTGTAAACCTTTTTTTTTTCCTTCTCTTCCTACATTTTAAGTTTTTGTAAACCTTTTTTTTTCCTTCTCTTCCTACATTTTAAGTTTTTGTAAACATTTTTTTTTCCTTCTCTTCCTACATTTTAAGTTCTTGTAAACCTTTTTTTTTCCTTCTCTTCCTACATTTTAAGTTTTTGTAAACCTTTTTTTTTCCTTCTCTTCCTACATTTTAAGTTCTTGTAAACCTTTTTTTTTCCTTCTCTTCCTACATTTTAAGTTTTTGTAAACCTTTTTTTTTCCTTCTCTTCCTACATTTTAAGTTTTTGTAAACCTTTTTTTTTCCTTCTCTTCCTACATTTTAAGTTCTTGTAAACCTTTTTTTTTCCTTCTCTTCCTACATTTTAAGTTTTTGTAAACCTTTTTTTTTCCTTCTCTTCCTACATTTTAAGTTCTTGTAAACATTTTTTTTTCCTTCTCTTCCTACATTTTAAGTTCTTGTAAACCTTTTTTTTCCTTCTCTTCCTACATTTTAAGTTTTTGTAAACCTTTTTTTTTCCTTCTCTTCCTACATTTTAAGTTCTTGTAAACCTTTTTTTTTCCTTCTCTTCCTACATTTTAAGTTCTTGTAAACCTTTTTTTCCTTCTCTTCCTACATTTTAAGTTCTTGTAAACCTTTTTTTTCCTTCTCTTCCTACATTTTAAGTTCTTGTAAACCTTTTTTTTTCCTTCTCTTCCTACATTTTAAGTTCTTGTAAACCATGCCGAGCTCCACATCCATGGAGCTGATGAGGTATATAAATTAAGGTTTAGTTTAGTTTAGTTAGAATTGGCTGGTTTTGGCACTGACATTACTTCCCAAACATACTGATTGGGACCAGCCAGCGCTTCCTCTTTTCTCAGTCCATTCCTGACCCCCCCTAGTTGCAGTCCTATTTGGACTGGGCCAGGCTCTGCAATTTGGGAAGCTAAGCTCTTCAGCCCATCTTCTTGAGGGATAAGAGGGAGGGGATATCTGTCCTACCCTGCTGAGGGTTTCCTTTACAGGTACAGATGCTTTTTTTTGGAGGCTGTTTTCACTTCCTATCATAGTGTGTGGTAATTACTTTTTTTGTAATTTGGGGGGAGGGGCAATTTAGGGGTGGAAAATGGGACTGAACCTGATAATCAGCTAACGCATCTACATTATCACCTCACTAACTAGTTAGCACATCCATAATGTGGGAGCCCTTGGCACTTCCTAAATAGAAGTGGTAAGTGCTCCCTTGGTAATTATTTAAATTGCAGCATGCTAAAAAGCTTTTTTTTGATGTTCACACTAGAACTGGGCTTTCCGCATTGCACGGGAAAGCCATTCATAATGGCGCGCTAAACCCACTTACCACTGCTTTGTAAAAGCATCTTTTTATTAAATAATAATAATAAATAATTTATTTTTTTGTATACTGCTATACCAAAAGTTCAAAGCGGTTCACAACAGAAAAGATACATACAGTCAATGTATATAAAATACATAATAACACAATCGATAAAAAAGAATACATCAATTAAAAAGCAAGAGGAAGTTAAAACAGTATCACAACTAAAATGTAAACATGTCAAATAAGAAGTAGCCTCAAGTATAGGTTAAAACCTTGCTATTTAAAAAATGTATCCAGATATCATAACTCTCCCCCTAGTTCTTCCCCCTCTCTAGAAAATTTCCCCCTTAAATTCCTTCTCCTCTTGTAATTTCTCCTAACGATTCAACTTTGTAACCTGCCCATTAAATTGTAATTCCTCTGAAAATGTCCAGTTTTTCTCTGATGTAATTTTCAAACTTCTACCTATCTTACAACTCCTCCTCAAAGACTCAATTATGTAACAAGCCCCCTAAATTGTAAACCTCCTGGAAATGTCCAGCTATCTTCTGATGTAATCCTCCTAGAACTGCAAGGTACAGGCGGAATAGAAGTCACAAATGTAATGTAATGTTTTCCAAACCATATATCCAGTTTAGCGGCCTGAAATGATAAAATTCTGTTGAAAAACTTCTTATATCGACATGACTTTAGAGAAGAATAATTAAATAGGTTTATTCTACGTGTAATCTTATTAGCATAGTTCAAAGAAAACTGAGAGGCAAGGTAATCTGGTAGCATCCCGAAAACTGCTTTGTAACAAATGCAAGAAAATTTAAACAGAACTCTGGACTCCACTGGCAGCCAGTGGAGTTTTTGATAGAAAGGGGTAATGTGCTCCCTTTAACAGAAACTCAATGCTCAGTTGTTCCTTTGTTACAATCTGCGAGCCATTTTTGTATGTTTCTGGCAATATTAGTAGTTTTACTTAATGGTGATGGGGAAATAGGAACATACTGGCACAGTGGATCACCAGTATAGGAAATTATCATTTATTGGCCAATGAAATACCCGACACAGCCCCGTTTCAGCAGTTGTCTGCATCAATATAATTTGAGCTCTGCACATAGAAAGAATTTAATGTCCTTGGCGAATAAACCAGGCCTTGATCTTAAAAGTGAGCAATCAACAACTCAATAGGTAGTCATACAGATTGCCGGTGCCAAAACGTAGCCACGTTGGGTCTTTTGTTCACCAATAAATACTGTTTTGTCATTCTGGAGTTTTACTGTTTTCAGGGTGCACCACTTCTCAACGGTGGCGGTGAATCTTGTCTCTCCTTTTATTTATTGGTAATAGGACACCAGGTCACAACATCCCTCTTCAAAGGCATTGACTTGCATCAGCATTTTTGAAAGAAAAAAAAAAAATCTAAAAATTATTTGCATTTGTTACTTCTTGTTTGTGCTTTCCAAATCCCTCCTGATGCAAACATTGTAAGTTAATCATTTAATTCTACTTGTTCTGAGTTGCTTGTAAACCGCCGAGATTCAGAATTTTCGTGTTTAATAAAATTACAGATAATGCCATGAAATATTCAGGATAATTTCACCATATAAAATAACAGTTCAACCCTCTGTCTGTTAAGTGTAACAGCTACAAGATTAGTCTATGATTATCCTGACTTCCAACTCATAGAGGGCACCCGGTCTTCTCTGTGAGTTCAGAGAAAGTCATTGCTAATCAAGAAATGAAACCTAACCAGTAGTATTATATACAGTGGTGCCTCACACAACGAACTTAATTGGTTCCAGGAGCAAGTTTGTTATGCGAAAAGTTCGTTATGTGAAATGCGTTTTCCCATAACAATACATGTTAAAAAAAATAATTCGTTCTGTAGCATAAAATATGCTAAGATGACATAAAAAAAGATAAATTTTTTGTTATTATTTTTATTTAGATACATCTAAAAACATAATTGTTTTTTAAAACAACACACATTTTTAAAATTTAAAGACAGACTAAGTAGAGTCTAATTTTACAGTGAGAGAGGGCAGAGTCTTAGCGGCAAAAACTGGGACTTAACTGTTCATTTTTTTTTTTTTTTCTAGCATCGGGGAAGCGGCGAGAGTAGCTCCGCCCCCCCCCAACGCATCAGCAGTAGGCGCCGGGCCCCTGCGAGCCGACGGTCCGCCACTGCACAGGGAGCCAGGCGGAAAGAGGGCAGTTAAGCGCAGTGCCTGCGCGGAAGAATGCAGCTCGGGCGACTTCGTTGTGTGAAACGAAGTTCGTTGTAGGAAGCAAGACATGAAGTTCGTTGTGCGCAGCGTTCGCTGTGCGAGGCGTTCGTTATGCGAGGCACCACTGTATATATATTTTTTAAAATTAAAGTTTCATGTTGATTACAAACATACCTTATAGAGTGAAAATGAATTTTCTGTTCCTACTGATCCTTTGTCAAAAAAGCACAGTTACTTACCTTAATGGGTGTTATCCAGTCAAGTCAACCCACCTTCCTCCCCTGGTTGACTTCTTAGCTTGCTTACGGAACTGAGGAATCGCGAGCCTGAGTCGGGCAGGAAGGCACTCGCGCATGCATGGTCCGGGCAGTTGCGCAGTTTCCAAAAAAACTTAAAATGGCACTACACCTTCAATACCGTCCCTACCAGGGCTCTGCGGATGACGTCACCCACATGTGAGAGTATGCTTCCTGCTTGTCCTGGGATAACGCACTGGCCTTTTCCTAAGTATGAGGGGCTGCTGAAAAGTTCGTAGCCCAACCAACAAAGTTGGGGCAGTTTCCGTCGAGGGCTAAACACTTAGACCAGGGGTGTCCAATGTCGGTCCTCGAGGGCCGCAGTCCAGTCGGGTTTTCTGGATTTCCCCAATGAATATGCATGAGATCTATTTGCATGCCCTGCTTTCAATGCATATTCATTGGGGAAATCCTGAAAACCCGACTGGATTGCGGCCCTCAAAGAGGGACTTTGAGATCCCTGTCCTACAGCAATAGTTAAGGGTTTAGGTCAGACATGGGCAACTCCGGTCCTCGAGGGCCGGATTCCAGTCGGGTTTTCAGGATTTCCCCAATGAATATGCATGAGATCTATTTGCATGCACTGCTTTCAATGCATATTCATTGAGGAAATCCTGAAAACCCGACTGGATTGCGGCCCTCGAGGACCGACATTGGACACCCCTGACTTAGACGCACTAAAGTCAGTCAGTAATATCGACTGGATCACTGCTGGTCAATTCTCTGGCTGATTGTGGGCCGACGATCATCGATGTGCTACCAAGTCTGCATGCAAATGATTTGCACAGAGGTGCAAATCATTTGCACGCAAACCCGACAGATCAACCGCTCAGTGAGCATTTGACACATGCGCAGAGACCTAACAGCAGTGACAGGGGAAGCAGTCTCCTGTCAGTTAAGGCTTCTGTTTTTTTAATGGCATTGATTTTGTGTGTGTGTTGCACACGCACAATCTGCCCCATTAAAAAAAAAAAAAAAAGTCCCCCATACTGATGGCCCTCCCCAACGACCCCACATGAACCGGCACCACAACCCCTCCCCCCCGGCAGCGAAAATTGCAGGAGGGATGCCCACTCCCTCCTGCCATCAGATGCTTCCCTGAACCCCATCCACACTCCCCGAACCCCCTGACCTTTGGTAGATGTTGGGAGCTGGAGGAAAGCATAGTCCCTCCAGGTCCGAGGTCCGCCCATCTACATGACAGGCCTTCCTCTCCCTGGTGCACCATGTGATGCAAGGGGAGGAGCCTAAGGCCCTGATTGGCTCAGATGCCTCAGGCCCCTCCCCTCTGTATCCCATGTGATGCCTTAGGCTCCTCCTTCTGTTTCCTATGATATGAATGGGGAGAGGCCTAAGGTCCTGATTTTTCTCAGACGTAAAACCTTAGGCCCCCTCCCTATGCCATCATCAGCGATAGGGGACTTTTGTTTAATGGGACAGATATTTTGCATGTGCCATTGAAGAAAATTGAACAAAAACCAGGCAGTCATTTTTTTCTGATAGCTAAAATGCCTGGGTTTTTGTTTTTTTTTCCCCATAGCCAAGTGATGTTAGTGCATCAATCACTTGGCTACTTTGCATGGGGTTTTAGCTAATTTGCATGGCCTAATCGGAAAATGGGCGATCGAGGGGAATAATACGTGGTGAGTCATTTTGTGCCTCAGGTTGGTAAAAGCGATCGTCGCTAAAACTGTGAAAACAAGTTTAGCGACGATTGCTTTAGTGCATCGTTGACTTTAGTGCATCTACTTTTTTCATTCCATCAGAAAAATACAAAACGAAAAAAGTGCCAAGTGTGATGGACGGGTGGTATGGGGGTCTCCTATTTTGCGGTCTTATCAGGCCACCCAACTACAGATCATTGCTACGTGGGTGGGAGGGGGGGATCTTTCTACACCTTAGCTCCAACTCGAGCAGCAATTGGAACCTACTATTCCTTTAAGGGCCCTCCCATGGCTCTCTCTGGATAGAAACATAGAAATAGAAGACAGATAAGGGCCAAGGCCCATCCAGTCTGCCCACCTTAATGACCCTCCCCTACCTTTACCCTGTGAATAGATCCCACGTGTCGATCCCATTTGGCCTTAAAATCAGGCACGCTGCTGGCCTCAATCACCTGATGTGGAAGACTATTCCAGCGATCAACCACCCTTTCGGTGAAAAAGAATTTCCTGGTGTCCCCGCGCAGTTTCCCGCCTCTGATTTTCCACGGATGCCCTCTTGTTGCCGCGGGACCCTTGAAAAAGAAGATATCCTCCTCCGCCACGATGCGGTCCGTGAGATACTTGAACGTCTCGATCATGTCTCCCCTCTCTCTGCGCTCCTCGAGCAACAGCTCCTCCCAGAATTTAACACCCTTATGAGACAGTCCCTACTTACCTGGGTTATACGCCAGCGTCTTTTTCCAGACCGCAAATATTTTCATCTCTCCCCAATATCTTTTTCGCCTGACTTTCCACCAGATCAACATTATAGGACATTCCTTTAATTGGGCTCATACATCCCTCTGAACTTTGAATCATATTTGGGTATTAGATATGATGATCCCTTTTGAAGACTTAGTTAGTGAATATGGACTCCCCACTAGGGATCTTTTTCACTATAATCAGTTACGAGATTTTAGAAACTCTAGCAGATAAGATGAATTGCAACTGGGAGAAACCCATTTAGAAATAGCCTCATGCATGGGCACAGGGCAGGGAGGCCTGGACGGATATATCAAGCTCTTTTGCTCCAGAGCGATCCAGCCACTTGTTACACCTCCCATTGGGAGAGGGGTTTAGAACACTCCTACTCTTCCTCTCAATGGGCAGGTATGTATAGCTCCCTGTTTCAAGTGTCTATTGCTTCCTCTTATTGAAAATGGATATAAAATATTTTATCAATGGCTCCTTACTCCAGCCCAGTTGTATAGACCAGTGTTTCTCAACCTGCGGTACTCATACCCTAGGGGGTATGCGGGCTGCCAACAAATGCCATCCATTTAACTTACATAAGTGGTCATGCCTAACTTTCAGCATGCCCAATTTAGGATTTGTGCTAGTATTCTACAACAGGGTAGGCCAGGGTGTCCTCAAATCCAGTCTTTGAGGTTCTAAGCTCAGCCTGGTTTTCAGGATTTCCCCCATGAATATGCATGAATATTTTCAAGGCCCATTTAAAAGCCCTCCTCTTTGAGAGTGCTTTCAACTCCTAACTCCTCTGACCTTGGGTCCTGCATCCATACCCTCTATGTCATGTCTTGTCTGTCCAAGTTAGATTGCAAGCTCTTCCAAGCAGGGACCGTTTATAAATATCAAAATGTACAGCACGGTATACGCCTTTCAGCGCTATATAAGTGATTATGTAGTTGTATCTATAAGCTTTCACTGCTTCCATTGCATGTAAATAGATCTTATATATATTCATTGTGGAAATCCTGAAAATCAGGTTGGGTTTTGGACCTCAAGGACTGGATTTCAGGACCCCTGGGTTAAGCGCACCCTAACACCTTGACAGAATTGGTGCTAAGCACTCCCCTTTGTGGCCACTTTATAGAATTACAATCATAGTGTGAAGAAGGTATGGAATATCATCCCCAATTCTTAGGAAACTGCGAAACCTACTCCCCGGCCTAGAGCTTTGTATGACAGGAAAGGACTAAATAAGGTGGATTGCAGTTAGCATTAGTTAAGGATGAAGGGCAGCTTTAATGGAATAAAGATGTAAGGAGTCACCTCTATATCTAATTGGTAATTCACAGCCAGTCAGACATCTGAAAGTCATCTAGGGCTCTTGAGCAATGTATTGACTATCTCATTCTGGTTCTTAGTCCTCATCACTAAAAATCATTATCACAGCTGATCCTAATAACAACGAAAGCTGTGTCTTCCTTCCTCCCTTTCCAGACTCTGATTCATCAAAGCAATCAGTGAATCATAGGTACATTTAAAAGACAATTAGAAATCAGAGATAGGAATGTTGCAAAAAAAGTGAAAGCAAAGTCCATGATATAGAGCAGGGGGTCTCAAAGTCCTTCCTTGAGGGCCACAATCCAGTCGGGTTTTCAGGATTTCCCAATGAATATGCATGAGATCTATGTGCGGCCCTCAAGGAGGGACTTTGAGATAACATAAGAACATAAGCAGTGCCTCTGCTTGGTCAGACCAGAGGTCCATCATGCCCAGCAATCCGCTCGCACCATGGCCCATAAGGTCCAGGACCTGTATAGTAATCCTCTATCTATACCCCTCTATCCCCTTTTCCTTCAGGAAATCATCTAATCCCTTCTTGAACCCCAATACCGTACTCTGACCTATCACACCCTCTGGAAGCACGTTCCAGGTGTCCACCACCCTTTGGGTGAAGAAGAACTTCCTAGCATTGGTTCTGAATCTGTCCCCTCTTAACTTTTCCGAATGCCCTCTCGTTCTTGTAGTATTCGAAAGTTTGAAGAATCTGTCCCTCTTCACTTTCTCTATGCCCTTCATGATCTTGTAAGTCTCTATCATGTCCCCTCTAAGCCTCTGCTTCTCTAGGGAAAGGAGTCCCAATTTCTTTAGTCTTTCAGCATATGAAAGGTTTTCCATTCCTTTTATCAATCTCGTTGCTCTTTTCTGTACCCTCTTGAGTATCGCCATATCCTTCTTAAGGTACAGCGACCAATATTGGACGCAATACTCCAGATGCGGGCGCACCATCGCCCGATCACAACGGCAGGATAACTTCCTTCATTCTAGTTGTAATACCTTTCTTGATAATACCTATAGAGCCTGTAGGGGTCAGTTTGTTGTTTTCAATGGCATACCTAGGGTATGTGGTACCTAGGACCCATCATTTTTTGACACCCTCCCCCATGTAAAAATATATTTTTGGTAACAACCATGAAACGGAATAAATGGTCAGAATAGAAACAAGCAGTGAAAATTTTCTTTTATTGAACCTCATATATATAACCATTATTCAAAACATAACATAAATTATGTCTGAATTGTCATGACATTAGAAGTACATATGGAGTAGTTGCAGATGATGCTTGGGACATTTCTGATTGAGTTAGTTCGGTTTCATGTGTTTTTTGACTAGAAGGGTTTTTATTTCTTTTTTGAAGGTTTTGTAGTCTGTGGTCAAGGTCAATAGGTTGCAGAGTTGGCGGTCGAGTGTTGCAGCTCGAGTGGCTAGGAGGTTGTCGTACAGTTTTTTTTCTTTTGATGTTTTTGGTTGGAGGGTGGGTTCTCCTATGTCTGGTTGAGGTGGATTGAACTAGTCGATTGTTCTAATAGGCTGGGCTGTCTCCGTTTATTGCTTTAAATAGTAGGCAGGAAAATTTGAAGTGTATTCTCGCTTGTATTGGGAGCCAATGTGAGTCGTGGTATGCCTCTGTGATGTGGTCTAATTTCTTCAGTGAGTAGACCAGTCTTAAGGCTGTGTTTTGTATTGTTTGTAGTTGTTTTATCATGGTTGTGGAATCTTGACTGTTTTTCCTCCATTTTCTTTCTAGTCTGCATTTTCTTTTTAGTAGGAGTAGTTCATTGCTCTGGGAGTTGGTAAGTATGAGAAAGAAAGATGAATGTAGGCAAACTTGTTGGAGACAAAAGACTTTTCACAAGGTACATGAGAAAGAGAGGAGGAATAGGAATAAGATTGGTAAGGTGGCAATTTGAACCGGTGGGGTAAAAGTTAGGATTGGGACCGATAGCCCAAGCAGAGGAGAACAAGAGAGAGAGTATGGAGAACAGAACGGAGATGGCTGAATGAAAAGACCAGTAAAAGCCATCACATTGTTTCAGATCAACTGTGAAAAATATGATCTACTCTTTGGTATTTGCCAGCAGACTACCCAAGGAACTTGGCTTGACATAGCATGGCTTATCTTAAGAACATGTAAGGAAAGTGGATACTGGGAGAGGTGAAAGAAAGAGGAAGATAGGTAAAAAAAAGGAAACTTTAAAAAGTTTGGGAACCTCTATTCTAGGGATCCTATACTGTTAGTATATCCATTTTTAATGGCCTGGCTTCTGAACACCGAAGTAAACTTATTTAGCTGAAGAAATAAGTTTACCCCCCCCCCCCCCCCATTCCACACACATTAATTCTCTTCCATTTTTGTTCCCATTATAAAAAAAACACTGATAAGTTCCCAGAAAAAAAATACATTAAAATAAGAAGTGAAAACAAAGGCCCCTACAGATGAGAACATAACATAAGAATAGCCTAACTGGGTCACACCAATGGTCCATCATGCCCAGTAGCCCATTCTCATGGTAGCCAATCCAGGATACTAATACCTGGTCAAAACCCAAGGAGTAGCAACATTCTATGCCACCGATCCAGGGCAAGCAGACACTTCCCCCATGTCTTAATAACAGACTATGGACTTTTCCTCCAAGAATTTGTCCAAACCTTTCTTAAAACCAGCAACACTATCTGCTTTTACCATAACTTCTGGCCACTTCATTTTTAAGCTTAGATCTTTCCTTCCAAACAGAGACCTTGCTAGATGTCAAATACAGAAAGAACAAGGTAACTTCACAAGGACTTAGCTGTGCAGGAAATGTGAATCTCCTCATACACCCACCATATAGGGCAAAAATGTGCAAAGGTCTGGTTTTTTCTTTCGATTACTACATAGCCTAATGCCACACAAGCAGCGCTGTTACAAACATATTCTGAAGGTCAATGCTAAGATTAACAAAGTTTCCTTCCTTGGACCACAAGGAGATGCTGACAAACCACTGAAAGAGATCCCAAAACAACTACCCAGACACAACACCCAAAGACCCACTCAATGTGTGAACCAGTTGAGAGGAGTGGACTAACTGGGGGTTGAAATGGGCCCGGAGTTTGCTCAGCAGAATTTACCAGACTACCTCTTCCTCTCAACACATTGACATGCTGCCGCCACCACCACCACCACTAGGAACACCTCACCGGGTAGGCCAGCAATGCTTATAAACTTTATAAAACACATTATTATATTTTCTTATAAAGCACATATTTTAACTGAACTCTCTGACATCCTCAGCTTTGTCATTCACAAAAATAGAAAGAAGAAAAGTTCCCATTTCCTGCTGTCTCATGTCCCCGGCCTATACAATATTTTTCTTCTGCAGACCCTTCAAAAGTCTGACCAAATCCTCGTTTCACTTGCACTATAAAGTCCTGAGGATGCCATCTCTTCCCATTCCCAGGTCCTAAAGTCTAAGACAGTAGCGCAAACTTGTGCTGCCCGATTCAGGAAAAAAAATTTCGATTCGATTCAGCCTATTGAATTGGTTTTTCGATTCGATTTTCCTGCCCAATTGGGTGTTTTGTTTTGGGTTTTTTTTTTTTTTCAAACATCCTGGTGTTTTTATTTTATAGCTTTTTCACCCCCTTTGGCTTCTCCTAACCACACTGGCGCTGTGGTTACATTACATTACATTACATTAGTGATTTTTATTCCGCTTGTACCTTGCGGTTCAAAGCGGATTACATAAGAAGAGAACTGGACATTTCCAGGATGGTACATGACAATAGAGAATACAGTTTGAGGATAGAGACTTAATGACAGAATGATAGTAAAGACTTAGTAACATCGGAAGATGTTTTGGACGGCAGTGTTTTGGTTTCTTGGGGGATGGGGTGAGGGAGGTTAGGTAGATTGTATATGCTTTTTGAACAGCAGTGTTTTGATTTCTTTACGGAATGTCTTGAGGTCTGATGTTGTGGTTAACAATCTGTTGATGGAGGGTTCGAGTTTTGCAGCATGTGTTGCCAGGAGGCTATCGTAAAGCTTTTTGCGGTGTGTACCCTTGAGTGGTGGGTATGTGAATGATGTCAGTGTTCTTCTTGTTCTGGTTGGAAGGTTACGGTTTAAGCGGTCATCTAGGTAGGTGGGTGCAGTACCGTTAATTACTTTGAAGAGTAGACAGTATAGTTTGAATTGAATTCTGGCTCGAATCGGTAGCCAGTGTGAGTCTAGGTAGGCATTGGTGATGTGGTCAAATTTTCCGAGTGAGTAAATTAGTCTAAGGGCTGTGTTCTGAACAGTTTGAAGTTTGTGGGGCATGGTAGATAAAGGATATTGCAATAGTCCACGAGACCTAGTACCAGGGATTGTACAATTATCCTGTAGTGTTCTTTGTCAAAGAATTTCCTTTGTGGTGTAAACAAAATAAACAAACATAAAAGACTTTTCCTCTCTCTGTTAAATCCTAGCTCACGTTTGCGGTCTAACACCAGCTCTGGCAGGATACACGTTTCAAATCTGACATATTGTAATCACAAAACAGAAAATAAAGTTAGTTTTTTCTACCTTTTGTTGTCTGGTCAATATTCAAATCTTGTTGGTCCCAGGCTCTTGTTGATTTGCTTGCCAGGGTCTCCTTCTTTCTTCTTTCTCCGTGCTAACCATCCATCTGCCATCTCTGTCCTCCACTTCCGTTTCCCTTCCCTCCCCTGGAGGTCTGGCATCTTTCCTTTTTTTTCGTCTCCATCCACAGATTCACCTTTTCTCAACTACCCTTTCATCCAGCATCTCTCCCTCCTTCCCCACAACCCCAGGGTCCACCATCAGTCACTCCCTTTCTCTTCCAAACTATCCTCCTATCCAGTATCTCTATCCCCCCTCCACACCATCCCTTGTGTCCGACTTCTCTCCCTTTCTGTTCGTTCCCTCCCTAAATCCCATTATCCATCATCTTTCTCCCACAACTCTGTTTTTAGACCCATTATTTCTTCCCCCCAAAGTCCGGCATATACACATATCTTTGAACCCCCCCTTCCCTTCCTCCCTTCGTGTACTTCTATACCAGGGCCCCCTCCCTTGGAGGTTTGTCCCCCCCTGAAGGCCTGTCCCCCCCCGAAGGACTGCACCTCACCCCCGAAGGTCTGTTCCCCCTGAAGGCCTGCACCTGCCCTGAAGGCCTACACCCCACCCCTGAAGGCCTGCACCCCCCAAAGGCTTGTACCTCCCCCAAAGGTCTATCCCCCCCTGAAGGCCTGCACCCCACCCTTGAAGGCCTGCACCTCACCCCCGAAGGTCTGTCCCCACTGAAGGCCTGCACCCGCCCTGAAGGCCTACACCCCACCCCTGAAGGCCTGCACCCCCCCTGAAGGACTGCACCTCCCTCCGACGGTCTGTACCCCCTGAAAGCCTACACCCCACCCCTGAAGGCCTGCACCCCCCCCGAAGGCCTGTACTTCCCCTCCAAAGGTCTGTCCCCCCTGAAGGCCTGCACCCCCCTGAAGGCCTACACCCCACCCCTGAAGGCCTGTACCCCCCCAAAGGACTGCACCTCACTCCTGAAGGCCTGCACCCCCCTGAAGGACTGCACCTCCCCCGACGGTCTGTACCCCCTGAAAGCCTGCACCCGCCCTGAAGGCCTACACCCCACCCCTGAAGGCCTGCACCCCCCCCGAAGGCCTGTACTTCCCCTCCAAAGGTATGTCCCCCCTAAAGTCCTGCACCCCACCTGAAGGCCTACACCCCACCCCTGAAGGCCTGCACCCCCGAAGGCCTGTACCTCCCCCCCACAGATCTGTCCCCCCTGAAGGCCTGCACCCCCCCTGAAGGCCTACACCCCACCCCTGAAGGCCTGTACCCCCCCAAAGGACTGCACCTCACCCCTGAAGGCCTGCACCCCCCTGAAGGACTGCACCTCCCCCTGACGGTCTGTACCCCCTGAAAGCCTGCACCCGCCCTGAAGGCCTACACCCCACCCCTGAAGGCCTGCACCCCCCCACCTGAAGGCCTGTACTTCCCCTCCAAAATTCTGTCCCCCCTAAAGTCCTGCACCCCACCTGAAGGCCTACACCCCACCCCTGAAGGCCTGCACCTCCGAAGGCCTGTACCTCCCCCCACAGATCTGTCCCCCCTGAAGGCCTGCACCCCCCCTGAAGGCCTACACCCCACCCCTGAAGGCCTGTACCCCCCAAAGGACTGCACCTCACCCCTGAAGGCCTGCACCCACCCTGAAGGCCTGTACCTCCCCCCCTCAAAGTCTCTCCCCCCTCCTCAAAGGCCTGCACCCCCCGAAGGCCTGCACCTCCCCCCCGAAGGTCTGTCCCCCCCTGAACCCCTGAAAGCCTGCACCCCCCAAGACTGTCTCCCCCCCCCCCCCCCCCCGGGAAGGCCTGTGTGTTCCTCTCTGGCCTCCCTTTACCCGACTGCAGCAGAAAGCAACCTGCAGAAAGGATCATGAGTACTTTAGCGATCCTTGCAGGTTGCCATAGGCCTCCGGAGTTGTCATCCCTCTGCCACGGTCCTGCCTCTGATGTCAGCAGCAGAGGGACGACAACTCCAGAGGCCTATGCAACCTGCAAGGATCGTTAAAGTACTCGCGATCCTTTCTGCTGGTTGCTTTCTGCTGCAGTCAGGTAAGCGAGGGTCGGGTCATGAGAAGGGAAGTTCCTGGACCATGACTCCAAGGCCGGGAGCACATCCCTCATGGCTTGCACCCAGGGCGGACTGCCCCACCCCCACCCCCTTGGTAAGCCACTGGTTGTTTTAAAACTTCCATTACTGTGGGTAAATAAAACTGGATTTTCAGTAGCAGTATCTGTGTAATAACTGCCTCGGAATATCCAAATAAGAGGGATGAGCTGATACACTATCCAAATAACTACAATATTCAGCTTTTTTACTCTGCTAAGTTATTTGACTAACAGCACTGAAAACTGTCTCAGCACGTTTAAATACCTATGTGGCATAAATAAGCATGAGGCAAGTCTTTCAGTTCAAAGGAAATACCAGAGTGAGAGGGCATAGGATGAAATTAAACTAAACTAAACCTTAAGTTTATATACTGCAGGCTCTCCATAATTATAGAGCTCGGCACGGTTTACAAAAGCTTAATGTAGGAAGGAATAATGTAAAGGGGATGGAGGTTGAGTACAGGGGGGAAGAAAGCATTACATTTTTGTGAAAAGCCAAGTTTTCAGGTGCTTATGGAATAGTTTCAAGTTTCAAGTTTATTAGGTATCTTGATGAATCGCTTAATCAAACTTCAAAGCGATGTACACATTAAAATTTACATTTGTTAGGTAACAGTACAATACATACGAATATTTAAAAAAAAACAAAAAAAACTAAATTACACTGTTTAACATACTCTTGACATTAGGTAAGGAGGGGTGAAATACAATTCATTAAAGTAAAGAAGAGACATTCAGGGAAAAAACACAAGGGTAATAGTTAAAAAAATTTATAATAAAGTAAAATGGAGTAGTAACATAAAAAAATCAGTTTGCAAAGGCATCTTTAAAAAGAAAAGTTTTTAAGTTACTTTTAAATTTTCCGAATTCCTTCTCCTCCCTTAAAAAAATAGGGAGGGCATTCCAAGTCTGAGGTGCAGTACATGAAAAAATAAATTGCCTTCTCGTATTTATACTTTTTAATGAAGGAATAGACAATAAGTTTTGTTCGTTGGATCTTAAAATTCTCCTTGCAGAATATGGAATTAATAATTTAAATAAAAAAGCGGGGGTCATATTATATAGAGTTTTGAAGATGATTATACAAAGTTTAAAAGTTATTCTGTGAATAACTGGAAGCCAGTGAGCATTTTTAAGAAGCGGTGTTACATGGTCGAATTTTCTGGATTTGGTTATTAATTTAATTGATGCATTTTGTATGATTTGGGGACGTTTTATTTCATGTAAAGCAATTCCTTTAAATAGAGAATTGCAATAGTCTAATTTAGACATCACCAAAGAGTGAATCAGAATGTTGAGTGACTTGGGACATAGAAATTTTGAAATAGAGCAAATTTTACGTAATAGTTGGAAGGAGCCCAGATTCCGTAGTGGGGCAGTAAGTTTATTCCAAAGCCCTGTGATTCTGAAGAAGAGAGAATTTCCCAATTTTCCCGCATAGAGGATACCTTTTAGTGAGGGGAAGGATAGTTTAAGTTTTTGGGTGGGCCTGGTGATAGGTGAGGTGATAAGCTCAGGTGAGGTGAGGTGATAGGCTCAGGAGTAATATAAGGAAATACTTTTTTTACAAAAAGGGTGGTGGATACATGGAATAGTCTCTTGGTAGAGATGGTAGAGTCAAAGACTGTGTCTGAATTCAAGAAAGCGTGGAACAGGCACGTGGAATCTTGAGAAAGGAGAGAATGGATGCTGCAGGTGGGCAGGCTGCATGGGTCATTTGACATTTATCTGCCATCATGTTTCTATGAGGTGGTCTGTAAAGATATCCACATAATGCAAATGAATTTCTCTCAGTGAAGGAAGGTCCAAAAACAGCAGGTCCCTCCCTTTCCTTCACATATCCCTCAGGGATATATGTGCATAGCCCCACCCTATGTCACAAAATTGTAGCTGAGCATTTAGAGGCGTTTACAAACTCTCCAGATGTCAAAATCTTACATAGATTACTGATCTTCTAACATCACCTACAGCCTTACTGAAAATGATATATCAAATTCAGAATAGAAACATAGAAATAGACGGCAGATAAGGGCCACGGCCCATCTGGTCTGCCTACCCCAATGACCCTCCCCTACCTTTCTCTGTGAATAGATCCCACGTGTCTATCCCATTTGGCCTTAAAATCAGGCACGCTGCTGGCCTCAATCACCTGCAGTGGAAGACTATTCCAGCGATCAACCACCCTTTCAGTGAAAAAGAATTTCCTGGTGTCCCCGTGCAGTTTCCCGTCCCTGATAATGATAATGAGAGTGACGACAAACAACCTTTTCTGTTTATGACTATTGTCCGCACTGTCAACAGACTGCAACAAAAAATTGGTCAAGTCTTACACAGATTATTACTTATAATATTACTGAAAGAGAAGTTTGTTATAATACGACACGTAATTCAAGCTTAATAGGAAAATGCAATCAATTAAAGTTGAGAAAACAAGCTTGTGAAAATGATACTGCATTGTTATGTGATCGTAAGTCTAACGTTTGTAGAGATGTTTCAAATATTATGACATGGAATGTCACTGTTGCCTCACCAAGTCATTTTAATCATGTTCTCTTGTGGAAATATTATATACATGCACATTCCTGCTAACATTACTGGGGGACCATGTGCTCTGACACGATTGAATTTAATGATGTTCCCATTACTACCCAGAAAAGAAATACGTAGGAAGAGAGAGGCTAGTTTACTCCTCCCTGCGGATTGGGCTTATGATGTAAATTTAATATCACAGTCAGAGATAGTGGCCCTAGGGGTTAGTCTCGTGGGTGTTCCCGTTTTGTCTGCATATACAGCCTGGAAGTTAAATAAATTAGCTTGTTTGATGGCCAAGAGTATTACTAGTACCAGTCAAGCATTAACCGAGTTATTGTCAGATGTACAAGGAACTCAAAAGGCAGCTATTACTATTTGCTTTTATGCCAGGAATTCGAAGGAAGGTGTCGTTTTAATCTAAGTGATCGTTCTCATAGTATTAACATAAATAGTAATAATTTAAATGACTTGGTGAATCATATTACAGGATTAAGATCAAGGGTGGTAGGACTGGATTTTCAAATGGCTTCCAAATTGGCAAAATATTAGATATGTGCTTGGAATTATTCTAATCATAATAAGCTGCCTGATTGCTCTCTGTTGCTTTCTACAGTCCCTTCACTCTTTACTGTCTTCCATAATTTATGCCTACCTAAACTTGAGCTTATCCCAGTGGGATACAATAGATGATAAAACTCTGTATTGAAAGGTGGAATGTATTGCAAAAAGCGTGCATGAAGCTAGCATTCCAAGCGGGCAAATGGAACAAATGCCTTACCGCCCTCATCTCCAATTCCCCCCCCCCCCCCCCCCCCCCGTATCAAATGTTCAGGAAGTCAATCAAAACCTACCTTTTTGACAAATTCCTCTAACTCCTCCCCCCCCTTCCCTGACCTCGACACACCTCCAGTCTCTCCGACTCCTCCACTCTTGTTAGCCACTATCTTGTTTAGCCACTATACGACTTAACAAACGGATCACTCAATCTAACTAATTCTCCTGTCTTTGTTACCCATCATACCAAATACCTCTGATCTGCCATATTGAACATCGCTGTATAGAATAACACTGCTGTATGTAACTTGCAGTAAATGTAACTTCACTATAAATGTAACTTTGCTGTAGAAATAACTTCGCTGTAAATGTACAGTCTCTTCATCTGTTAACCGCATAGAACTTCCATGGTTTTGCGGTATACAAGAATAAAGTTATTATTATTATTATTATGTAGTCTGGAGTTTTGAAAAGAAAAATTTTGTGCTCAAATACATCATTAATACAAACTTTTAAATCTTGTTAGCTAAATGGACAATTTAGATCAATTAATGAGGCAGCAAGAGCTTGTTTGATGATATCATACTGCAGGAAATACAATTACAATTAGTAAGGTGGATAGTAGCAGTGTCTGTTTTAGTGATTAAAAGTACTGATTGGAAGTTTGAACTTGATTACCTCATATACAAGCTATTCTGAAAAGCAAAGTTTTGAGTATAATTGAAAACACACATACAATATTTATTCCATGTCTGCAATTAACTCAATTAATTACTTGCTACATTAGGGCCTGGGGACAGGAATGACATTGTCTTTGGTTCACTCTGGAGTCTGGACAGTTCCTGTGTGTCCAAACACAATAGATGTTCTGCCCACAAAACGCCAGCCTTATTAATTATGAGTTAAATATCCGACGTGAATAATCTATAAAAAGTGGGAGCAGGTGGCATTCAAACTCGGAAATCTTTTCTGTGAACGTCCAGGGTTTTTGCCCGCTGAGTTCTCTGTGCTTGACTGCAAACGGGATCTCCCAGTCACTGGCACAGATGAGGCGTGCAACTCCAGCGGTGATGTATGTTTAACTTATGTATGTGCACGAGCAGTTTGTCAGAGAAGAAAAGCTTGCTCTTTGCATCACGTCTGGTGTCGTATTTAACTGACAAACAGATACCTAAAAGAACCTAAAGCAAAACAACAGTAATGCAATTAAAAAATTAACAAACCTCTGAGAGGACCAATGAATGTACTAAAAATACATGTTAAACTGAACATTTCTGGATCTCAACATTTCTCTCTCGTACCACAACAAACATTAGCAGTACATTTGAGAGACTTCTTTGAGGGAGTAAACAGTCAGTTGGACAAAGGGGAACCCGTAGACATCATTTACCTTGACTTCAAAAAGTCTTTTGACAAGGTACCCCATGAGCGGCTACTTAGGAAGCTGTGGAACCACGGGGTGGAAGGGGACGTGCACAGATGGGTCAAACACTGGTTGGCAGGCAGAAGGCAGAGGGTTGGAGTGAAGGGTCACTATTCAGGCTGGAGGAAGGTCACGAGCGGAGTTCCGCAGAGGTCTGTATTCGGACCGCTGCTGTTCAATGTATTTATAAATGACCTGGAAACGGGGACGAAGTGTGAAGTTCTCAAATTTGCGGATGACACTAAACTCTGTAGAAGGGTTAGAAATGCGGAAGAGTGTGAGGACCTACAAAGGGACCTGAACAAACTGGAGGAGTGGGCGAATAAATGGCAGATGGACTTCAATGTAGGGAAATGCAAGGTCATGCATATAGGGAGAAAGAACCCGATGTTCAGCTACCAAATGGGAGGATTAGTATTAGAGGGAAGTAACCTTGAAAGAGATTTGGGTGTACTGGTGGATACAACAATGAAGTCAACGGCACAATGCGCAGCAGCTGCGAAGAAGGCAAACAGAATGTTGGGTATTATTAAGAAGGGTATTACGACCAGAACGAGAGAAGTCATCCTGCCGTTGTATCGAGCAATGGTGCGCCCGCACCTGGAGTACTGTGTTCAGTATTGGTCACCGTACCTTAAGAAGGATATGGCAATACTTGAGAGGGTCCAGAGGAGAGCGACACGAATGATTAAGGGCATGGAAAACCTTTCATACACTGAAAGATTGGAGAGACTGGGGCTCTTCTCCCTGGAAAAGTGGAGACTCAGAGGAGACATGATAGAGACCTACAAGATCATGAAGGGCATAGAGAGAGTAGAGAGGGACAGATTCTTCAAACTTTCAAAACATAAAAGAACAAGAGGGCATTCGTAAAAGTTGGAAGGAGACAGATTCAGAACGAATGCTAGGAAGTTTTTCTTTACCCAGCGTGTGGTGGACACCTGGAATGTGCTTCCAGAGGACGTAATAGGACAGAGTACGGTACTGGAGTTCAAGAAAGGATTGGACAATTTCCTGCTGGAAAAAGGGATAGAGGGGTATAGAGGATTACTGCACAGGTCCTGGACCTGTTGGGCCGCCGCGTGAGCGGACTGCTAGGCACGATGGACCTCGGGTCTGACCCAGTGGAGGCATTGCTTATGTTCTTATATTCCACTTACCCTGGATTAGGAGTGAGGTTCATTACAGTCACTGTATGTGCAAACTAACCCATATGAAAATATTGTCCCCACAGGAATTGACTTGCCTCATACTTACCCTGTTTCCCCGAAAATAAGACCTATCCTGAAATAAGCCCTAGCATGGTTTTTAAAGATGCTCCCAATGTAAGCCCTACCCCAAAAATAAGTCCTAGTTAAGATCGACCCCTCCCCCCCCACAAAAAATGTCCCCGACACTCCCTGACTCCATCCCTGACATTAATGCTTCCTGATTTGCTGAAAAAATCAGACTCGTCGATTTAGCACCCCACCCCTGCTGTTTAAGGGGGCCTCGGAGCGGAGGTATGTCAGTCTCATGGTGGGAGGATCAGTGGGGTTCTGCTGCACAAGAAGATGGGTGAGAGGCGAGGAATGATGCTGCACATGGTGGGGGGCGGAGAGAGAAAGAAAAGAGGAAAAAATGAGGGTAGAGTAGAGGAAGGGAGAGATGATTGTCGTACATGAAAAAATTAAGACATCCCCGAAAATAAGCCCTAGTGCGTTTTTTTGGATCCCAAATTAATATAAGACACTGTCTTATTTTTGGGGAAATACAGTATTTGAATCCAATATTCCCAATGTGTTGCTTATTGGTTCAAAAGCATCCACTCGGCAGTCCGCTCAATTTCAAAATGAATGATGCATTGAAAAGTCAGAACAGACAATTTCTAAATTAAGAGCCTAAGGGTGGTCAGGCCCTAATTTATAAATCCATCTCTGTTCACATTGTATCCGTTTGTTTTATCACTCACATCTCGATGAAGACATTCCGTCAGTCCTAATTCCTGTCTTGTTCTAGTCTAGTATTGAAACTTCAGAAGTCCTTGCTAGGGACTTTGTGACAGAATGACCAAGCCAAATAAAGGGAAAGACTGACTCAGTCACAGAAATAAAAAAAGTTGATCGAAGAGTTCAGATAAATGGCAAGTCTCTTTCAGATTATGTTAAATTTAAGCACTTTTTGCAGTATTAAATCTAATCATACGGAAGCCAGCCTTGAACTTGAGACCTTCAGGTTGAAAAGCAGCTACTTTCCAGAAGCTACATTTTTCTGCTTCTTGAGAGTCTGCTATAGCCTGTCAACTCCTCTCTGTGACTTGTTTTTCTGGTAATCTTACGGGGGGGGGGGGGGGGTGTTTCTGACTGACCCAGCAAGAACCAGCTCATGGCAGGCTCCAGAGTGCTGCTTCAGTGTTGCTCTTGTCCAACTATGCCCTACAAAAATGTATAAAAATAAAATAAAAAAATCAATACAAATAAAATGAATAAGCCAAGATGGCCGCTGCAGCCTTAGTCCTGTATCGGTAGTATGAAATATTGCTGCTCCTTGGGTTTTGGCCAGGTACTAGTGACCTGGATTGGCCACCGTGAGAATGGGCTACTGGGCTTGATGGACCACTGGTCTGACCCAGTAAGGCTATTCTTATGTTAGCTGGTGGACACCACAGAACTTTACTCTACATTGGCTTTATCTGAGTACTTACTAAGCTGAAAAGAAGAGGAAAGAGCGTTGGTGGAGCCTCCCGATGCTCAGAAACTCCTTCTCTCAGCACTATTGATGAAATTCTGTGGCGATTACAATGAGAGTCAACTTTGCCAGGGAATCGCCCACTGGAGACGCCAGCGGTGAGTGACGCTGTGGCGGAAGTCCTCGGGCTGGATGCCACACTGAGCCCCGACTCTAGAGTCCCGCCTCCACAATCTCAGGGAGCAAGCTCTGTGCAAGAGATGAGCACATCCGAGGAGGCAGTGCTCTCATCGCAGGAGGCCATCAGAACAGAGGGCTTGCTGTTGAACTCTGTTCAGGACTCTCCTAGTCCCAAGAAGTTACTTAAAGTGGGAACATTGTTTAAGGAGACGGAGCAAAGCCAACTTGAGGTGCAACTAGAGACAGAGAAACCTATAGAGGCACTTGGAGCTTTTTTCTCAATAAACAAACTCCATGAGGTCACTTTAGTTGCCCTGTGGGACCTTGTTAATTTAGGAAAATCATTTACTCCACAAGTAAATGAACTGGGAAAAAGGATATAACAGCAGAAAGAGGAAATTTTTTCTTTACATGAAGATATGACTACATTTAAAAATGAAACTCAAAAAATTGACAACAGACGTAACAACAATTAACAAAATTCAGGAAGCATTGATTACAGATTATACTAATTTAAGAAGAAAGTTAGAAATAATTGAGTCATAACCACGCAAATAACTTACGTCTGCTGAATTTTCCAAAAATACCTATAAAGTGTATTCCTATTGATATGCTAAAGAGGTATTTTACGGAAATATTAGGGGCTCTGTTTACAAAGCCGCGTTGGCGGTTTAATGCATGTAATAGCACGCGCTAATTTGCCCGCTGCGCTAGCCGCTACCACTTCCTCTTGAGCAGGCGGTAGTTTCTCGGCTAGCGCGGGGGTTAGCACATGCTAAAAATGTGCATGAGATAAAGCCGCTAACGCGGCTTCGTAAAAGGAGCCCTAAATGTTCCTGAACAGTCAATTTCTTCATTTGCATTAAATGCTCTGTGCTGCTCTGACGGTCATAGGAACTCTATGACAATCGGAGCAGCGCAGAACATTCAGTGCTGCGGCCGACACTAAAAACCTCTTTTGCGCTTTTGTAAAAAAAGGGGGGGGGGGGAGTATGTGAATTGTGCTTTGATATGTATTTCATGATGCATTTATTGTATCATTCTTATCTTTTGTGAACTGCTTTGAGCTGGACAATGTCCAAGAAAGGCAATATAAAAATATAACATAACATTATATTACACAATCTGTTTCATTTATGCTTTGCTTGTCCTTCATTTCTCCTTATGGTTTGGTTTCTTTGACCTGCTTTATTGCTGGCTTGATGTGCTCCGCTGTAATTCTTCAGAGCTGAGAATATTTCTTTGAATATGTATATTACCCGGTTCGTCGAGTTCCTTTCTGTATCAGATTTCTCTTGATATATATTCATTAAATGCAAATAATAAATAAATATATCCAGATTCAAAAGTTCTCCTTAATGAAATTCACATACATTTCCTCTTCCTTTGGAAGTAATGTTATAAGGTATCTTTATACTTAAAGCAGAATTTGATATGCAGAAATGATCTTTCATAAAATTGCCTAGGGTACAGGTGCCTATACACTTTATATGTGAGCTTCTCTGATCTGGTCACAGGCATCCTGGGGACAGGATTTGCATTTATGCATGCATTTGATAAAATATGCATACAACTCCATTTTTAAAAATAAAAGCAAATGTGTTTGTGCCTCAGAGCAGGTGTAAATGGGTGCACGTGCTTCCCATGAGGTAATTTGAAAAGTTTTACCTCATGCAAAATACTTCCCCTTTTAAAACTCACGTAACATTTGCATTCCTGCTGCACAAGTTAAACTGTCTGTTGTTAAATGAGCTTCTCTGTTTCTACTACCTTACATTTTCTCATTTATTGCCTTATCCCAGGACAAGCAGGCAGCTATTCTTGACTGATGGGTGACGGCACCGACGGAGCCCCGGTACGGACAATTTTAGAGTGATCTCACTCTAAGAACTTTTAGAAAGTTCTAGCTCGGCCGCACCGCGCACGCGCGAGTGCCTTCCCGCCCGACAGAGGCGCGCGGTCCCTCAGTTTCTTAGTTTCCGCGGAGCTAAGAAGACGCGTTTTCAACGGCTGTTGAAATTTTTTTATAACTTGCCTTCCCGCTCGCGTAAACTTTTGACTTTATTACTTCTTTTTTCTTCAATTTCGGTTTTTCCCCGGCGGGGCCTTCTGCCACCATCGAAGCCTCGGCCTTCGATTTGGCGGAAGCCGTTTTCCCTTTCATGCCCCCTCAACCGGGTTTTAAAAAGTGCCAGCGGTGTGCTAGGCCTATATCTCTCACGGACCCACACAACTGGTGCTTGCAGTGTTTGGGTCCTGAGCATCAGGCCTCTTCTTGCACCCGCTGTGCTACTTTAAAGAAAAGAACATTAAAAAATCGCTTAATTCAACAGCGTTTGTTATTCGGTGCCGAGATGTCCGACCCCGTTCCTTCGACTCCGGCTTCGGCACCGCTTCAGTCGGCACCCTCGTCTTCGACGCCGCGTGATTCCACACCGGCATCCCAACAGTCAGGTAAGCCGGCTAAGAAGCCTTCCCCGCTGGAACGTCTTCCGGCCTCGAGTGCAGTGAGCCCAGTCCTGCCGCCGGTTAGACGCCAGCGGAAGCGCTCCGCCCCTATTGAGGTGAGTCCCTCGACATCGGGCTCCTCATCTCCGGGGCGTAGAGCGGCACCGCAGGTACCGCAGAAGAAAAAAGCGGTACCGGTGCCATCCCTCGATGACCGCATTACGGCCATCCTTCATGTGCAGCTTAAGGAGCAATTAGAACGACTCCTTCCTGCTATAATGACACCGAACCTTCCGGTGCCAGTCCGCACCGAGCCATCGGTACCGGTTGTACATCAACCCGTGTCGGTACCGGTTGTCGAACCTGTCTTACCTGCTTCTACTGTCTCGGTACCGCTTCACCTAACTTCATCGGTATCGATGCCAGTCCTTGCACCGGAGCCGACAGCTCACCATCAATCGGTACAGACTTCGGCACCGGTGCGACCGATAACATCGCCTGACTCGGTATCGATGAGGTCGGGTAAGTCGGTACGCAAAACCCGACACATGCAAACATCGACACCTGAGTCTCGGGACCATTCTTCCCATGTCAGAGACCCTGATCTGTGGGGGGACTCAGAGGAACCCTTTCTTTCTGAAGGAGAATGTTCCTCAGAGGAGGAGGATTCGGCTCTCCCTGACCCATCCTCCAAGCAGACCACTTCCTCTTTCTCCAATTTCTTGAAAGAGATGTGTGAGTCTTTGTCCATTCCTTTGGAGGCTGAATCCAAAAAGTCTAAAGCTTTTTTGGATGCCCTTGATTTTGATCAGCCTCCAAAGGAATTTTTGAAGCTTCCCCTTCATGACATCTTGAGGGAAACTTTCTATAAAAATTTAGAGACTCCTTTAACTGTTCCAGGGGCCCCACGTAAACTGGATTCTCTATACAAGGTAATTCCCATTCCTGGGTTCGACAAGCCTCAACTTCCACACGAATCCTTATTTGTCGAATCCACCCTTAAAAAGACTTCAGGAGCCAGTGTATATGCATCTGTCCCTCCTGGCAGAGAAGGAAGGGCCATGGATAAATTCGGTAAGAGGCTCTACCAAAACGCTATGTTAGCAAATAGAGCTAGTAATTATGCTTTTCATTTTTCTTTTTATTTAAAGCATCTCCTTACCACCATGGCTTCCTTCGAGAAGTATCTTCCTTCAAGAAAACATCCATCTTTTCACTCCTGCTTGTCGTCTCTATTCCAACTTCGTAAGTTTATGGTTAGGTCCATATATGACACCTTTGAACTTACATCCAGAGCGACAGCTATGTCGGTGGCTATGCGCCGTTTGGCCTGGCTTCGGGTATCCGAGCTTGATGTTAACCATCAAGATCGGTTAGCCAACGCCCCATGCCTAGGGGATGAGCTCTTTGGGGATTCCATGGACTCTACCACCCAAAAGCTCTCGGCTCATGAGACGCGCTGGGATACCCTGCTCAAGAATAAAAAGAAGCCTCCTCCACCGAGACCATACAGGCAGCAATCGGCTTATCAACGCCGTTTCACAGCCCGTCCATTGCCTACCACTGCTCAACAACCTCGACGTCAGAGGCAACAGCAACGTCAGCCTCCCCGACAGCAGCAACAGCAGCAACCTGCGAAACAACCTCCTCAGCAGAAGTCACAGCCCTTTTGACTTCTTTCTCCGCAGTATAGCCAGTATCCCTGTTCCTGTTCTCCTGCCTCAACCAATAGGAGGTCGACTTTCTCTGTTCTTCAGCCGGTGGGAAGTAATCACTTCGGACCAATGGGTCCTCAACATCATCCGCCACGGCTACTCTCTCAACTTTCAGACTCTCCCACCTCAAAGCCTGCCAAAAGAGTCTGCTTTGAACAGTCCTCAATCAGCCCTCCTTATTCAGGAGGTCCAATCCCTCCTCCTTCTGAACGCTATAGAGGAAGTTCCTCTAGATCAAAAGGGACAGGGATTCTACTCCCGTTACTTTCTAGTTCCCAAAAAGACAGG
The DNA here is from genome assembly GCF_902459505.1 of Geotrypetes seraphini. Classification (NCBI taxonomy): domain Eukaryota; kingdom Metazoa; phylum Chordata; class Amphibia; order Gymnophiona; family Dermophiidae; genus Geotrypetes; species Geotrypetes seraphini. The sequence continues at coordinate 245,080,718 of NC_047089.1, forward strand.
AGATCTCAGACCCATCCTGGACCTTCGCGATCTCAACATTCATCTAGTAAAAGAAAAATTCAAGATGCTTTCTTTAGCCATACTTTATCCCCTTCTAAATCAAAACGACTGGCTATGCTCCCTCGATCTCAAAGAGGCTTACACTCACATACCGATCAATGTAACCTCAAGACCATATCTCCGATTCATGATCAATCATTGTCATTACCAGTACAAGGTGCTGCCCTTCGGTCTTGCCTCATCTCCAAGGGTATTCACCAAATGTCTCATTGTGGTGGCGGCTTTTCTGCGCTCTCACCACCTGCAGGTATTTCCTTACCTGGACGATTGGTTGATCAAAGACACTTCTGCCCAAGCGGTCCTTCTGGCCACCAACCAAACCATCCAGTTTCTGCAACTTCTGGGATTCGAGATCAATCTACCCAAATCTCATATCATTCCCACTCAGAGACTTCAATTCATTGGAGCGATCCTGGACACACTCCTCATGAGAGCTTTCCTGCCATCCAATCGGCTTCAGACCCTTCAGTCTCTATGTCACCAGGTACTTCCTCTGCCGTCCATATCAGCAAGACAAATGATGGTGCTCTTGGGACACATGGCATCCACAGTTCATGTCACACCTCATGCCCGTCTTCACCTGCGCACTCCTCAATGGACCCTTGCGACCCAGTGGTCCCAAGCGTCGGACTCTTGCTCACGACACATATCTGTGACATCATCTCTTCGTCAGTCTCTGCAATGGTGGTTGGTATCCTCAAATCTATCCAGAGGTCTTCTGTTCCATCAGCCTCCTCATCAACTAGTCATCACCACCGACGCCTCTCTGTACGCATGGGGAGCTCACTTGAACGAGTTCCAGACTCAGGGTCTTTGGTCAGCCCAGGAAAAGAAGCATCAAATCAATTTCCTGGAACTCAGAGCGATGTTTTACGCCCTCAAGGCCTTTCAACACCTTCTTTTTCCTCAGGTCCTTCTGTTGTGCACAGACAATCAGGTTGCGATGTACTACATCAACAAACAGGGTGGGACAGGCTCTCGCCTGTTATGCCAGGAAGCCCAGAAGATCTGGAATTGGGCCATAGATCATCATCTCTTCCTGAAAGCTATTTACATTCAGGGGAAACAGAATTCATTAGCGGACAAACTCAGCAGAATTCTCCAGCCTCACGAGTGGACACTCGACCCTGTAACTCTACAGTCTATCTTCACTCAATGGGGCACTCCTCAGATAGACCTCTTTGCAGCTCCTCACAATCACCAGCTGCCCCGTTTCTGCTCAAGACTTTACTCTCCACACCGTCTCACAGCAGATGCTTTTCTCCTCGACTGGTCGAATCTGTTCCTGTACGCCTTCCCTCCTCTACCTCTCATGTTGAGAACCTTGTTCAAGCTCAAGAGGGAACGAGCCACCATGATTCTGATTGCTCCGAGGTGGCCCAGGCAACATTGGTTCTCCCTTCTACTTCAACTCAGTTCCAGGGAACCTTTTCTTCTTCCTCTGTTTCCTTCTCTGCTTACGCAACAGCAGGGAACCCTTCTGCATCCCAACCTCCAGTCTCTACACCTGATGGCTTGGTATCTCTCGGGCTGAACTCGACTGATACTCTTTTGTCTCAGCCCGTTCGTTCCATTCTGGATGCCTCCAGGAAACCAGCCACTCTACAATGTTACCATCAAAAGTGGACGAGGTTTTCTTCCTGGTGTCTTATTCATCATCTTGATCCCACTTCCCTAGCGGTGGAGACGTTGTTGGATTATCTTCTTTCTTTGTCTGATTCTGGCCTGAAGTCCTCTTCCATCAGGGTCCACCTCAGTGCCATTGCAGCTTTTCATGAGCCAGTCCATGGAAAACTTCTTTCAGCTCATCCCCTGGTATCCAGGTTCATGCGTGGGCTTTTCAATGTGAAACCACCTCTTAAAGCCCCTCCGGTTATCTGGGATCTCAATGTGGTTCTTTCCGCTTTAATGAAACCTCCATTTGAACCTTTAGCTACCTCTCCTTTCAAATTTCTCACTTGGAAGGTGCTTTTTCTTATTGCCATTACCTCTGCCAGGAGGGTCAGTGAGCTTCATGCACTGGTTGCAGATCCACCTTTTACGGTTTTTCACCATGACAAGGTGGTTCTGCGTACACATCCAAAGTTTCTCCCCAAGGTTGTTTCTGAATTTCATCTCAACCAATCCATTGTTTTACCTGTTTTCTTTCCAAAACCTCATTCTCATTCTGGGGAACAAGCTCTGCATACTTTGGATTGTAAAAGGGCTCTTGCTTACTATCTGGAGCGTACGAAACCCCACAGATCAGTTCCCCAACTCTTTCTGTCCTTTGATCCGAATAAATTGGGACGTCCTGTTTCTAAACGTACGTTGTCTAATTGGCTTGCAGCGTGCATTTCATTCTGTTATGCTCAGACCGGACTGACACTGGAAGGTTCTGTCACAGCCCATAAAGTCAGAGCAATGGCAGCATCTGTAGCTTTCCTCCGTTCCACTCCTATTGAGGAAATCTGCAAGGCTGCTACTTGGTCCTCAGTTCACACTTTTACATCTCATTATTGTCTGGATACATTCTCCAGAAGGGATGGTCACTTCGGCCAATCTGTTTTGCAAAATTTGTTTTCCTAATGGCCAACCTTCCCTCCATCCCTCTTTTTGTTAGCTTGGAGGTCACCCATCAGTCAAGAATAGCTGCCTGCTTGTCCTGGGATAAAGCACAGTTACTTACCGTAACAGGTGTTATCCAGGGACAGCAGGCAGATATTCTTGCGTCCCACCCACCTCCCCGGGTTGGCTTCTTAGCTGGCTTATACTAACTGAGGGACCGCGCGCCTCTGTCGGGCGGGAAGGCACTCGCGCGTGCGCGGTGCGGCCGAGCTAGAACTTTCTAAAAGTTCTTAGAGTGAGATCACTCTAAAATTGTCCGTACCGGGGCTCCGTCGGTGCCGTCACCCATCAGTCAAGAATATCTGCCTGCTGTCCCTGGATAACACCTGTTACGGTAAGTAACTGTGCTTTACTGCCAGAACGTCTTTTCATTGTGTGCCTTGTTTCTCTATCATGATTATATTGTCAAAGCTGTGGCCCGATGCTCCCTTGCTACCAGAGCAGGGAACTCCCTGGCTCTAGACCAGTGGTCTCAAACTCAAACCCTTTGCAGGGCCACATTTTGGATTTGTAGGTATTTGGAGGGCCAAAAAAAAAAAAAATAGTTAATGTCTTATTAAAGAAACGACAATTTTGCATGAGGTAAAACTCTTTATAATTTATAAATCTTTCCTTTTGGCTAAGTCTTAATAATAATATTGGCATTTATAGCTAAAGAGACATTTGATCAAGAAACTGTTTTATTTTACTTTTGTGATTATGATAAACATACTGAGGGGGCCTCAAAATAGTACCTGGCGGGCCGCATGTGGCCCCCGGGCCGCCAGTTTGAGACCACTGCTCTAGACCCTCTCAACTGAGGTCCCATCCTGCCCCAACTTTCACAAAATGCAAGAGGAGACGGAGAGGAGACATGATTGAAACATTCAAAATACTGAAGGGAATAGACTTAATACATAAAGACAGACTGTTCACCCTCTCCAAGGCAGGGAGAACGAGAGGGCACTCTCTAACATTGAAAGGGGATAGATTCCGTACAAACGGAAGTTCTTCTTCAGCCAGAGAGTGGTGGAGAGCTGGAACGCTCTTCTGGAGTCTGTTGTAGGGGAAAACACCCTCCAGGGTTTCAAGACTAAGCTGGACAAGTTCCTGCTAAACTGGGACGTACACAGGTGAGGCTGGACTCATTTTAAAGCACTGGTCTTTGACCCGGGGGCCGCCACGTGAGCGGACTGCTGGGCACAATGGACCACTGGTCTGACCCAGCAGTGGCAATTCTTATGTTCTTAAGGCCTTCCACTCCCTCTACTTGGCCATAGCCTAAAGAGGCTACCTTTGGAAGCACTGGTGGTACATGGGGTTTTTCAGGCAGGAGTGATGCCCAGTTGCTCCTGCCAGTCTGTCCTCTTTCATAACATGGCTCTTCTAGTAGTAGTCTCGCTTAACTACTGCTAAGGGTCATGCTTCCAAAGTCCAGGGGATTCAGTAGATGAGATAAACCATCACGGTCAGATTTTCAGGATTTCCACAATGGATATGCATAAGATCTATTTGCATACAGTGGAGACAGTGTATGCAAATAATCTCATGCATATTCATTGGCTAAATCCTGAAAGCTCGCCTACATTGAGGCACTTGAGAGCCACAGTTGGACACTCCTGTGCTAAACATTAGAGCAAAACATACCCTTGGTCTTGGTCTATAACATTTGCTACTTCTCCTTTTGTCTTCTGTATTGATGTGAAGAAACTTAAATTCTATATCACTACCACCTTTCATACCTATACCGACGAAAGGTAGTGCCAGGCACTGTAACAACTACCAAACAAAAGGTAAGTGCCTCCTTCCCATGTCCTTAGTGCCCTCAGTGCCTACCTTCTTATGTCCCCCTCACTGCCTTCCAGCCTTTGTTCCACCCCTTCCCCCTAACCCTACCTGCCTGCCTGCCTACCTCTCTCCTTGCCGCGCTATAGCCTGCCTCCCTCCCACGCCGATTCCACCCCCGCCCGGATCTGCCGCTGCTTCTTGCTGCCCAGAAGCCTTCTTCCTGACATCAATTCTGATGTCAGAGAGGAAGTTCCGGGCCATCCAGGTACAACTGGCTGGCCCAGAACTTCCTCTCCGACGTCAGAATTGACATCAGGAAGAAGGCTTCTGGGCGGCAAGAAGCGGTTGCGGTGGACCCGTGGGTTTGAATCGGCACGGGAGGAAGGGAAGGAGGCAGGTTTTAGCGTGGCAGGGAGGGGAAACGATCACTGGTCCGTTGTCCCCGCGCACCGCTTCGGGACGCTGTCCCTGAAAATGGGACAATTTGCCGTCCCGAAACGGTGGGTCGGGACAATGGGACGGTCGGTCCAATAACGGAACGGTCCCGTTGAAAATGGGACGTATAGTCACCTTAGTCATGCAGGCCCTGAAGAGTTGATGTGGCAAAATGGGAATAATCCACCAGACCCAAGACCTGTGAATTTGGTGAGACCATGCAACACTTTCTAGCCTGTCCATAGGATAGTGTGGTGTCTTACTGAGACCAACTCAAGAGTGCTGAAATATGGTCCCCAAAAGAAAGAAACAGGACTTTGATGTAAGAGGGGCCGCTGAAAAGTTCTCAGCCCAAACAAGAAGGGAATGATGTGGAGCCATGAAATTTACAAGTTATTCCACACTTTTCTTTTCAATGATATGAAATGAAACGAAAAGTGTCATGATAAATGTGGAATAACTTGTAAGTTTCATGGATCCACATCATTCTCTTCTTGGTTGAGCTGAGAACTTTTCAGCGACCCCTCATATAGAAGTGAGAAAACAACTAATTAACAGAGGCCCTTATGTTTCAAATGTATGGTCATTGGTTATTAAAATGTAGGATAAAGATGAGAGAAGAATGGCAAAAGGAGAAGGGGCAGAAGGGCAAGCAATCTACAACTTTCTAACTTAAATATGAGTGTCGGGAGCAGCGCAGTTTAGTAAAAGAGGGGGGGGGGGAGGGGGAGGCATTAGATTTAAATTTCAAGCTAAATTAAGCAAAAAAATACAAGGAATAAAGTTTGCAAGTTTGCCTGCACAGCTTTGAAATAGCACATCATTTGCCAAAGGGTTTAATTTTCTGTAATTTCAGGAAGGGAAGTAAGTCCACCAAAGAGATATACAGTACATATAAAACTGTCCATAAAAAAGAAAGCTGTAGAACCTTTTTTTTCTAGAGCTGGTAAATATAAGAGTTGAGTTTGCATGATATGGTTTTTCCTGTTCATTATTTTTAACTTTGAATTTGCAGGAAATGAAAGCATTACTTAAGAAACAGTTTCAAAGCTGCACATGAAATCCAATTTGCAGCTTTCTTTATTATTGTTTTTTTAACCTAATCCTTAAACCTGGCCTAAGGATTCTGGTTTTAAATGAGTTGTGCTATAAAATAGGAGGAAATCCTTTAGAAAACCGACTTCTGTGTCTCTGAGAATATAGACACAGAGGACTTTAAGACATGGCTCAAAGCCTGGTGTCATCAAGAAGGCTTCAGGTACATAGGAGGATGGGGAAATACATGGAAGGACAAGAAGCTATATTGCACTGATGGGCTACATATTACTACAGCAGGAAAAAGAAACCTTGCAGAGAAATTTAGACAATCACATGTTTCTAGGCATTTAAACTAGAAGGTGGAGGTGGTGTATGTATGAAGGACAATTATAGAGACCACCCCTGGCAAAAGAAAAGATGTGACAGTAGTAAAGACTGCAACATAAGCAATATCAGCAACTCATTTCTTAGTATTGCAATGGAAAGTGAAACGAAACAAAAATCCATACGAAAAAGGAGATTATCGCTGAAAAATAGCTGGAAAGCGATGACCACAAATGCTCGCAGTCTAAGCAACAAAGTTCATGATCTGCAAGCCCTGATGTTAGAGGCAGATCTAGATATTGTCGCTATCACAGAGACATGGTTCAGTGAATCACATGGATGGGATGCAAACATACCGGGATATAATCTTTTTAGGAAGGACAGAGATGGTCATAAAGGTGGAGGAGTAGCTCTCTATGTAAAGATCAATATCCAAACGACCGAAATGCAAGGGACCTGGGGAGAGGAAGAAGCGATATGGATTGCTCTGAAAAGAGAAGATGGAACTTCTATCTACGTGGGTGTAGTCTACAGACCTCCGACTCAATCGCAGCAAATTGATAAGGATCTGATTGTGGATATCCAAAAGTTTGGAAGGAAAGAGGAGGTTCTGTTGTTGGGAGATTTCAACCTGCCGGATGCGGACTGGAATGTTCCGTCTGCGGAATCGGAAAGAAGTAGGGAGATTGTGGATGCCTTTCAAGAGGCTCTGCTCAGCAAATGGTGACGGAACCCACAAGGGAAAAAGCGATATTGGATCTGGTCCTCACAAATGGAGAGAGTATCTCTAATGTTCGAGTGAGTGCTCACCTGGGAAGTAGTGATCATCAAACGGTTTGGTTTGATATAACGGCTAAAGTGGAGAGCGGCCACACGATACTTAAAGTCCTAGATTTCAAACGTATGGACTTTAATGCAATGGGAAAGTACTTGAAGAAAGAGCTGATAGGATGGGAGGACATAAGAGAAGTGGAAAGACAGTAGTCTAAGCTGAAAGGAGCGATAAAAATGGCTACGGACCTTTATGTGAAGAAAATCAATAAAACAAGAGAAAAAGGAAGCCGATATGGTTCTCCAACCTAGTGGCTGAGAAAATAAAGGCGAAAGAGTTGGCGTTCATGAAATATAAAGAACCCAAGAAGAGGAGTGCAGAAAGGACTACAGGGTGAAACTGAAAGAAGCCAAGAGAGAGATATGTTTGGCGAAAGCACAGGCGGAAGAACAAATGGCTAAAAATGTAAAAAAGGGAGACAAAAATTTTTTCAGATATATTAGTGAAAGGAGGAAGATGTAAAATGGAATTGCTAAACTAAAAGATGCTGGGAACCGATATGTGGAGAGTGATGAAGAAAAAGCAAATGTGCTAAACAAATACTTCTGTTCTGTGTTCACAGAAGAAAATCCTGGAGAAGGACCGAGATTGTCTGACAAAGTTACACGAGAAAATGGAGTAGATTCTGCGCCGTTCACGGAGGAGAGTGTTTCTGAGCAACTTGAAAAACTGAAGGTGGACAAAGCGATGGGACCAAACGGGATCCATCCCAGGATACTAAGGGAGCTCAGAGAGGTTCTGGCGAGTCCTATTAAAGATTTGTTCAACAAATCTCTGGAGACGGGAGTAGTTCCTGGGGATTGGAGGAGAGCGGATGTGGTCCCTATTCATAAAAGTGGTCACAGGGATGAAGCAGGAAACTACAGGCCGGTGAGCCTCACTTCAATTGTTGGAAAAATAATTAAAGTGTTGCTGAAAGAAAGGATAGTGTATTTCCTTGAATCTAATGGGTTACAGGATCCGAGGCAACATGGCTTTACAAAAGGTAAATCGTGCCAAACGAACCTGATAGAATTTTTTGATTGGGTGACCAGAGAGCTGGATCAAGGACATATGCTAGATGTAATTTACTTAGATTTCAGCAAAGCCTTTGATACAGTTCCTCATAGGAGGCTGATGAACAAACTTGAAGGGCTGAAGTTAGGACCCAAAGTAGTGAACTGGGTTAGAAACTAGCTGTCGGACAGACGCCAGAGGGTGGTGGTTAATAGAAGTCGCTCGGAGGAAGGAAAGGTGAGTAGTGGAGTCCCTCAGGGTTCGGTGCTGGGGCCAATCCTGTTCAATATGTATGTAAGTGACATTGCTGAAGGGTTAGAAGGAAAAGTGTGCCTTTTTGCAGATGATACCAAGCTTTGTAACAGAGTAGACACCGAAGAGGGAGTGGAAATTATGAAAAAGTTAGAGGAATGGTCTAATGCCTGGCAACTAAAATTCAGTGCAAAGAAATGCAGAGTAATGCATTTGGGGATTAATAATTAGAAGGAACCGTATATGCTGGGAGGAGAGAAGCTGATATGCACGGATGGGGAGAGGGACTTTAGGGTGATAGTGTCCTAAGATCTAAAAGCGAAGAAACAGTGTGACAAGGCAGTGGCTGCTGCCAGAAGGATGCTGGGCTGTATAAAGAGAGGCATAGCCAGTAGAAGGTGTTGATGCCCCTGAACAGGTCATTGGTAAGGCCCCACTTGGAGTATTGTGTTCAGTTTTGGAGACCGTATCTGGCGAAGGACGTAAGAATACTTGAAGTGGTCTAGAGGAGGGCGACGAAAATGATAGGAGGCTTGTGCCAAAAGACGTATGAGGAGAGACTGGAAGCCCTGAATATGTATACCCTAGAGCAGTGTTCTTCAACCTTTTTACACCTGTGGACCGGCAGAAATAAAATAATTATTTCGTGGACCGGCAAACTACTAAGACTGAAATTCTTTTTAAAAACCATCGCCGCCCCATCCCCGCGAGCTCGGTCCCACAAACCATCTGATCCCATCTACACAAGCCTCAAATAGTTAGGATTTTATATTGAACATATTTTATTAAAGTATAAAAAGAAACAATATTCTATACAATTGTCATTTTATAAATACAAATAATACAGGACAAAGATCAACAAAACCCCTGTCTCCCCTCCCCTTCACATATATCCCCTCTACTATCAAGAAAACTGAATAAGCTAAATTATTACAGAATGCTACACAAATATCATGTAATAGAATACCACAGTCACACATGACAGGAATGGTGTTAGGGGAGTGGAACTAGGGCAATTGCCCCCTGGTCAGAGAGAGCTCTAAGCCAGCTGGAAGCTAAAGAAGCAGTGCCTGGGCTTTGCACTCCCCAGTTATGTCTAGCAAGATACATACTTCAAATCTGATATATTTGAATCACAAGATAGAAATAAAATTATTTTTTTCTACCTTTTGTCGTCTCTGGTTTCTGCTTTCATTGCCTTTTCACTCTCTTCCATCCAGCGTCTGCCCTAAGAACATAAGAATTGCCACTGCTGGGTCAGACCAGTGGTCCATCATGCCCAGCAGTCTGCTCACGCGGCGGCCCTCTGGTCTAAGACCAGCACCCTAACTGAGACTAGCCCTACCAGCGCAAGTTCTTGTTCAGCAGGAACTTGTCTAACTTTGTCTTGAATCCTTGGAGGGTGTTTTCCCCTATAACAGCCTCTGGAAGAGCGTTCCAGCTTTCTACCACTCTCTGGGTGAAGAAGAACTTCCTTACGTTTGTATGGAATCTACCCCCTTTCAACTTTAGAGAGTGCCCTCTCGTTCTCCCTACCTTGGAGAGGGTGAATAGTGTTTTTCTCTACTAAGTCTATTCCCTTCAGTATCTTGAATGTTTCGATCATGTCCCCTCTTAATCTCCTCTGTTCGAGGGAGAAGAGGCCCAGTTTCTCTAATCTTTTGCTGTACGGCAGCTCCTCCAACCCCTTAACCATCTTAGTCGCTCTTCTCTGGACCCTTTCGAGTAGTCCTTCATCATGTATGGTGACCAGTGCTGGACACAATACTCCAGATGAGGGCGTACCATGGCCCGGTACAGCGGCATGATAACCTTCTCTGTCTCTTCAGTCCAGCATCTGCCCCTTCCATCTCTCCTCCTGCCCCCCCCCCATTTGGTCTGGCATCCATCATCTTCCTTCTGTTCCCCTCATGGTCTGGCATCTCTGTCCTTCCCTTCCCCCTGTGGTTTTTAGCATCTCTCTCTTCTCATTTCCTCCACTCAGATCTGATATCGTTCTCTGCTCTCTCTTCCCTTTTCTTCTCTGGTCTTCCTTCTCTGTTTTCTGCCTCCATCTAAATTAAATTCTTTCTTACTATTTAGTCCTGTTTCCCTCTTTTCACTGTGTCTACCCACAGCTTGTCACCCCTTTCCCTCACCCCTCCATTATCTTACTATTTTCTTCCCTTTATTTATCTCCTCCTTCCATCCAGTATGTGTTCTTTCCCCACTTCTATTCAGCATCTGCTCTCCCCTCTCAACTGACATCTATCTGCCTTCTGCTCTCTCTCCCTTCCATCATCTGTCCCCTTCTCTCTCTCATCTCTTTCATTCCATCATCTGCCCCTTTTCTCTCCCCCCCCTCCAACTTCCATCATCTGCCCCCCTTCCCCTCACCTTTGCGGGTCACCTTCTTTCCCCTGAGGGTGGCTCATGTCAGAGGGGAAGCTTTGGCCGAGCAGAACCGCTTGCAAGGAACAGTGGAACTTACTTGATTGATGTCGATGCTGGGGCCCGTTGCCGTTTGAAGAAGAAAAAAAAAAAAAGGTGGAAAAAAGGGACCTGCAAAGGTGAGAGGAAGGGAAACCTCCAGGACAGCTGCTCTTTGCCCTCCTTCAATGGCCCAAGAATCCAGACCAACAGCGGCAGCTCTATGTGCTTTTAACTTCGGCACAGAGTTGCCCCTAAGCAGTAGTTTAGCCCGGTTTCATGAGGCAGCCTCGGGGCCTTTGCTAGGCCGGCCCGCTTTGATGATGCGATGTGGGCCGGCCTAGCAAAGGCCCCGAAGCTGCCTCATGAAACCGTGCTAAACTACTGCTTAGGGGCAGCTCTGTGCCGAAGTTAAAAGCACTCCGGCGAAGGCAGGAGTCCTGGCACCGCGACTGCAACAGGAAGTTGCAAGTCAGCTGACGCCGGACTTTCGTTGCGACAGGGACCGAATCCTTCGCGGACCATCAAGATTTTTTTGCGGACCGGCATCAGTCCGCGGACCGGCGGTTGAAGAACTGTGCCCTAGAGGAAAGGAGAGACAGGGGAGATATGATTCAGACGTTCAAATACTTGAAGGGTATTAACGTAGAACATAATCTTTTCCAGAGAAAAGAAATGGTAAAACCAGAGGATATAATTTGAGGTTGAGGGGTAGTAGATTCAAAGGCAATGTTAGGAAATTCTACTTTACGGAGAGAGTGGTGAATGCGCTCCCAAGAGAGGTGGTGGAGAGTAAAACTGTGACTGAGTTCAAAGAAGCGTGGGATGAACACAGAGGATCTAGAATCAGAAAATAATATTAAAAATTGAACTAAGGTCAGTACTGGGCAGACTTGAAGTCATTATGCCATTGTATAGATCCATGGTGAGACCACACCTGGAGTACTGTGTGCAATTTTGGAGGCCGCATTACCGAAAAGATGTGCTGAGACTAGAGTCGGTGCAGAGAATGGCAACCCGGATGATCGCGGGTCTCAAGGATCTCCCTTACGAGGAAAGGCTGGATAAGTTACAGCTCTACTCACTCGAGGAACGCAGAGAGAGGGGAGACATGATCGAGACGTTCAAGTATCTCATGGGTCGCATCGAAGTGGAAGAAGATATCTTCCTTCTCAAGGGTCCCACGGCAACCAGGGGGCACCCGTGGAAAATCAGGGGAGGGAAACTGCACAGTGACACCAGGAAATTCTTTTTCACTGAGAGAGTGGTTGACCGCTGGAATAATCTTCCACTTCAGGTCACTGAGGCCAGCAGCGTGCCTGATTTTAAGGCCAAATGGGATAGATACGTGGGATTTATTCACTGAGTTAGGTGGGGAAGGGTCATTGCGGTGGGCAGACTGGATGGGCTGTGGCCCTTATCTGCCGTCTATTTCTATGTTTCTATGGTCTGTGTCTGTATATGGCCATTTGGTGGAGGATGGACTGGGGTGGCCATTTAGTCTGTGTCTGTATATGGCCATTTGGTGGAGGATGGGCTGGGGAGGGCTTCAATGGCCGGGAGTATGTAGATGGGCAGGAGCAGGTTTTAACAGAGATTTCGGCAGTAGGAACCCAAGCATAGTACCGGGTAGAGCTTTGGATTCTTGCCCAGAAATAGCTAAGAAGAAAAAATTTAAACTGAATCAGGTTGGGCAGACTGGATGGACCATTTGGGTATTTATCTGCCGTCATCTACTATGTTATGTTACTATGTTATAGTCCAGTGAAGCAAATCTAAGTCCAAAGAACATCAATTACCATGCAAAAATGTATCTGTTGAAGATGTCCAGTAAGATTATTAAGCTTCAAGTATTGCTGGAGCTCCTCATGGCAGAGCTATCAAAATTCTTTACAATTGCTCTGCAGAGCTAATTGGTATTATCAAAGCAAAAGCTAATCAAAGGGATATTAGGGCGCAGCACATAAGATTTATTTATCATCAACATAAGTAGATTCTAGCGCATTTGTCTAGCTTAGGGTATTGCCACTTTAAAATGCCAAGCTGTAATTAAATGTTAGGTTTGCTGACTACATACACCAGTGAGCAAAACATCCATTATTTTCAATCACTTCTAAATAATTTAAGGACTGAAATGTCTGTTGTTTCTGCCCATGGCCTCTTTGTGTTACACTCCAAGGATGCCCTATCTTTGACACTATAATTATCAGTCAGGTTTTGAAAGGATTTTTCATTGGAATTATACAACCTTATTAATTGCAGTCATGCTGTTTTGTTTTATTACAAGCATTTCCAGCACTCAGGTCTGATAACATTTTATAAGAAATAAATGGAAGGCTGAACATTTCCAGCATTCAGCATATTAAAAATACATAATTCAAAACACATTGTACAAATATACAAATGCACATATATACTTGCATAATGAGGACAAAATGGATATGTAAAAGCATGGTGTAGTTTGCTAGCCTCAGTGCAAATAGCACTAGTCCCGGTACAGACCCCTGCGGCACTCCACTGTTTGCTCTCCTCCATTGAGGAAAATAACCATTTAACCCTACCCTCTGTTTTCTATCCGATAATCAATTCCTAATCCACAAACGTAAGGAAATTCTTTTTCACCCAGAGAGTGGTAGAAAACTGGAACGCTCTTCTGGAGTCTGTTATAGGGGAAAACACCCTCCAGGGTTTCAAGACAAAGTTGGACAAGTTCATGCTAAACTGGTCAGACTGGACTCATTTGGAGCACTGGTCTTGACCTTGGAGGCGCCGTGTGAGCGGACTGCTGGGCAGAATGGACCATTGGTCTGACCCAGCAGCGGCAATTCTTATGTTCTTAACTGAACTTTGCCACCTCTTCAATGAAAACACTTGTGAGACAAACTAAACCCAGATGTCTTGAAGCGTCCTACTTACCTCCATCACTTTCAATGGAAATAAAACCTGCATGTCTTAATCTATCTTCCTTTTTCTAGAGCCGTATTGGTAACCCTAATCCTTCTGGATTCTGCTGTTGCATTTTCTACCCCTTTTGGCTATCTTAAGATCTTCATATACTAATCCCCTCTTTTACGAAACTGCGATAGCAGTTTCTAGCATGGGGAGCCGCACTGAATGGCCCACGCTGCTCCCAACGCTCATTCAGTTCCTATGAGCATCGGGAGCAGCGCGGGCCATTCAGCACGGCTCCCCGCGCTAGAAACTGCTATCGCAGTTTTGTAAAAGAGTAGGTAAGTTTTGCTCCTCTTTCTGCACTGAGGCCAGCAAACTACACCATGAATAGGGCTAAAGTTATTGGGTACAGGCGCTTTAACTGCCTGAGGTTTCTGTTGGCTAAAATGTTTTCTAGCCTCTCTCTGCAAGTTATTTTTCAGAATGCCTGCAAGGATACCCATGAAAAAATGTATGGTGTGGGGTTTGCATACTTTCTCTACAGCTACTGTGCCACTTTGCTTTCTACTCTGTTGAAATACTTGATCAGCTGAAACCTCGATCCATCTGACTAATTTTTTCCAGAACTCTGGCAATTTTTGCTGCCATTACACTCTGAGCTTTATCTGCCACTGTTCCTTAAACTCTTTGCCCTCTCTCCCTCTTCCACCTAAATTTTCACACTCCTGCACCTTTAAGTACGCATTGCTATGAATTTGCTTTTACAACTTTAATGATTTCATGTATGTTTTTGATGTGTTGAGTAGTGCTTAGATGGCGACTCCAGCTGTGAAGAACTATGGCCAGGGCCAGACAGACTTGTTTGGTCTGTGTTCTGTTCTGTACTGTATATAGCAATCCAGTTTAGGATGAGCTGGAAAGGGCTTCGACAGAAACTCCAGTAATTGGAACACAAGGACCGTACTGGGCAGAGTTTACAGCCTTTGCCCCACTAATGACAAGATGGGTTCGGATAGGCTGGTGTTGGCATCTCCTGGCTTAGGGTTACTAGATGTCTGGATTTACCTGGACATGTCCTCTTTTTAGAGGGTATGTCCAGGCGTCTGGATGGCTTTTCAAAACCTGGCTCTTTGTCCAGGTTTTGAAAAGCACATCGCATCCGCGCCTCCCGACTGAGATGAGCAGGCTGAGGGGGGTGGGGCTAGGGGTAAGGCTTGGGCATGGTGTGGTTGTAATGGGGCGGGGATGGGTGGAACTGGGGGGGGCCTGGGGGCGGGTCTACGTAAAATCTGATTACCCTATCCTGACTGTTTAAATCACTTTGAATATTGACCCTTTGAATTTTATATATAGGATGACCTATGAATCTTGTATTTATTTCACAATAAACTATAATCTAAGGTTTACTCCTTTTTTCTCACCTGGCTACTAAATACTAAGCACCTGCTTTGTCGGGTAACATTGTTTCAGTACTACAGCTTAGTCCTGTATCATTCTTCTAAACCCCCTAAATTCAGATGGTGTTAAGGTTCTTTCAAGCCACACTGCAAGTGAGAGAGACTATCTGTTTTCTTCTTCTTTGTGACCATGTGCAGCGCTGCGTGCGTCTGGTAGCGCTATAGAAATAATTAATAGTAGTAATAGTAAAGTAATTTAACCTGTAAGCCGTTCTGAGCTCTTTGGGGGACAACGGGATATAAAACGAATTAAATAAATAAATATTGATAATCTCATTAATTCTGAGTTACAAAGAAAAATGTAGTTCAACATCTATCCACAAGATGGCACCTAATAGTTAGGAAATTACAGTATTCCACAATTTTCTAAACTTGAAGCATCTACTTGAACAGGCCAAGCAGAGAAGTGCAACTTAACAATCACTATACTTTGTGTGTATGTATATCACTATGGAGAAAATTCTAGAAGCGTTTGCACTAGTTACACATACAAACACTGCATTAAAAAAAACCATTCTTTACATTGAATATAAACAAAATATAGAAGCATTGTCACCAGCTGGAGTGCCACATACTGGCCATAGGGACAGGGCCTAACTTTTGGGTTGCTGCATGTACTACTACTACTTATCATTTCTATCATGCTACTAGACATACGCAGTGCTGTACATCAAAACATAGAAAAGACAGTCCCTGCTCAAAAGAGCTTACAATCTAGTCAAGACAGACAAACTGGACAAGTTGGTAATGGAACCCACGTGGGATGGGGGTCATACTGGACTTAGTGCTTACAAACAGGGAAAGTGTTTCTGATGTTACAGTGGATGATCATCTGGCATCCAGTGATCCCTGCATGGCACGGTTTAATATTAAGACGGGTATAGAGAGGGTTCATTCAAAAGTAAAGGTTCTAGACTTTAAAAATCTAACTTTGTTCAGATGAGGGATTATGTCAAGGAATTGTTGTCTGGGTGGGAACGTCTGGAAGGAGTAGAAATGCAGTGGGCAAAACTGAAAGGAGTAATTCTAATGGCGACAAACCTTTTTGTGAGGCAAGTAAGTAAAAGTAAGAGAGAAAGAAGGCCACTTTGGTTCTTAAAAGAAGTAGCTGAGAAGGTAAGAAATAAGAGGTTAACTTTTATAAACTACAAAAGATCACAGAAAGAGGAAGACAGGCAAAAATATCTGGAAAAGTTAAGAGAGGCTGGTCGAGTACTGTATATAGTACTCCACCGATATTCGTGGGGGTTCTGTTCCAGGAACCCCCATGAATCTTGAAAACTGCGAATACGGTTTCTCATGGGGGAGACTGAAGAGGGCAGCGGGAGAGCAGCCGGAGCGCCGCGAGTGCAGGAAATCACTCGCGGTATGCTCCGACCGCCTTTTCCTGCACTAAATTGGGCCTTATCCAATTAGGAGCTGCGTGTCAAAGCAGCTCCTGATTGGATAAGGCCTGACTTAGTGCAGGATGAGGCAGTCGGAGCATACCGCGAGTGATTTCCTGCACTCGCGGCGCTCCGACTACTCTCTCCTGCCTCTCCCGCTGCCCTCTCCTTTCAGTGGTTCGCAGTCAGAAAATACCGCGAATGACTGGGACCGCGAATCGCGAACGACCGGGGGAACACTGTATACTCAAATATAAACCAAGATTTTTAGGCCATAAAATTGGCTCAAAAATGGGGGGGGGGGTCTTGGTTTATATTCAAGCCTTAATTTTTCTTGCTTCTTTCCTCTCTCCGAAGATTACATCTCCCCCCACCCTTCCCCCCACTAACCAACACTTCTGTTCCCGATCCCAACCGACCGGCACTTCAGTCTTACCACCTCCTTACCGCTAACCAGCACTTCTGTTCTTGCCCCCGTCCGACCGGCACTTCAGGCCTACCACCTCCCTACCCACTAACCTGCACTTTTTTCACCCTGCCCGATGGCCACTTCAGTGCTACTCCCACCCCCACCCACCCAATGACCGGCACATCTGTCCCTCCCCTCGGCTGACCAGCACTGTTTTTAACAACACTGGTTTTTTCCAGTCTGAAGCTGAGGCCATGCTGTGTGTTGAGCCGGAGTGGGGCCTTGCGCATGATCAAGGCCTGTCGATTCCCATCCTCTCCACAAATCTCAGAAAGGAAAGGAGCCAGCAGAGGTCTTAAGCAGCTTACAGTGATAACCCAAGTTTCTAACCTCGGTTTATATTTGAGTCAACCTTCCTCCCCCCCCTCTTTTTTTTTTTGGGGGGGGGTTACCTTGGTTTATATTCAGATCGGTTTATATTCGAGTATATACGTTAACAGCTGAAGTCATATCTCTACAGAAAAGCTAATTGCTAAGAAGTTTATCAAGTCATATTTACAGATTTAAATTATTGCTAAACTTTTGTATCACAAACATTTATTTGGAACATTCGCTTTACCATATAAATTACTAAGCAAGAATAAGATCATAACTGCATTACTTGCATATCACACCCCCCCCCTTCCCTCACCCCCTTTTAGACTATCTTATATCCTTGTGATCTAGTGACCATAACTGAATGCAATACTCCAGGCGAGGTCATACCATGGAATGATACAGATGTATTATAATATTCATTGCCTTAGTTTCTATCCCATGCTGACTCTGTTTTATGAAACCATGTTTGTCTCTTAGGGGCATTTTTCAAGACATCCAAAAGATGGCATACTGTAAATTGGCACTTGAATATCCTAATTGACAGGACAGTCAAGTACCGATTTTCTAAGCCATAATTCTGGACGTCTTATGAAGCGTCCCAGCCACTGTGCATCCAAGAGTAAAGGGAGGCATGTTCTGGATGGGCTATGGGCATGCTAAGACTTGGACGACTTGCGCCAATAATCGAACGTTTCCCAAGACATCTTGGATGTTCTGAGCTAGACCTTTTTGAAAGCATCTAAGTTCCAAATAGGTACCCAAACTGATTAGATGACCTGAATTGTAAGCTGACAGGAAAATACTATATATACTTGAATATAAACCAATCTGAATATAAACCCCTGTGCTAGGTGGTGCTGATAAGCAAGCTAAGTACACTACTATCAACTTTTGGTGTATTTAGTAGGTTAAACAATTCAAGAAAAAGTGGTTAAAAGAAAAAAATAAAGTGCAAGAAGTATAAAGAAGAATGATTTCAAGAAATTTGATATAAGTAATCAATTGAATATAGATAATAAACCATTGGGAGTAATGAGGAGTCCAGCCAGCTTGAGTTGAAAGACCGAGCTGGTTTTTTGAAGATCCCATGGTTGAATATTAGAAACATCAGCAACCTTAGTTATGGGGAGGGGGGGGGGAATAATGTTTTATGTATTAATTGTGTATTTAAAGTGCCTTCTTTGAAGTGTTTATGTTTAAATTAATTGTATGGCACTGTCAAAGTTTGAAAATTAATAAAGTTAAAACAAAAAAAGAAATTGCACTTAATGAATTTACATTGGATGAATTTATACTCTGTTTGCATGATTAAGTCAAGATTACTTTAATAAGACATTAAGGGCTCCTTTTATTAAGCCACGCAAGCGGGGTAAATGTGCGCGACTTTTCATCATGTGCTAACCCCCGCGCTGGCCTAAAAACTACCGCCTGCTCAAGAGGAGGCGGTAGCTGCTAGCGCGGCCGGCAGTTTAGCGCGCGTTAAACCGTTAGCGCACCTTTGTAAAAGGAGCCCTAAGTATTTTTTTCTGAGGCCCTCCAAGTACCATCCCTCGACTCACACTGGCTCTCAATTCAAGGAAGAATACTATTTAAATTCTACTGTCTACTATTTAAATCCATAAAAGGTGACAGTAGAGCTTTGGATTCTTGCCCAGAAATAGCTAAGAAGAAAAAAATTTAAGAAATTTAAATTGAATCAGGTTGGGCAGACTGGATGGACCATTCGGGTCTTTATCTGCTGTCATCTACTATGTTACCACAACCTGACACAGGAGAACCCAGTCACAGGGCCGGATTTAGATGAAAAGAGGCCCTAGGCTATTCCACTTATGAGGCCCTTTCACCTCCCATTTTTAAGTTTGTAAATTACATGAGAGATAATAAAATAAATCATTATTTTGATGTAGATCAATTTGTTAAATGAAACATGTTGTTATTGGTACTAACCTTTATAAAAAATGTGACACGGATAATAAATAAAAAAAACACTTATTTGAACATTTATTCTTAGCACCATATATAATACTTGTAACAATAACTAATCAAACATAACACACAACATTGCCCCTTCCTATGTCCATAGTGCCCCCAGTGCGTCCTTCCTCACCTCACCCCCCCTCCGATGCCCGCCTGCCTCCCATCCCCCTTCCATTGAACACCCCCTCATGCCATCCTGCCTGCCTGCCTTCCATTAAACCCCCCCCCCCTTCCAATGCCAGTCTGGACCGCCCTGTCCTGACGGATCCACGTTTTGCCTCTCTCCCCGCGGGGCTGAGCTTTGCCCAGCTGTTTCCGGACTGACGTCTTTCCCTCCCCGATTCTCCTCTCAGGGCGAGAAAAAGAAAGGGAGAAGCCGAGTCGGCGCCCCGTTGCGGCCGGAGCCGGTTCCGATCCCGAAGCGTAGAATTTCTCCTTATTTTCGGTTCAGTGTTTTAGTGTTTACTGTTTATAGAATAGTGTAATTTTAATTTTGCTAACAATTTGAATATAGGCCCCTCTTGATCTTGAGGCCCTAGGCTGAAGCCTATAGGAAAATCCGGCCCTGCCCAGACACCATTCATATACCCTCCAATCAGAGAAATCAAAAGGAAAAAACTGTACAATGGCCTACTAGCCACACAGGCAGCAAAACTAGACTAATCCCCGACCCCAGACTACAAAACTTTCAGAAAAGAAATAAAAACCCTGCTATTCAAGAAATCCATGAAGACTAACTAACATTTCAATCCTCTGAAGCAACCCGCTCTGCTCTGTCACACCTCCGGACATGTCCAGAAATCCTCTTCTGTAATCACTAATGTAATGTACAAATCCAAAATGTGGCCCTGCAGAGGGTTTGAGCTCGACACCTCCGGGCTGTGGAAACCGCTTTCCCGCCTTTTTCTCCGCGCTAGTCTCTCTCCTCAGCCGGCCCGCCTGGCGTGGTGACGTCACGAGGACGCGTTGCGGCACGCCGGTACGTCTAGCGGGTGGGAAAAGCCAGCCGGGCTCTCCGGCGGTTGCAGCAACGGACGGGTCGCGCGGCCGGAGGCTCCTGCTTTCCTCCCCCCCTTCCCCCAGCCACTGCAGCGCGGTGAGTTCCAATCCTGCCGCCCAGCCCGCGCGCCCTGAAGTCGGTCCCGCCGGAGACGCGGCCGCTCTCCTCCGGACCCTGCGGTCTCTTGGCGACCCCCGTCGTCCCCCCTCCTTCTGTGTTTCTGGCCGCGCTCGCTTAGTGCAGGCCCGCCGAGGCAGAGCGAGGGTCGGCGCCCGTGGTTTGGGCGATGGTAAGGTGGTTGCCATCCGGAAGAAAGGGAGGAGGCAACCCCCCGATGCCCTGCCGAGAGATAGAAAAAGGGATGTGATGCACCTGCACAGCTCTCTGGGTGCCCCCCAATATTGGACAAACCCGTTGACTGTGTCCAGGGACCTCTCTGGGCGCCCCCCAATATTGGACAGACCCGTTGACTGTGTCCAGGGACCTCTCTGGGCGCCCCCCCAATATTGGACAGACCCGTTGACTGTGTCCAGGGACCTCTCTGGGTGCCCCCCAATATTGGACAAACCCGTTGACTGTGTCCAGGGACCTCTCTGGGCGCCCCCCAATATTGGACAGACCCGTTGACTGTGTCCAGGGACCTCTCTGGGTGCCCCCCAATATTGGACAGACCCGTTGACTGTGTCCAGGGACCTCTCTGGGTGCCCCCCAATATTGGACAGACCCGTTGATTGTGTCCAGGGAGCTCTCTGGGCGCCCCCCAATATTGGACAGACCTGTTGACTGTGTCCAAGGAGCTCTCTGGGCGCCCCCCAATATTGGACAGACCTGTTGACTGTGTCCAAGGAGCTCTCTGGGCGCCCCCCAATATTGGACAGACCCGTTGACTGTGTCCAAGGAGCTCTCTGGGTGCCCCCCAATATTGGACAGACCCGTTGACTGTGTCCAGGGAGCTCTCTGGGCGCCCCCCCCCAATATTGGACAGACCCGTTAACTGTGTCCAGGGAGCTCTCTGGGTGCCCCCCAATATTGGACAGACCTGTTGACTGTGTCCAGGGACCTCTCTGGGCGCCCCCCAATATTGGACAGACCCGTTAACTGTGTCCAGGGAGCTCTCTGGGTGCCCCCCAATATTGGACAGACCCGTTAACTGTGTCCAGGGAGCTCTCTGGGTGCCCCCCAATATTGGACAGACCCGTTAACTGTGTCCAGGGAGCTCTCTGGGTGCCCCCCAATATTGGACAGACCCGTTAACTGTGTCCAGGGAGCTCTCTGGGCGCCTCTCAATATTGGACAGATCTGTTGACTGTCCAAGGAGCTCTCTGGCCCCCTAATATTGAACAGATCCATTGATTGTGTCCAGGGAGCTCTCTGGCCCCCCAATATTGAACAGACCTGTTGACTGTGTCCAGGGAGCTTTCTGGGCGCCCCCCAATATTGAACAGATCCGTTGACTGTGTCCAGGGAGCTCTCTGGGCGCCCCCCCAATATTGAACAGATCCGTTGACTGTGTCCAGGGAGCTCTCTGGGCGCCCCCCCCCCCCCAATATTGAACAAACCCGTTGACTGTGTCCAGGGAACTCTCTGGGTGCTCCCCAATATTGAACAGATCCGTTGACTGTGTCCAGGGAGCTCTCTGGGTGCCCCCCAATATTGAACAGACCCGTTGACTGTGTCCAGGGAGCTCTCTGGGTGCCCCCCAATATTGGACAGACCCGTTAACTGTGTCCAGGGAGCTCTCTGGGCGCCTCTCAATATTGGACAGATCTGTTGACTGTCCAAGGAGCTCTCTGGCCCCCTAATATTGAACAGATCCATTGATTGTGTCCAGGGAGCTCTCTGGCCCCCCAATATTGAACAGACCTGTTGACTGTGTCCAGGGAGCTCTCTGGGCGCCCCCCAATATTGAACAGATCCGTTGACTGTGTACAGGGAGCTCTCTGGGCGCCCCCCCCCCAATATTGAACAAACCCGTTGACTGTGTCCAGGGAACTCTCTGGGTGCTCCCCAATATTGAACAGATCCGTTGACTGTGTCCAGGGAGCTCTCTGGGCGCCCCCCCGATATTGAACAGACCTGTTGACTGTGTCCAGGGAGCTCTCTGGGTGCCCCCCAATATTGAACAGACCCGTTGACTGTGTCCAGGGAGCTCTCTGGGCGCCCCCCCCCCCAATATTGAACAGACCCGTTGACTGTGTCCAGGGAACTCTCTGGGTGCCCCCCAATATTGAACAGATCCGTTGACTATGTCCAGGGAGCTCTCTGGGCGCCCCCCCCCAATATTGAACAGACCTGTTGACTGTGTCCAGGGAGCTCTCTGGGTGCCCCCCAATATTGAACAGATCCGTTGACTGTGTCCAGGGAGCTCTCTGGGCGCCCTCCAATATTGAACCGATCTGTTGACTGTGTCCAGGGAGCTTTCTGGGTGTCCCCCAATATTGAACAGATCCGTTGACTATCCAGGGAGAGCTGATTTCCATTGGGTTTAGCACCTCCAATTTTGAAATGTTTATTTATTCCATTTTCTATACTGTTTTCCTAAGGGAGCTCAGAATGGCTTTTTGCATGAATTTATTGAGGCACTTGAGCATTTTTCCCTGATGGGCTCACAATCTTATCTAATGTACCTGGGGCAATGGGGGAGATTAAGTGACTTGCCCAGGGGGTTACAAGGAGCAGCATGGTTTTGAACCCACAACCCCAGGGTGCTGAGGCTGTAGCTTTGACTACTGCACCATACTCTCCCATGCCTGTACATCAAAATGATCGGCTAAAAGGTTTTTATTATTCATGGTGTTTCAGGTTTTTATTAAGACGATTTGATCGCTTACCGATTTGATCGCTTAAGCAAAATACAATGGATTAAAAAAAAAAAAAAGCATAACAAGACATGGAATTTACAATTTAAGGGCTAAATGTAGAACAAACCAAACAAACATACAGACAAACTTGTACAAGAAGGTAGAAGAACTACAATCTGATTTTTAGAGGCCAAAGAAGCAACATGTATGGAAAGCATGAAAAGGTATGGGTGGGAAAGAACCCCCCCCCACACACACACGAAAAAGAGATTAAAGACTGTAAACCCAATAGAAACTGCCCCTCCCTGGGCACTGTCAGGAATTTGCCCAAGCACTCGCAGAGCTGTCTCTTATTACCTCAGTTCAATGGGCAAGTCACCCTGGTGTTGGGGTATATTTTCTGTCTTTAAATGTCCCCCTCCCCCTTTTGCCCTGTTGCAGATGCAGTTCATGCTGCTCTTCAGCCGTCAGGGCAAGCTGCGGCTTCAGAAGTGGTACGTGCCCCTGTCAGATAAGGAGAAGAAGAAGATCACTAGGGAGTTGGTCCAAACAGTGTTAGCCCGCAAGCCCAAGATGTGCAGCTTCCTCGAGTGGAGGGACCTCAAAATCATCTACAAAAGGTGGATGGCTCGGGCACAATAAAATGAAATTTTGTGTTTTTGAGGCTCATTATTGATCAGTGCTGCAGTCAAGCAAGGCTGGCTTATTTATACACGTTTTATACTGTTGTTAGATATATCAATAGTAGACACAATCGTGTCTCCCCCACCCAGTTATTTGCATACTGTATATCTGTTGACAGAATGAAAACACTTGTTTCCTTGATATATTTAAGCATAATTATTACCGGGTAGCTATGTTTAGCTATCCTTTTAGTCAAGTGTTCATAGAGACACTTCTGTATCTTACAGCTTTTTTTCTTCTAGTTAGTGGAGTTGAAAAAATGAGTATTTGGAAAAAGCATGTACAATTACCATGAAAATAAATCAACCCAAATATAAACCGAGGTAACCTTTTTTCCAACCCCAAAAAAGGAGGGAAAAAAGTTGACTCGAATATAATCTGGCGGGGAAGGGGTTAATATTCAAGTGCAATGCCTTGCCAGGCTCTTCACCCTGTTTCCCCCCCATCTGCACCCTCGCTGTCTCTTGCTGCTCTGCACCCAGCTCCTCTCCTTCCCTGTCAGATCCTGTACCCTTTCCCCCCTATCCCAATGGCTTGCAGGCCTTCACCAGGCCTGCTGTGAGACTTGATGGTCCAACGGTGGCCTGGACAGGAGGTATCCCTCCCTCTTCCTGTCCCAGCCCGATTCTAATTATTTTTATCTCCATCCCGCCTCCCGCTGGACCACCAGGGATACTTAAGGTATGTGGGGTAGGCGGGAGGGAGCTAATTAGAATCGGCCTAGGATAGGAGGAAGCACCGTAGCATTAGTCATCGCATTAAACATGTTAGTGATTTTGCTGCACAATTTCAGTTTTCAAAAACTTATAGAACTTGACCCTATAGCCAGCCAAGCAAGGATCCCTCAAAATGGAACTCTGTGTAATACCCAGCTCCACCACCCCTTCCTGTATATGCACATTAAGCCTCTCAAGGTGATCTAGAGTGAGATGCGGTAGATCAAGCCCATCCAGAAGACTCAGTTAACCGGCACTCTTAACCAACCAGAAAAAAAATTGTCTCCCGTGCTCCTCAGAAAACATCCTGACACACACCCTAATTCCCTCCAGCCCCAGAGGCATCAGCAGCAGAGGAAAGGCCCTGCTGGGAGTGGCTAGAAGCTGCCTGTTTACTGGCGCTTCAGGTGAGTGAGGAAGGGAGTGGCGTGGTTGTCAGGAACAGCTCTGCTGCTTCAGGAACAGAGGGAAGGGTTGTCAGGACCGACTCTGCTACTTCAGTTAAGGGAGGGAGTGGATGGAAAAGGGGGAAAGAGAAAGTGGGGGAGAGAAGGGAGGAGAGAAAGTGAGTGGCCGAGAAAAAAGGGAAGAACAGATGCTGGATCTACAGATGTTGGGGGTTGATAGAGAGAGGTGGGAAGGGAGATAAAACTATTTTCTTAAAGTAACTCTCAAGCATCTAGAACAGGGGTGCCCACACTTTTGGCTTGCGAGCTACTTTTAAAATGACCAAGTCAAAATGATCTACCAACAATAAAATTTAAAAAACCACAAAGCACACTGTATGCAGAGAAAATGTTAATTATCATTTATATTTGGAGGGGGTTTTCAAAGAGGTCAAGTCAGATGACTTTAAAATATGCAATGTCACCTCAGTAACAACTATACAAAAATAGACAAATATACCCCTCCCCTTTTACTAAACCACAATCGCTGCGCTGAATGCTCTGCACTGCTCCCGACGCTCATAGGCTCCCTGCACTAAAAAACACTATTTCAGTTTAGTAAAAGGGGGCCATAGTGCAAAATATAGACAGCAGATATAAATTCTCAAAACAGACACATTTTGATCACTAAATTGAAAATAAAATCATTTTTCCTATCTATGTTGTCTGGTGATTTCATGAGTCTCTAGTTGCACTTCTTCTGACTGTGCATCCAATCTTTTTTTCTTCCTCCTCCATGGTTCCTCTCCTCCAGACCTCATCTGAAAATCAATTTGACCTCAAATTAATAGGATGTTAGAAAAACCGGTAGCCTTGACATATGATACTATTTTTTTTTGGAACAACTATGAGAGCAAAGAGTCAAATTTCGTCAAGTAACAACAAACTTTTGTTTATTTTAACTGGAATAGCAATACAACAAATAACATACAATTGGAAAAAATATGACAGGTTAAATTACAATTTCTGGTGGAATTCTGTATGTCATATGTACAAAATGGAACTCACCATTGCAACGCAAAAAGGTTATGTGAGTAAATTTCAGAAAGTCTGGGGACCGTTAACAGATTTTTGTAATGAATGATTAACTTTTCCCATGATAAGATAATTGATTAGAAGGGAAAGGGGTGGGATTTTATTTCTGATTGTTACATAATATATCAATATTTGAATGAATTCACAATAAAGATGATTTTATGTATTATCCCAGGACAAGCAGGCAGCATATTCCCACACATGGGTGACGTCAGTAACGGAGCCCCGCAGCGGACAGCCTCGAAAGCAAACTTGCTTGAAGATCTCGAACTTTCGAGTGCTGCATCGCGCATGCGCGCGTGCCTTCCCGCCCGAACTAGGGGGCACATCTCCTGTGAGGATCCTCAGTTCAACGTTTTCCGCGGAGCTGAGAAGACTTGTCGACTTAGTTCCCGTAGCGTTGTGCCTTCTCTTCACCGCGGCTGAGTAGTCTTTATTTCTGTTCGGTCGCTGTGTTTCATTTTGTTTCTACTTGTAAAAAAAAAAAGTAAAACTTTTAGTTTTTGTTTTTTTGCGTCGGGTTGGGAGATTGAGGCCTAGGCCTCTCTCCCTCGTTCTCGACACGGACTTTGTCCTTTCTATGTCCCGGCCTGTTACCGGGTTCAAACGGTGTTATCAGTGTGGCAGGACTATTTCCATTACTGCCCCCATAGTCGGTGTATGCTCTGCTTGGGGACGACTCATCGTCCTGAAGACTGCCTTCGCTGCCTCACTCTTCAACCTCGTGCCTTTAAGCGCCGCTGCGACAGGTTCTTCGAGCTTTTTCCTCGAATGGAGCCCGAAAAAGCGGTAGCCTCGGCCGAGGCATCTGTGAAACCCTCCACTTCGGGACAAGCCTCGAGTACAAAGACTTCGACTTCGCCTACTCTGCAGGCCTTGGCCTCGAAGACCTCCGGGTCCTCGGCCTCGAAGGCCTCCTCTGTGTCCTCGAAGCCTGGACTGGGGGGTAAGTCTCCTGCTTCCTTTTCAGGTACCAATCCTAAGAAGCCAACGGAGTCTAATACCTCGCAACCTGGGGCTCCAGGTTCGACTCCGTCTTCGAGACCGTCTTCCAAACGTGCTTCTAAATCGAGGGAATACTCTCCTCCGAGGTCGCCCTCAATGGAACGCACGAGACCTCCCGTGACTCCGAGTCCCTTGGTCTCTGTCCCTATGTTTGAGGACATGCTCAAGTCAATTTTGACCACGCAAATTTCCTCAATCGTGGCACAATTGGTCCCGACCTCGACCTTGTCTTCACAGGTCCAGCCTGAGCAGCAGTCCCTGCCTCGTCGGCGGTCACCTCGCCGCAGGTCTCGATCTTGAGTCTCTTCCTCGGACTCTTCACCTGACCAAGCCTCTAAGCGGTCTTTACCTCGATCGAAGCACCGCTCTAAGTCTTCGAAGGTCCTTTCCTCGAGGAGCTTGAGGCCTTCAGATTCTTCGAAACACGTGCCTCGCTCTCAAAGTATTGTTGCCTCTTCTGTTTCATCGAGGCATTCTAGGTCGAGGACCCCACCTTCGAGGCTTTTGCCTCGGGAACGGTCTCCTTTAGCAAAACCTCGTACTCCGCGCACTTCTCCGTCTCGGAGTCTTAAGCGGAAACATTCCACCACACCGCCTCTAACTGGTAGTGCAGCATTCTGTTACCTTATGTCTCGGTTCGGAGCCAGTTTCCCAGTATTCCCGCGAGGCCTCCCCATCTTTTTCAGTGGTGCCTCGCTCTCGCTCTGCCTCTCCTCAGAAAGCTTCTACGTCGAAGTCTTCCTCCTTTGCAAAGTTTGTCTTCGACATGGGCCAGGCTCTTAACATCGACTTATATTCAGATTCGAAGTACACACCTGAGTATTTGGCGTATATGGAACTTTCCCATCCTCCCAAAGAAACATTGCGTCTGCCCATGTCACCTGTGTTGAAGCAGTTTTTTTGCGGAATATGGAGACTCCTTACTCTGTGACAGCGATCCCATCTAAGTTGGAGTCTCGATATTGTACTGTGCCTTGCAAGGGGTTTGAGAAATCACAACTTTCTCACCAATCTTTAGTAGTGGAATCATCCCTGAAGAAAGCTCATCCTTCTAAAGTGTCTGCTACAGTTCCACCAGGGCATGAAGGTCGCACTATGGATAAATTTGGGCGAAGACTTTATCAAAATTCGATGATGACTAACCGAATTCTAAACTATAACTATGTCTTCACTTCATATTTTAATTATTTTTTGAAACAGTTGTCATCCTTTTGCCCAGACTGGCCCAGAGAACGCCTTGCTGAGTATAAACAAATTATTCAATCTCTCTCACAATTGCGTCTCTTCATGCTGCAGGCATCTTATGATGCATTTGAACTTTCTTCTCGGGTATCGGCGTTCGCAGTGGCCATGCGACGTCTGGCCTGGCTCAGAATAGTGGACATGGATCCCAATTTACAAGATCGGTTAGCAAACCTACCGTGCCAGGGCTCTGAGCTTTTTGATGACTCGATTGAGGCGGCTACTAAAAGGCTCTCGGAACATGAACGTTCTTTCGCCTCTCTTATACGCCCTAAATCAAAACCTTCCACATCTAGGGCTTACAAACCTCCGGCTCGTAGATACCCTATGAAGTCCACGCCAGCTTTCTCTAGGCCTCCACCTAGAGTCCTCAGAAGCCCCAGACGCCTGCTGCGACCAAACCCACTTCGTCTTTTTGATGGTCCAGTGGTGAGCATTCCAATCACCTTGCATCCGAACTCCTCCCTGCCCATCGGAGGCCGCAATTCCCTTTTTATATCTGTCTGGGAAACCATTACATCGGACCTCTGGGTCCTCACGGTCATCCGCGAGGGATACTCTCTACAACTCCTTCAGGTGCCTCCAGATCATCCTCTAGGAGAGTGTCTTTCCAGTCTCTCGCAACTCCCCCTTCTTCTTCGGGAGGCTCAGGCACTTCTTCGCCTTCGAGCTGTGGAGGAGATTCCTCCTTCCGAGCACAATCTAGGGTTTTACTCCAGATACTTCCTAGTTCCCAAAAAGACGGGGGATTTGCGACCTATTCTGGATCTCCGTGCTCTCAACAAATTTCTAGTCAAAGAGAAGTTTCGCATGCTCTCTCTTCCAGTTTTGTATTCTCTCATGGATCAGGGAGATTGGATGTGCTCACTGGACCTCAAAGAGGCTTATACTCACATTCCTGTTCATCCGAAATTCCACAAATATCTCCGGTTCAAGGTGGGGAACCTTCATCTTTAATACAGGGTTCTTCCGTTTGGCTTGGCGACCTCCCCCAGGGTCTTTACCAAGTGTCTAGTCGTGGTAGCTGCAGCCCTTCGTGCTCGAGGGCTTCAGGTATTTCCTTACCTCGACGATTGGCTTATCAAAGCCCCTTCTCTTCCAGGGGTTACTCAAGCGACCCTTCAGACTATTTCTTTTCTTCAAAGTCTGGGGTTTCATATCAACGTTCCAAAATCTCAGCTAGTTCCAACTCAATCGATCCAATTTATTGGCGCAGTATTGGACTCGGTTCACATGAGAGCTTTCCTTCCTCTCAATCGTCAAGAAACCCTACTACACCTTTGTCATCGCGTAATTTCCATGTCAACACTCACGGCTCGTCAAATGATGGTCCTCCTCGGGCATATGGCATCTACGGTACATGTGACTCCCTTTGCAAGACTCCACCTTCGCGTCCCTCAGTGGACTCTGGCGTCTCAGTGGCAGCAGGGCCTAGATCCGCCTTCTCGTCACATAGCGGTGACACCTTTATTAAAGAAGTCTCTCCACTGGTGGATGCTCTCTTCCAATCTTTCCAGAGGTTTGCAGTTTCACCATCTTCCTCATCAGAAAGTACTCACAACAGATTCGTCCGAATACGCATGGGGAGCCCACATAGATGGTCTCCGTACGCATCGAGTTGGAAGATGATCTCTTCTGTCTCATGGGACCCTCAAACACCAGAGGGCATCCGATGAAAATCAGGGGAGGGAAATTTCATAGCGACTCCAGAAAGTACTTCTTCACCGAGAGAGTGGTGGATCATTGGAATAGACTCCCATTGCAGGTGATTAAGGCCAGCAGCGTGACGGATTTTAAGAAGAAATGGGATATTCACGTGGGATCTCTAGGGGAGTGAACTCTGGGGGGCGGATAATTGGAATGGGCAGACTTGGTGGGCTATAGCCCTTTTCTGCCGTCTTTTTCTATGTTTCTAAGGGTTGTGGACCGCCACAGATCATCGTTGTCACATCAATCTGTTGGAACTCAGAGCGATCTTTCTTGCTCTCAAAGCTTTTCTTCACCTCCTTCACGACCAAGTAGCAATGTATTATGTCAACAAACAGGGTGGGACGGGCTCCCACTCCCTTTGTCAGGAAGCTCTGAGGTTGTGGCATTGGGCGATTTCTCACAACATCCTTCTCAGGGCGGTATATATTCAGGGTCAACAGAATTGCCTTGCAGACAAATTGAGTCGTCTGCTTCTACCTCACGAATGGACGCTCAACTCCCCTATACTTCGTCGAGTATTTGCTCGATGGGGAACTCCTCGGGTGGATCTCTTTGCGTCACCCAACAACTTCAAACTTCCTCTGTTTTGTTCCTGCATTTTCTCGCCTCTTCGTCTAGAGGCGGATGCTTTTCTTCTGGATTGGAGGGGTCAGTTTCTTTATGCATTCCCTCCATTCCCTCTAATTCTCAGAACTCTGGTCAAATTGAAGTCGGACCATGCCACAATGATTCTCATAGCTCCCAGGTGGCCCCGACAACCTTGGTTCTCTCTTCTTCTTCAACTCAGCATCAGGGAACCTCTTCTACCAGTTTTTCCTTCTCTGCTCACTCAGAGTCAGGGGTCTTTACTTCATCCCAACCTACAGTCTCTTCACTTGACGGCTTGGTTCCTTTCCACTTGACTGATCCTTCTCAATTTTCTCAGTCTGTTCAGGATGTCTTTCTGGCGTCCAGAAAACCGTCCACTCGTCAATGTTATGGTCATAAGTGGACCAGGTTCTCGGCTTGGTGTTCCACTCATAGTCTTCAACCGAAATCTTCCCCTCTGAATTCAGTTCTTGATTATTTGCTTCATTTATCTCAGTCTGGCCTTCAATCCACCTCTATTAGAGTTCATCTTAGTGCCATTGCTGCTTTTCTTCAAACTCTGGATGGAAAACCTCTCTCGGCACATCCTCTGGTTGCTCGTTTTATGAAGGGACTTTTCAATCTCCATCCTCCAGTTAAACCGCCTCCTGTGGTTTGGGATCTTAATGTGGTTCTGGCTCAACTGATGAAACCTCCGTTTGAGCCTATTGACTTGTCTCATTTTAAATATCTTACTTGGAAAGTTGTTTTCTTAATTGCCCTCACTTCGGCTCGTCGAGTCAGTGAGTTGCAAGCTTTAGTCTCGGATCCGCCTTTCACAGTTTTTCACCATGATAAGGTGGTTCTACGTACACATCCAAAATTCTTACCTAAAGTAGTGTCTGATTTTCATTTAAATCAATCTATTGTGCTACCAGTATTTTTTCCTAAACCGCATTCTCACCCTGGTGAGGCGTCTCTACATACTTTGGACTGTAAACGTGCGTTGGCGTTTTATCTTCAACGTACTCAACCTCACAGGACTTCTCCTCAACTTTTCCTTTCTTTTGATCCAAATAGGTTGGGCCGTCCTGTCTCGAAGCGTACCATCTCCAACTGGATGGCTGCTTGTATTTCTTTTTGCTATGCTCAGGCTGGTCTTCCTCTACAAGGTCGAGTGACGGGCCACAAAGTTCGAGCTATGGCGGCTTCTGTTGCTTTCCTCAGATCAACTCCTATTGAGGAAATTTGCAAAGCTGCTACTTGGTCCTCGGTTCATACTTTCACCTCTCATTACTGTCTGGATACTTTATCCAGGAGGGATGGCCATTTTGGCCAATCTGTTTTGCAAAATCTTTTCTCATAAATTGCCAACTTCCCTCCTCCCTTTTTACTTAGCTTGGAGGTCACCCATGTGAGGGAATATGCTGCCTGCTTGTCCTGGGATAAAGCACAGTTACTTACCGTAACAGGTGTTATCCAGGGACAGCAGGCAGATATTCCCACAACCCACCCACCTCCCCTAGTTGGCTTCTTGGCTTGGTATCTGAACTGAGGATCCTCACAGGAGATGCGCCCCCTAGTTCGGGCGGGAAGGCACGTGCGCATGCGCGATGCAGCACTCGAAAGTTCGAGATCTTCAAGCAAGTTTGCTTTCGAGGCTGTCCGCTGCGGGGCTCCGTTGCTGACGTCACCCATGTGTGGGAATATCTGCCTGCTGTCCCTGGATAACACCTGTTATGGTAAGTAACTGTGCTTTATTGAATTGGGAGGGAGGGAGGGAGGGATGGGGGATTATTATATTCAATAATATAAATTTAGATTTCTTACATAATATTTTAACATTATAGAATACTAATTTTCTAATGAAATGTTAAATTTGATGCTGCTATGTGAGTTAATCAAGTGTGTATCTTTAAGTTTTATATGAGTTTATTTGATACACTTGTTGTAACATACAAAAATGAATAAAGAATTATAAAACATAAAAACTCATCCCAACCAACATCTCTGTCCCTCCATGAGTCCAACTTTTTCTTCCTTTCTCCCTGCCCCCTCCCCTTTCTCTATCTCTGCCCCTTCTTTCTTTCTGTCTTTCTTTCTCTCTCTCTCTGCCCCCCCTCTTTCTTTCTCTCATGTCTCTCTCCAGAGAAGGCAGCACAGTTAGTTGGTCAATGGAGGAACAGCAGCCTGTTTAATTCCAGGAAGCATGAACCTCTTTCTTTCTCTCTCCCTGCCCCCCAAGCTACCGTCTTTCTTTCTCTCTCCCTGCCCCCCCCCAGCCACCGTCTTTCTTTCTCTCTCCATCCCCCCCCAAAGCCACCACCGCCGATTTCTCCCTGCTTCCCCGGCGCGCAAAAGCCAGGCCCGTGCAGCCATTACCTACGTTATCTCGGGTCCATCTGCTCTCACGATATAATCATCTATACCAGGGGTGTCCAACCTGCGGTCCAGTGAAGTATTTTGTGCGGCCCCGGTCAAGGGTGATGCAGTGTTTTCCTCTGCTGCCCCTGGGTGTTTACCGCCTTGCCGGCTCCCTTCTCTGTCTTGCTGCAGTGTTTGCGCGGCCCCAGAAACATTTTTTTCAGACAATGTGGCCCAGGGAAGCCAAAAGGTTGGACACCCCTAATCTATACCATCTCCTCCTTCCCTTAATTTTCAAAAGCTACTATTTAATGTTACTAACTTTTCATAAGCAAATTTGATTATTATTCCCAATAGAACTCAATTTTATTAATAAAAAACTACTATTACTATTTCTTCATTTAAAAAAAACCTCTAAATTATGAGGCCTTTTGACTCAATCATTACAACAGCAACACTTATCTTGAATAGCCTGCTGCTAATCCAACATTGGTCTTGTATATTAAGGGTAAGGTAAAATCAGTGGGACAATTAAATTTTCCTATTAATTGATAGGCACGAGGAGTCCAATTTTAATTGTATGAATAGATTTGTTTATTAAAAATTCGGTAACCCTATTAGTTTGTCAAAACCTGAATAGTGGCAACATTCCATGCTACCGATTCAGGGCAAACAGTGGCTTTCTCCATGTCTCTCTCAATAGCAGACTATGGACTTTTCCTCCAGGAATTGTTTTTTTTAAAACCATTTACATTTACTGCTCTTACCACATCCTCTGAGTGAAAAATATTTCTTCCTATTGGTTTTAAAAGTATTTCCCTGTAACTTCATCGAGTCTCCCCTAGTCTTTGTAATTTTTGACAGAGTGAAAAATCGATCCACTTGTACTAATTCTACTCCACTCCGGATTTTGTAGACTTCAATCATATCTTCTCTCAACCGTCTCTTTTCCAGGCTGAAGAGCCATAACTTTTTTAGTCTTTCCTCATACTCAAAGAGTTCCATCCCCTTTATCATCTTGGTTCATTTCTAGTTCTGCTATATCTTTTTTGATATAAGGTGACCAGAATTGAACACAGTACTCAAGATAAGGTTGTACCATGGAGCAGTATAGAGGAATTATAAAATTCTTAGTCCTGTTTACCATCTCTTTGTTTTTCAGATATGCCAGTTTATACTTTTGCTGTGCTATTGAAGATCAGGACAATGAGCTAATAACCTTGGAGATAATTCATCGTTATGTGGAACTTCTGGACAAGTATTTTGGAAGTGTAAGTCTTTACTTAATATGTAGCTGTTGCTCTTGCATAAGAGATTAAGCAGCCATAGGCTTGTAAGTTTTAAAATTTTAGAATTCTTTGCTATGTTAAAGATAAATAGATAAATGTCCCAAATCAGCCAAAACGTTGTGGTGTGTTCCTTAAAAATTTTTTTTTTATTTTTTTTAATTATGCAATATGTCTATACCGGTCATACTCAACCAAAGGTATTCTAGCATCTATTTTGGGTTATGGAAGATTTGATAGTACAAAGCATAGGAGGCTGCCGCCTGCTTCTTTCAACCTCATTCCCTAGCATAGGGGTGGGCATCCACGGATCTTGAAGGCCATGACCCAGTCTGGTTTTCAAAATTTCCACCATGAATATGCTTGAGATTTACATATAATGGAAGCAAATTATTCTTGTGCATATTCATGGTGAAAATCTTGTAAACCTGACTGGGTTGTGGTCCTAGGATTATGGTTGCCCACCTCTACCCTAGCAGCACAAGATGGAAAGAGGTGGAGACACTGGCTGAAGTGCTCTGTGGTAGTCTCAGACACTTACTTACACCTCACTAGGTAAACCCCGCAGCCTGTCCCAGGGCAGCTCATTCCTCCGTACCCCCTCCATGACATTGTGATTACCCATTAGTACTGCTGCCAACTCCTTATGCTGATCCGAAACGGGCCTTCTCAAGGCATACTGGCTACCACCTCCTCCAAGATTCTCAGAGAAGCCGGGACTGGCAGGCCTTGAGCATGCATAGATGCTCAAGGCCCCGCATCAGATCAGCATACGGAGTTGGTAGCAGCACCAACGGATAAGTCCAAGGTTAGACAATACAGATTGCCAATATGCTTTGGGGATCTGTCCTAAATGTCTGTTCTATTTAGACAGAGCTAAGAGGCATGCTGTGGTGTTTTTGTGCATTGTCAGAGCAGGCTTGGGGGAAAAAAAGCAAGATGAGAGAGCATCAACATGAGCACTGGTTGTCATGTTGCATAATTTGATCCTTGAGCAGTGTCCTGCACTTTATTGAACGCTGTAAAAACAGATGTGGGCTGAATGAAGGTTAATCTTGCATTGTGTACACTGACTGAGGTGAAAGAACGTTGCAAGAGCGGGACAGGATAGTGGGTATGAAAAATTGTAGTTGTAGACGTTTGCTTTCATACTGTTTTTGCCTACCAATAATTGCTGGTGTTCTACAGGTTATTATAGAACACCAAACAAACCCAAATTATTATAGCATTTGTGGTTCATTTAGTGACTACAGTAAATATGTGTTTTTCTTATCCTACGACAAGCACGCAGCATGTTCTCACATGTGGGTGAATCATCTACGGAGCCCCGGTTTTGGCAATGAAAAAGTGCACCAGCACTTTAAGAATTCAAAAGCTTTAAAACTGCCCGCAATACGCATGTGCAAGTGCCCTTCCACCCGACACCATCTCCGAGGTCGTCAGTTTTTGTATCTCTTGTTTCTCCATCAAGTTGCCTTCCCGCTTTTATATTTTTTTTATAAACTTTTTCAAGTTTCTTCTTTCTGTTCTTTACTTTTCTTTAAAAAAAACAAGTAAAGAAGAAAAGTAGTAAAGAAATTTTGGACTTTCTTCAAACTTCATTTGTTGTTCAACAGCCTTCACACGAATTTCTATCCTTACTTCCTACTGTGATCATTGATGGATTTTCGACCTTGTTTCTACTCTCCCTCTCTGACTGTATCTGACTCTAGGGTTATAAATTAGAAGAAGATAAATACTATTGTTTAATGTCAAAGTTTTTCTTTTTTTTGTTTCTTTATTTCAGTATATAGGTCTGGAGTCGGACTTCCAACGACTGAGACTGGCCTGTACCGGTATTACATTGATACTTCCATCTACTTGCATCAGTGGCATATTAGCATTGAGTCTATTTGATGCATGCCTTTCTGTAACCGATATACCAACCATGTCGACACATATGCATTGCAATTGGCAATGCCCTGCCAGTTAAGCATCGAGCCCATTTTATGCATGGCTTTCTGGGCAATACAGGTTGTCCATTTCTGAAGCACATTGCCTTTTCAGGCACTCACACTTTGACGCCCTTGGCACCTTCGATACCACTTGATGTTACATGGTCATGGTGCTTCCTCTTCATCGATGAACATCGATACAGATTGTCGTTTTGAAGTGCATCGCCTTTCAGGCTTCCATGCTGCAGTTCTTGTGACATATTCAATACCACTTGATGTAATATGGTATTGGTGCCTCTTCATGCATCATTCTGCATCGGTACCGATCCATACTAAATAGTATATCCAACAACTGTACTTTTTCCAGGTGGTTCTTAAATCGTAGCATCTATGATCATTGAGCCTTTATGCAGTATTACCTTGCATTAGCAGTTTTTCTTCAGTACTGTGGCGTCTGCGTCAGTGGTACCTGTCTGGGATACATCATCGAGGAATAACTCCACATTGACATCGGTGTTCTGTGCAGGTTGTGTCTCCTACTGGGCGTGTATCCTCTTTGAGGTCTCGCACCCCTTGACACCCTGCGGCACCATTGATGCTGTCTCAGGTATCAGTGCAGGATATTTGTTCCAGTGTAGATGACTTTATGCGCACTACTTTACATCGACTATGACCTACTTACTCTTGTCAGAGCATCACATCGACTGCAGTTTGGGGGAACGTACCTTTTCATCAGAGCGGTAAAGAACACATCAGGGAGTTTCATCATTCTCCCATTTACATTCATCGGTTTCACCTCAGCCTCCGTTCATACATGTTTTTCTGCTTTGCAATGACGTCATTCAAGGATGCTCATCCTTGGAGCGTCCTTCTGCTTTCATAAGATATTGTCGCTGTCGATGATCCTCTTCATTGGAGCATTGATCACTAGCAAAACACCGATGTTTTCTTAAGCATCCCTCCAGACCAGCACAAACGGATGGGTTTACACTCCTCTACCAGCAGACTAACTTGGTCTGTGCAGTCCCTCTTACAATCAATCTTTGCATAATCTTACCACTCCACCTGCTGGAGAATGAGAAGTCTATGCTGAGGTTTGTTTTGGACCTGTTGGTTCTAGTTATGGAATTTTTCTGGGCCATTTTGCTCTCCTGGCAGAGCTTGGGGGTCCTACCAACCTCGGGGGTGCCATACTCGAAAGGGTAGAGTCCCTCCCTCCATTTCCCCCACCTTTCCAGGTTTTGTTTGTTTAGAGGAGCCTAAACTGTACACCTTGCCACCAATACCGGCACTGACTACAGTTTAGAGTGCCATGTGGGGTCTGAACATAAGACCATAAGCAGTGCCTCCACTGGGTCAGACCTGAGGTCCATCGTGCCCAGCAGTCCGCCCACGCGGCGGCCCAACAGGTCCAGGACCTGTGCAGTAACTCTCTATACCCCTCTATCCCTTTTTCCAGCAGGAAATTATCCAATCCTTTCTTGAACCCCAGTACTGTACTCTGCCCTATTACGCCCTCTGGAAGCGCATTCCAGGTGTCCACCACACGCTGGGTAAAGAAAAACTTCCTAGCATTTGTTTGAATCTGTCCCCTTTCAATTTTCCAAATGCTCTAATTTGTTTTGGGTTTTTTTCAAAATCTTTATTCATTTTTCATCTTACATCAAGTGCACAATATTATAACATTTAAATTTATACACATCACTTGAATTTCTTTCAATTATCTTAAAAACATAAATTTGAAATAACATCATCTAAAGTCCATATACCTGCAATAATCCAATGCTTCCATACGATTTTAAATCCGCCAATTTGAATCTTGGAGTTTAGCCAAATAGATTGATTTGTTGATTTGTGTATTGGGTTAGGTGCTAAATTACTGACATAACGTAATGTTTTCCATGTATCCATCAATATTCTGTTCTCTTTATATATTCTAGGCATTTTTACACTGAGAACATGAGATAGATGTAAAGGAAATATGAGTCGCCATTCCAAACACAACCAATCTGGGGTATTTTCCATGAGCTCTGGGAGGACCCAATACATACCTTGGCGTAAAATATAGGCTTGATGATACCTATAAAAGTTTGGAAAATTTACCCCACCCACCGCAATTGTTTTTTATAAAGATACTAAAGCAATTCTAGGCATTTTACCCAGCCAAACAAATTTTGTAAGAATACCATTTAACTTTTTATAAAAGGACCCTTGAAAAAAAAACTGGTATTATACTCATTTGATAACAAACCACAGGCAATATCATCATTTTAATAGTTTGGACTCTCCCCCACCAAGAAAGATGTAAAGGATTCCATTGCTCACACATTTCTGTTACTTTTTTTAATAAAATTTTTTTGTTCTCTTTCATTGTGTCTTCCAGTGTATTTTTTATCCTAATACCTAAATATTTTAATCCATCTTCCTTCCATACAAATGAGAATGAATCAAATAAGCCTTTAGTACAATGCACATTAAGTGGAAGAATTTCTGACTTGCTCCAATTTATCTTATACCCTGAAAATTTTCCAAATTTCTCTATCAACTCTAGTAAGCATGGAATGGTAATTTCTGGATTTCTCAAATAAAGCAGTATATCGTCTGCATATGCAGAGACTTTATATTCCCAATCTGTATGAGGAATACCTTGTATCCCCTTTGCTTGTTGAATGGCTAATAACAAGGGTTCTAATACAATATCAAAAAGCAAAGGAGATAATGGACAGGCTTGTCTGCTCTAATTTGATAAGTTGATGAGCTGTGAGAAGTTTTAAGAAAAAAAGGACACAAGAAATAAACGGAGCATAAAGTGGTCCTGAGGCTGCAGTTTTTGTATGGCGTTGTTATACATGGGTTTTTGACGCATTCAGTATGAGCGCTTTGAGAAGCAGCACAAGTACATTTTATGTGGGTGCTGATAGGTGGATGCAGCTGGCAGGACCATGAAATGTTCTGGCCGCCTCAAGGGGGACCTGGCTTCTATTGTCAGCATGTCTGGCTCCCCTTCAAGCACGCACTGCTCATTGGCAGGATTCACTGGTGATGCCCAGGCCTCACCAGCCACCTACAACGGAGTTTCCTTGGCTGCCCAGCAGTCTGGCAGTTTTGGGCTTGCGGACCGCTTGGGAAGCTGGGATTCCCTTGTCGCTGGGGCTGGGGCTGCTAGCAATGTTTCTGTAGTGGCATGGTCAAGTTTGGCTTTGGTGCCATATTTGATTTCAGGTGCCAGTTTAGCGACGGCGCTGAGTTCCGTCTTTTCACATAGAAACTCTGAAATTGGTAATTCTGGCCATTCAGCTTGAGAAATTTCTGACTTTTCTTAACCTGACAGGCCTATCTGCATATTCCTATTTGGGCTTCTCATCAACGCTTCTTACATTTTGCGATTTTGTGAGAGCATTATCAGTTTTGTGTACTTCCCTTTAGTCTAGCTACCTTCACCAAGATTATGGTGTGATGGCAGCTACTTTGCGCAAGGAAGGCATTCTGGTACATCCCTATCTAGACAATTGATTGTTTCTAGCGAAGTTGTTGCAGGAAATCTCTTTATTTCAAAATTACTAAGCTTTGGAATAATTTTCCTGCCCAGCTACAGAATTTGGGTTCCTTCCAATTATTCTGAAAACATCTGAAAACTTGGCTATTCTCAAAAATGTAAATCTCACTGCTCTGTATACAATCACTAATTCTTAGTATGTTTTTCCTTCTTTTTAAATTTCCTGTAAACCATGTTGAGCTCTATCTTTATAGAGAGGATGCAGTATATAAGCTTAAGATTTAGTTTTTAGTTTTAGGAGAGTTCCTGGGTCACAGCTTGGGTTGTGGCATTTCAACTCCAGCCTGGGAACTCCAGAGGCTAGGGTGTGCAAATTGCAGATGCAGATTCACTCTCTGGTAGAGTATTTAGAGGAAATGCATCTGCCTCAGCTTCCTGTGGAGTCTCTCAAGCTTCCTCTTAATAGGCTTTTGTCTCAAACTTTCAAAAGAAATCTAGAGACTCCTTATGCTATACTTTCTGTTCTAGATAAATTGGAATCAAGGTATAGAACACTACATTGCAAGGGATTTGAGAATTCACAGTTATCTCACTAATCCCTTCTTGTGGAATCTTTATTAAAGAGGATCCATCCTTCCAGAGTCTATGCCACAGTACCTCCTGGAAGAGAGGGAAAGATCATGGACAAGTTTGGCCATCGCCTTTACCCGAATTCCGTGATGGCCTCTAGAGTCCTAAATTACAATTTAATCTTCACGACTTATTTGAAGTTTTTGATTGACCATCTTCCAAGTTTTATGAAGAACTTAGATGAACATAGACATATGGAGTTTCTGAAGCTCGATGCTACCTTGGTGCAACTCCCACTACATCTTCTCCAGTCATCTTACAATGCCTTTGAACTTTCTTCTAGGGTCACTGTTTTCTCAGTAGCAATGCGCCGCCTGGCCTGACTGCACACCATTGATATGGACCCTAATCTTCAGGATCGTCTAGCTAATATTCCTTGTGAAGGCAATGACCTCTTTGATGAATCCATAGAGGCCGCCACCATGTCTGAGCATGAAAAATCTTTTGCTTCCATTGTCAGACCAAAGCCTAAGCCAGCTCCTGCAAAGCCTTCTCGACCTCTTCCAACTTTCCAGAGGCGTTATCCTCCAAGGGCGGCTCTTTATACTTGAGCACCTGCCAAGAAACAACAACAGCAGAAGCAACAGAAACCTCAACCTTCTGCTGCACCTAAGGCTGCTCAGCCTTTTTGACTGTCTCACACAGAGCATAACCTCCATTGTTCTGCCTCTGTCCTCCCTTCCCCCCATAGGAGGTCATCTCCATCATTTTTACCATCGATGGGAGACCATTACATCCGACTTCTGGGTGTTGTCAATAATCAGGGAAGGATACTCTCTTCATATCTCTCAGATTCCACCAGAGCTTCCTCCAAGAGAATATCCTTCCAATCCATCCCAGACCACCCTTCTTCTTCAGGAAGCTCAAGCCCTGCTTCATCTCCGTGCCATCGAGGAAGTTCCATTGGAACAGCAGAACAGGGGTTTTTACTCCCGTTACTTCCTAGTTCCGAAGAAGATGGGCAATCTGCGGCCCATTCTGGATCTCGGGGCTCTCAACAAATTTTTAATCAAAGAAAAATTTTGCATGCTGTCCCTAGCATCCCTTTATCCCCTTCTAGAACAGAACGATTGGTTATGTTCTCTAGATCTCAAGGAGGCTTACACTCACATCCCCATTCATCTGGCCTCCCGTCAGTACCTCAGATTTCGGATGGGGAATCTGCATTTTCAGTACAGAGTGCTACCCATTGGCCTGGCATCATCTCCCAGAGTGTTCA
Organism: Geotrypetes seraphini; assembly: GCF_902459505.1. Taxonomy (NCBI): domain Eukaryota; kingdom Metazoa; phylum Chordata; class Amphibia; order Gymnophiona; family Dermophiidae; genus Geotrypetes; species Geotrypetes seraphini. The sequence goes on from NC_047089.1 coordinate 245,122,071, forward strand.
CCAAGTGCCTCGTAGTGGTAGCAGCAGCTCTAAGGAACCATGGTCTTCAGGTGTTTCCCTACCTAGACGACTGGCTCATCAAAGATTCAACATATCAGGGGATTATTGTAGCGACCCAGCGGACTACGTGGTTCCTACAAAGCTTGGGATTCGAAATCAACTTTCCTAAATCCCAACTTCAGCCCTCTCAGAATCTACAATTCATCGGAGCTATTCTGGACACTATCCAACTCAGAGCATTCCTTCCTCAACAACGTCTGGATGCTCTTATTCAGCTCTGTCACAAAGTGTCTTCCCATTCTTCACTCTCAGCAAGACACATAATGGTACTGCTAGGTCACATGGCCTCCACAGTACACGTGACTCATTTTGCCAGACTTTACCTTCGAATTCCTCAGTGGACTCTGGCATCTCAGTGGATGCAGGCTTGCGATCCACTATCTCTACACATTACAGGTCCTCATGACAGATTCTTCAACCTACGCTTGGGAGCTCACCTCGACGCTTTCCGTACTCAAGGCCACTGGTCTAGCACGGATCATCAGTGTCATATCAATTTGTTGGAACTCAGAGCGATCTTCAATGCTCTCAAAGCTTTTCAACATCTTCTTTACGACCAGGTAGTCCTCATCCAAACAGACAACCAAGTCGCCATGTACTATGTCAACAAGTAGGGATCTCTCTCCCTTTGTCAAGAAGCTCTGAAGGTTTGGGATTGGGCAATCCTCCACAATATCTTCCTAAAAGCTTTTATATTCAAGGGGTGAAAAACTGTTTGGCGGACAAATTGAGTTGTCTTCTGCAACCTCATGAATGGATACTCAATTCCACGCCTCTTCTTCACATTTTTTTCTCAGTGGGGAACTCCTCAGATAGATCTCTTTGCATCTCCCCACAACCACAAACTGCCTCAGTTCTGCTCCAGGATATATTTTCCTCATCACCTCGAGGCAGATGCTTTTCTACTGGAATGGACGAATCTCTTCCTGTATGCATTCCCTCTCATTCTCAAAACTCTTGTCAAGTTGAAGAACGATCATGCCACCATGATTCTGATGGCCGAGACAACCTTGGTACTCCCTTCTACTCCAACTCAGCAGCAGGGAGCCATACCCTCTACCAGTTTTTCCGTCTCTGCTTACACAGAGTCAAGGATCTCTACTTCATCCCAATCTGTAGTCTCTGCACCTGACAGCTTGGTACCTCTCAAGATAACTCCTCTTCAGTTTTCTCAACCTGTAAGAGACATTTTAGAGGCTTCTAGAAAGCCTGCCACTAGACAATGCTTCCACCAAAAATGGACTAGATTTTCTACGTGGTGCATTTCTCATGACATGGAGCCTCGAGATACCTCCTTGGCTTCTGTCTTGGATTATCTTGTGCACTTGTCTACTTCTGGCCTCAAGTCTACATCCATTCGAGTCCATCTCAGTGCAATTGCTGCTTTTATTCAGCCTATTGAAGGGAAACCCCTCTCTGCTCATCCGGTGGTTTCCAAATTTATGAAAGGACTTTTCAATGTCAAACCTCTTCTTCAATCGCCTCCAGTGGTTTGGGAGCTTCCATTTGAACCAATGTTTACGGCTCATCTGAAGTATGTCACTTGGAAAGTGGTGTTTCTCATTGCCCTCACATCTGCTCGAAGAGTCAGTGAGCTGAAAGCGTTAGTTGCTGATCCACCTTTCACAGTTTTCCATCATGACAAGGTGGTCTTTGTACTCATCCTAAATTCTTACCTAAAGTGGTTTCAGAATTTCATCTCAACCAATCTATTTTACTTCCAGTGTTTTTCCAAGACCTCATTCTCATCCTGGAGAATCAGCTCTTCATACTCTGGACTGTAAACGTGCTTTGGCCTTCTACTTGGAATGCACCATACCACACAGAACTGCTCCTCAACCTTTTATCTCCTTCGATCCAAACAAGTTGGACATCCAATTTCTAAGCGTACCATCTCCAACTGGATGGCTGCTTGTATATCTTTCTGCTATGCCCAGGCTGGACTGCATCTACAGAGTCGAGTCACAGCCCACAAAGTCAGAGCCATGGCGGTTTCAGAAGCTTTCCTCAGATCCACTCCTATTGAGAAAATTTTCAAAGCTGCCACCTGGTCCTTGGTTCATACTTTCATCTCTCACTATTGTCTGGATGTTTTCTCCAGATGGGATGGCCGTTTTGGCCAGAGAGTATTACAAAATTTATTCTCCTAAGTTGCCAACACTTCCACCATCCCATTCTGGTTAGCTTGGAGGTCATCCATATGTGAGAATATGCTGCCTGCTTGTCCTGGGATAAAGCACAGTTACTTACTGTAACAGTTGTTATCCAGGGACAGCAGGCAGCTATTCTCACAACCCACCCACCTCCCCTGGTTGGCTTCTCTGCTAGCTATCTGAACTGAGGAGACGCGCTCTGTGCTGGTAGGGAAGGCACTCGTGCATGCGCAGTGCGGCAGACTTGAAACTTCTACGTTTCTCCAAGCAAGTCTGCTTGCGAGGCTGTCTGCATCCGGGCTCCGTGGATGATGTCACCCATATGTGAGAATAGCTGTCTGCTGTCCCTGGATAACAACTGTTACAGTAAGTAACTGTGACTGAGTTCAAAGAAGCGTGGGATGAACACAGAAGGATTTAGAATCAGAAAATAATATTAAATATTGAACTAAGGCCAGTTACTGGGCAGACTTGCACGGTCTGTGTCTGTGTATGGCCGTTTGGTGGAGGATGGGCAGGGGAGGGCTTCAATGGCTGGGAGGGTGTAGATGGGCTGGAGTAAGTCTTAACAGAGATTTCGGCAGGTGGAACCCAAGCATAGTACCGGGTAAAGCTTTGGATTCTTGCCCAGAAATAGCTAAGAAGAAAAAAAAAAAAAAAAAATTAAATTGAATCAGGTTGGGCAGACTGGATGGACCATTCGGGTCTTTATCTGCCGTCATCTACTATGTATGTTAACTGTGCTTTATGTACTTACCCTGGTATGCTCTTTTCCAGTAGATAGATTCCTGCCTGTCTTTACTATGCCTGATCACAGTTTTCAGTATGTTTATGCTTCTCCAAGCTGATTCTTGGATGCCTGAGAGCCCTTGGGGGCTGGGAAGAATTTGTATATACAGTATGTTTCTATTAATTGGGGAGTAATTTCTGAACTCTTTTGAAGCCTATGTTGGAGGTTCATGGTACTGTTTAAATACTGTTTGAGCAGAACAATGTGAGCCTATTGCTACAGGTGTACTTTACTTCACATGTATTGGGTGGGTAGGTAGGTGCTTGGGTACTAACTGAAGGTAGAGCTAGAGAGCCCTGTGAAGTATAACAGAGGCTGAGTGAAAAATCTGGAGTGGATTCCTTCTGCAGCATATGGCTAAAAGGAAATAACCTTACTGTCTAGAACAGACATGGGCAACTCCAGTCCTCAAGGGCTGGAATCCAATCGGATTTTCAGGATTTCCCCAAAGATCTCATGCATATTCATTGGGGAAATCCTGAAAACCCTACTGGAAAATAACTTACCAGGGTAAGTGCATAATCTCCTTTTGGATTTCCCTTTCTCATGGTAATGTTGCTCTAGAGATTAGTTATTGTGGGAAAGATTGTACAAATCAACTTGCCTAAGTACTTCAGGTACAGATGTGTTTTTAGGTGTCTCCTGAATTCCCCGTAAGTATTAGCAAGCTTAAGTAATTGTTTACATCTACTTTGCTTTTCAGGTATGTGAGCTTGATATCATCTTTAATTTTGAGAAAGCATATTTTATTCTGGATGAGTTTCTGCTGGGAGGGGAAGTTCAAGAGACCTCCAAGAAGAATGTTCTGAAAGCCATTGAGCAGGCAGATCTGTTACAGGAGGTAAGCCAACACAATCACTCTAGCCTAAACACCAGCATGTTGTGCTTGGGATATACAAAGCTCTGTTCTTTTAACCCTTGCGTACAGTAGATTGAGAAACTGCTTTTAGTATGCATGGCATGCCATTTCACCTTGAAAGCTCTGTGTGATTTCTTACATTGTTTTTCTCTTAGTATAAAGCTCATTGTAATTTTGTGTTTGTCATATTCAGTTTTAAAATGTTTGAATATGCTATGTGTTATCTATAATTTTTTAACATTAGAATGATGAGCTCTTTGAACAAATGTAGATGTTTGTCAGTGTTTAATGTTCACCTCATTGAAAAATTGTTTCTTGATCTTCAGTTTTGTGTTTTCTCTGTCGTATATCTGATGCTTGTGTGCTTCTTTACTATTTCATTGCTGAAATCCAGAAGCTAGACTCTCTTCTTTGAGGCTTTTTCCAGGTATAGTTAATTAACACTAACTATTTTAACGGCTGTTTAGTGTTGCCGCTAATGTACTAAGGTAGCTAAATGGCTAATACTGTAGCTTATTTATGCCATAGAAAATGCATAATATAATAGGGAAAACCATTTCTGAGTTTTTATTTTTTTCAAGGTAAAAACATAACATTTTGAAAACTTAGACCTCAGTATATGCATTAGAGAAGTGTTTTGTCATCAAATCAATCCAAACATATTTATTTTCAGTAATAACTCCCGAGTTTGATAATACTATGTTTTCTATATGCAGTATAGGAATTAAAAGGTAGTTCCTAATTAGAGTTCCAAATCTTATGCTTTTTCCAAATTTCCTTTTTCACAGCTAGTTCACTAAAGTTTTAGGATCCCTTTACATTCTGACCATTCGTATCCATATTGGGTCAGACTAAAGATATATGTAGCCTAGCATAGCATCCTGTATAAAATTGTGGAAGCTCCATAGTTAGATGCAAAGGGAAAATTATTAAACATTTTATTGCAGTTAATGGGAAGTTAAATGTTTTTGAAGACAAAAGCATTTATTTCTGAAGTTATAGGATCATCACATTTAAAAACAAAACTAAAACAGATTACAATATAATTTAGAGAGAGAACATTTTTCAGATTTTTGGAATCTATTAGTCTTCCATAATTTCTGACAATGTGCGCTAGGAGGTGGCAGTTCCATCAGAATAAGGGATGATGATATGTAATGAAATTCTTAAACTGCATATAGCAAAATATAAATAGTGCATTAATTGTACTACTTGTATCTTCCAAGTGACTTAGGGCTCCTTTTACTAAGCTAGTGGTTTTAGCGCGTGCTACATTGCCACATGCACTAGACGCTAACGCCAGCATTGAGCTGGTGTTAGTTTTTGGCGCGGAGTTAGCGTGCGTGGCAATGCACCTTAGTAAAAGGAGCCCTTAAGCTTCATAAATAGAGAATTTAAATGGAAGAGTTACAGATAAAATCTGGTCATTCAAACTGCACAGAATGCCCTTTTCCTGTTGGGATGAGAAAGGCATGCATTACAAACACAGTCAAACCTCGGTTTGCTAGTAACGCAGTTTGTGAGTGTTTTGCAAGACGAGCAAAACATTTTCGCAAATCGTGACTCACAAACCGAGCGTTGACTTGATTTGCGAGTCACCCTGCCTGCTAACCGGCATCGCTCCCCCTCGCAGACTTCCACCCGCCCAAACTGAAGCCTTACCCCCATCTTGCACCAGCACGCAGCACCAAGAATCTCGGAGAGAGGCGTGAGCCAGAAGGCCTTGAGCTCAAGGCCCAGTCCGGCAAGCAGCACGATCTTCGGGCACCGGCACCTGTGGGTTGGTGCTGTGTGCCGGTGCAAGATGGGGGTAAGGCTTCAGTTTGGGTGGGCGGGCATTCGCGAGGGGGGGACAATGTTGGTTCGCAGGGGATGGATGTTGAAGCGCATCAGTGACCTCGGGGGTGGTGAGATCTTTTGGGGGTGGGGTGGGGTGGAGCAGCGCCAGTAGCCAAGGGGGGGGAGGGAGGAGGTGAAACCAATCAAGCAAGTTTCCCTTACTTCCTATGAGGAAACTCGCTTTGATATATGAATAATTTGGTTTACGAGCATGCTTCTGAAATGAATTATGCTCGTAAACCAAGGTTCCACTGTAGTTGAAATTTGAACAATTCAAGTTTGAATATTAATTATCCCAGGACAAGCAGGCAGGTATTCTCACTAGTGGGTGATGTCATCCGACAGAGCCCCGATACGGACGTCTCACAAGCATACTTGCTTGCAGAAACTTCAGAAGTTTCGAGATGCCCGTACCGCGCATGCGCCAGTGCCTTCCTGCCCGATGGTCCGGGCGTGTCTCAGTTCTTTTCTTTCCGCGGAGCTGAGAAGTTTACTTCAATTCTGCGCTAATTGAACCCGTGTTTCTTGCCTTCTAATCGCCGCGGTTTTGAGTTATTTTACTCTTTATCGTGTATTTTCTTTACTTCGGTTTCTTATTTAAAAAAAAAAAAAATTTCTTCCGGTGATTTGACCGGGTCAGCCGCGTGGCTCAGGCCCCGCTCCTTCGATCTTGCGGCGGGGTTTTTTCGGCCTATGTCCCGGCCAATTACCGGTTTTAAAAAGTGTAGCAAGTGCCAGTGCGCAATTTCGTTGACGGACCCACATTGACGCTGCCTGCAGTGTCTTGGTCCAGAACATTTTCCGAAATCGTGCCGGCCTTGTTCCACTCTCACAGCACGTGCGTTTAAGCGTCGCTGTTTTTTGTGGGAGTCGATGTTCAAGATGGAAGCTGCTAAAGAACCTTCGGCTTCGACTTCGACCAGCGCTTCGCCTGCAGCTGCGAAGCCTCCTACCACTCCTGCTACACCGGGTCTCCTGAAGCCGGCTTCCTTCATTCCGGCTTCGACCCCGCCTCCTGCTCCGGTGCCTTCCTCCGTCTCCTCGGATCAGGTACCTCCGCCTCCCATTCCACCAGTGGTTCTCAAAGTGCCGAAGGCTTCCAAGCCAAAGCATTCGACCACGAAGGAACGCGAAGACCATTCAGGAGGCTCCACTTTAGGTGCGGCTACCTCCTTGTCGGCTTCGTTACGTTCAATTATGGAGGCTCAATTCATCGAGCTTATGACCACCGTGGGACCCAAGTTGCTGGCCACGATTCAGGGTGACCAACCGGTTCCTCCTCCTCCTTGCCGTTCGCTCTCGCTACTTGGCGAGGAGGAGCGGCGCTCGGTGGCCGGTCCCTCGAGGCGGGCCTCTTTTAGTGACATGCCCCCCTTAGAGCCTATTACACCTCCGGACGAGGATATTTGGAATCCTCCTTCGAGTAATCGAAGTCCTGGGCATCGCAAACAAGAAGAGTTCTTCCGCACTCCTTATCAGGCCTGGGATGCATCTCGAGAGGTGTCGAATCTCCCGCCTCTTCGATCTACTGCTTCGAGTCCCATATAATCCTTGGAGGCTTCTGGGGACCATTCTAAGCACCGCCGATCTCGATCCCCTTCCAGACATCGGGAGGGGCATCGGTCCAGGCATTCTTCAAGGCATTCCTCTCGACACTCCAATAGTCTCGCCTCAGAAGAAGCTACCTCGTGTGGGGTATTCCTCTTCGGATGTCTCTCCTCCGGGACCGGAGTTCGAGGATCCCTGTGGCTCGTTCTCGCCCTGTCGATCACAGGTCTCTATGGATCCCGAGGCCTCGACTTCGTCCAGTCCGTCCCGCCGGCCTGTGCTAGCGGACCAATTGTCCTTATCATCTTTCCTCCGGCAGATGGCGGATGACCTGGACATCACCTTGGACTCCGGTTCCCGATACTCCAAGGAATACCTGGATACCATGCATTTGCCTCATCCTCCTGCCGAGTCTCTTCGTCTTCCTCTCCACAAACTCCTCGATCAAACGTTCATGAGGTGTTTTGAAACGCCGTACTCTATCCCGGCCGTTCTTGGCAAGTTAGATGCTAGGTACCGAACAGTGAATCACAAGGGATTCGAGGGCTCTCAACTCTCTCATCAATTCCTGTTGGTCGAATCCTCCCTTAAGAGGTCTCATCCGTCCCAGGTGTATGCCTCGGTGCCTCCAGGCAGAGAGGGCCAGACCATGGATAAGTTCGGGAGGCGCATATACCAGAACTTGATGATGGCTTCCCGAGTTCTCAATTATACTTTTCATTTTGCAACTTATTTGAAGTTCTTCCTGCCTGTGCTTCGGAAGTTTACGCCTTACATCGAGTCTCAGGCTCGCTTCGAATTCGAGGAGGTGGTCGCCTCGCTGTCCCAGCTGCGCCTTCAATTGATGCAATCCTCCTACAATGCCTTCGAGCTCTTGGCACGGGCTGCCGCCTGTTCTGTGGCTATGCGTCGCTTGGCGTGGCTTCGGACCATTGACATGGACCCGAACCTCCAGGACAGACTTGCCAACGTTTCTTGTGCGGGAGCAGATTTGTTTGACGAGTCCATCGAGACCGTGACGAAGAAACTGTTTGACCATGAGAAATCTTTTCAGTCCATTCTTCGTCCCAAGCCTAAGCCGACGCAGTCTCGACCTTCTCGACCACCTTTGATCTATCAGCGGCGCTATGCACCTAGGCAGGCCCCGGCTGCGAGACAACCAGCGAAGAGACAACCTCCACAGAAGGCTCAGCAAAAACCTCAGCCTTCTACTGTCCCCAGGGCTCCTCAGCCTTTTTGACTCTCTCTTAGGGAGCATAACCAATCTCGTTCTGCCTTTCCCTGTTTTTCCCATTGGGGGTCGCCTCCATCATTTTTATCATCGATGGGCGGCTATCACCACCGACCTCTGGGTCCTTACCATCATCAAGGAAGGGTACTCTCTTCAGTTCCATCGGGTCCCTCCGGACCATCCTCCAAGAGAGTATCCTTCAAACTTGACACAGACCGCCCTTCTTCTTCAGGAAGCTCAGGCTTTGCTCCGGCTCCGGGCCGTCGAGCCGGTCCCTGTGGACCAACACAACCGGGGTTTTTACTCCCGGTACTTCCTTGTTCCGAAGAAGACGGGCGACCTGCAAACTATTCTAGACCTCAGGATCCTCAACAAGTTCCTGGTCAAGGAGAGATTTCGCATGTTGACCCTTGCTTCTCTCTACCCCCTCCTCGAGCAGAACGACTGGTTATGTTCTCTGGATCTCAAGGAGGCCTACACTCACATTCCCATTCATCCGGCCTCTCGCAAGTTCCTCAGATTCGGGTGGGACATCTACATCTGCAGTATCGAGTGCTTCCATTTGGCCTGTCCTCGTCTCCCAGAGTCTTCACGAAATGTCTGGTGGTAGTGGCCACTGCACTCCAGAACCAAGGGCTTCAGGTATTTCCCTACCTCGACGACTGGCTCATCAAGGCCACCTCGGCTCCAGGGGTCATCTCGGCGACCCTAACCACGATTTGGTTCCTGCAGAGTTTGGGCTTCGAGATCAACTTCCCCAAATCTCATCTACAGCCTACCCAGTCTCTTCCCTTCATCGGGGCGGTTCTGGATACCATTCGGCTCAGAGCATTCCTTCCGCCTCAGCGCCTGGAGACTCTTCTTCGTCTCTGCCAGTCTGTGTCTTCTCGCCCGTCCATCTCAGCGAGACACATGATGGTTCTCCTGGGCCACATGGCCTCTACAGTTCATGTGACGCCGTTTGCCAGACTTCACCTCAGAATTCCTCAGTGGACCCTGGCTTCTCAATGGACTCAGGTGTCAGATCCCTTGACTCGTCACATCATTGTCACTCCTGCTCTTCAGCAGTCTCTACTTTGGTGGATGACCTCTTCGAATCTATCCAGAGGTTTGCTGTTTCACACTCCTCCCCACCAGAAGGTTCTCATGACAGATTCTTCGACTTTTGCATGGGGAGCTCATCTGGACGGTCTTCGCACTCAGGGATTCGGGACCAGCGCGGACCGGCTATATCATATCAACTTTCTAGAACTCAGAGCGATTTTCAATGCTCTTCAAGCGTTTCAACATCTGCTTCACGACATGGTGGTCCTCCATTCCAGGCCCCTTCATCAGATCTTTTCTCAGTGGGGAACGCCTCAGATAAATCTCTTTGCGGCTCCCCACAACTTCAAGCTGCCTCAATTCTGCTCCAGGATCTACGCTCCTCTTTGTCTCGAGGCAGATGCCTTTCTGCTGGATTGGGGAAATCGCTTTCTGTATGCGTTTCCTCAATTTCCACTCATTCAAAAGACTCTGGTCAAATTGAAATCCGACCATGCCACCATGATTCTGATAGCTCCTCGGTGGCCCAGACAACCTTGGTACTCCCTTCTACTTCAACTCAGCAGCAGGGAGCCATTCCTTCTTCCAGTGTTTCCTTCATTGCTTACTCAGCATCAGGGATCTCTACTCCATCCCAACCTGCAGTCTCTCCACCTGACAGCTTGGTTCCTCTCAATGTAACACCTCACCAGTTTTCCCAGGCGGTGAGGGAGGTACTGGAAGCTTCCAGGAAGCCTGCTACTAGACAATGCTACTCTCAGAAGTGGACTAGATTCTCTTCTTGGTGTGTTTCTAATCGTAAGGAGCCTCAACGAGCCTCCCTGTCTTCTGTGTTGGACTATCTTCTACACCTGTCTCAGTCTGGCCTCAAGTCTACATCCATACGAGTCCACCTGAGTGCTATTGCGGCTTTCCATCAGCCTCTACAAGGGAAACCTCTCTCTGATCATCCTGTGGTTTCCAGATTTATGAAAGGACTTTTCCATGTCAATCCTCCTCTCAAACCTCCTCCAGTGGTTTGGGATCTCAACGTTGTCCTTTCTCAACTTATGAAGCCTCCTTTTGAGGCTCTCAACAAGGCTCTGCTGAAGTTTCTCACTTGGAAAGTAGTTTTTCTAGTTGCCCTCACTTCTGCTCGCAGAGTCAGTGAGCTTCAGGCCTTAGTGGCGGATCCACCTTTCACAGTATTCCATCATGACAAGGTGGTCCTTCGCACTCATCCGAAATTCCTGCTTAAAGTGGTCACTGAATTTCATCTCAACCAATCCATAGTTCTTCCTGTGTTTTTTCCAAAGCCTCATTCTCATCCTGGAGAATCAGCTCTGCACACTCTGGACTGTAAACGTGCTTTGGCTTTCTACTTGGATCGCACCAAACCACACAGAACTGCTCCTCAACTTTTCGTCTCCTTTGATCCAAACAAGTTGGGACGACCTGTATCGAAGCGCACCATCTCCAACTGGATGGCGGCTTGTATCTCTTTCTGCTATGCCCAGGCTGGATTACCCCTTCCCTGTAAAGTCACAGCCCATAGGGTCAGAGCAATGGCGGCCTCTGTAGCCTTCCTCAGATCGACACCGATTGAGGAGATTTGTAAGGCTGCCACTTGGTCCTCGGTTCATACATTCACCTCTCATTATTGTCTGGATACTTTCTCCAGACGGGATGGACAGTTTGGCCAAACTGTGTTACAAAATTTGTTCTCCTAAGTTGCCAACTCTCCCTCCATCCCATTGAGGTTAGCTTGGAGGTCAACCACTAGTGAGAATACCTGCCTGCTTGTCCTGGGATAAAGCAATGTTACTTACCGTAACAGTTGTTATCCAGGGACAACAGGCAGCTATTCTCACGTCCCACCCACCTCCCCTGGGTTGGCTTCTCTGCTAGCTACCTGAACTGAGGAGACACGCCCGGACCATCGGGCGGGAAGGCACTGGCGCATGCGCGGTGCGGGCATCTCGAAACTTCTGAGTTTCTTCAAGCAAAATATGCTTGTGAGACATCCGTATCGGGGCTCTGTCGGATGACATCACCCACTAGTGAGAATAGCTGCCTGCTGTCCCTGGATAACAACTGTTACGGTAAGTAACATTGCTTTCTCAGCAGTTTATCCAAGAACATATACATATTTTGGTGAAAACGATTATACATCATTCTAAGAACATTTCTCTACTCCATAATTGCTGGAAACATATCTTTCCTCTACTTGGTAATAAAAATATTTAGCCTTGGCTCTACAGGTTAGGAAATAACCAGGAGATAGATACCATCTTTTTTGCATTGCATCCCAAAGAACTTTATTTCTGGTTTACTAAGGTTTGTGCCCATGTGAAAAATCTTTGGTAAAAGGGTCTTCCTTATGTGTACAGAACGATAATTGTGGCTAATCTTAAATCAGGAAAACTATTATAGGCATAGTCCTCTATTTTGTGATGTGCTCTCAAGCAGGCTATAGACTGATTTTTGTTGGCATAAATAACTAGCCTTGTGTTTTGTAATAAGGTTCTACAAGTATCGAAAGGATGGTGTTCAGAGTACCTGTTTACACACTGATATTTGTATGGGGTACTGGATTTTGGAAACTGAGTGACTCTTAAAAATGCTATAAAGTCTTCAAGGGTTTGTAGCAATACAAGTTTATACTTTATTGCTTTTACACAATGGCCATTTTTTGATTTTGCCTTCAAATGCACTTTCGAACTACTGTTCTGTAACCCTGTAAAAACCTAATGCTTAAACTGTTATTTGGTAGTTGTTTGGATGTCATGTCATATTCTAGAATCTTGATTCCCCTTTTTTCCCCTTGGGCACCAGTGTTTATGGCATGAGTTTAAGGGGGTGGAAAAAAGAATGAAGTGAAGCCAAATAATTCTGTGATTGCTGGAAGTAATTCCAATTTTTAATAACAACTTCTTACAGTAGGTACACTGTATGCCTGCTCATGAGTATTCTGCAGAATATCAATTATAATCTTTCAGCTCCTCCTCCCCCTCCCCAGTCTCCACTGCCACTTCCAGTTCTTTTGCAGGCAAGCATGAAGGTGTCATGCTGATCTGCTCCCTTTATTTCTTTATTATTATGTGGGGTTTTTTTTTTTTCAGTTTTCTGCAGTTTTTATGTAGCTTAAGGAACTACTGTGACTGGAGAGGAGCAAACTTTAGTTTTGCAGCTGGCAAGTGAAACCTGTGCAGCCAGCTCACTCTCTAAATTTGTGGAGCTCAAGGTTCCGGACCCTCAGCATTTGCTCACTTCCTTGACTTGGTCAGGAGCTTGAGTGTAGGCTGTTAGGTATCAACAGCATCCTTCGGGGGCGCTCACAGTGCTGCGGTTTCGCTGCCTCCTTATCCTTTCGGCAATTGTTACGACCCGGAGGGGGGAAGGCTCAGTCTGATTGGCAGCCCAAAGATCTCAGCATGGCAGCTGACTGGTGGCTTGAGGCAGAAAATTCCTTCAGATCCAGCTACTCTTTCATGAAGTTAAAGAAGGCTGTAGCACTTTTTCCCCAGCACATGGTCTGTGAGTACAGGCTATGACAGCCTATGGGACAATCGAGGGGGGGGGGTCCAATAAACTGTGTTTTGGTTGTCTTCAGCTAGGGCTTTGTTCCCTCCTCTAAAATCCTGTTTTTTGTTGTTTTTGGCCAGCCCTGAAGCATTTTTAAACCATTTTTTTGTACCAAAACGCTGCTGCTGCAATCATCTTGGATATCTCGATTTCTTGATTTTTTTTTTTTTTCTTTTTCTTTCTTCTAAGTTCTCAAACTTTTTAAAAACACCTTATTGTGCCTCAAAATTGGTAGGGATGGAGTCCTCAGACCCGAATAACCCTATTTCATGCCTTATTTGCACAGAATGGGCGACTGAAGAGTACTCTTGCACCACATGCTACACGACACAGGATGGAGAAGCAGGAGCTTCGGGCTTAGCCCCTTTACAGGCCTCTAAGGTTGAAGAATGACAGATGTTTCCGTCAGGGGGCTTGAAACACCTGGAACTGTGGGACAGCAGCTTTGTGCACTGTAATAACATAGATTGCTCCACCCTAAAGGATTTTTCTTGTCAGTCAGACTATGGCAGGGGTGTGTGACCCCGGTCGAGTATTGTGAAGTATTGTGTGTGGCCCCGGTCAAGGGCGATGCAGTGTTTTCCTTTGCTACCCCCGGGTGTTTACCGTCTTGCTGCAGTGTTTGCGTGGCCCCATAAACATTTTTTCCAGCCAATGCAGCCCAGGGAAGCCAAAAGGTTGGACACCCCTGAAGAGTCTGTGTATATAATTAAAAGGTAGGAATGGTTGAACTCCATAAATGTTAAGATTATGTTCTTGTTTAATTTGTATTTTTCTTACATTCATTGTTTCTGAGCAGATCAGACACTTGGTGTCGAGAGATTCTTCTCCTATCTTCTGTAGGGCCGTCGCCGGCTTTGGTACAAACTGAAGGGAGCAACAGAGATTGGGGAATAGGAGGAGGAGGAGCTTGAAAGGCTGTGATTGACATCTTTTGCAGAATGCTCATGAGCAGGCATGGACAACCCTATGGTTCAGCATACCATCCGTATATACTGGAAAAGATATTATCAAGGTAAGAATCGAATCTCTTTGAAGACATATTGATCAAATCGATTTCAGTATAAATTATGCTATAGATATTGGCATTCATTTGAAATCTTAGAGGGACTATATTTAACCGCCCTGTCTCTCTGGAATTCCATGCCAAAATATTTGAGAGAAGAGACAACCCTAAACTATTTTAAGTCCAAACTAGCTTTCCTTTTCGCTGATGCCTTTGAACTATAACTGTCTTTTTAAGGACTAAACAATAGCTAACCTGTACCTCCCCCTCCCCCCTGTTTTGTTTTTCCCTCTTAATGTTCTTTCCTTTCAAGATTTTATTTCCTCACCTTTTCCATTCGTTCCAGCTTGTCTTAGTTCGTCTGTCAAACTATCAACCCCAGTAGGTCCATTTTTATTAATGTGGTTTGTTTATATGTACTTTATGTAACACCTGATTTTATTAATTTAATCCAACTATATGTACTTTATGCTTTTTATTTATGTGCACCGCCTAGAAGCCTGATTAGTGGGTATAACAAATTTTTAATAAACTTGGAAACTTTTAGCTCTTCTTCCTCTTGCCCTTCTCTTCCTCCTTTTTACTTTTTAGCAACCTAGCAAATTTCCATATTTTCTCCCATTCCCCATATCATTCCTTCCTCAGTTCTCTATTCCCTTTCATCTTCAAACTACTCCCCATTCTAGTGCAATGTGTCTAATGGTCCTGAACCATAGGGTTTGCATCTGAAACTGCTAATTGCTTGCAGAAAACTGTCATTCATCCTTTTAATTCGACTTCCTCCTCAGGGAGCTACTCCTTCTCCCAACAAGTGTAAACCTCACTGGTTAGGGTTCAATTACAGACAGAAAGGCACAAAACTCTCAATACATCAAAATATGTGATTGTTCTGTTTAGGCTTATATCCTAGCCTTCTGATTACAATATGGCTGTATGCTCGTTACTATTTTACTTTTGTCTGTTTTCAAATAAATAAATAAACAAAAAGCATTTAATCTTTTACTTATCCATTTAATGCAGTGTCTAGCATGCCCTGACGGGACCCGTTTCGCCCACATGGGCTTTTTCAAGGGTTCAAAGAGGAGCTCTTTTCTTGGCGTTCTCTCGGTTTTAGGGCTCAGAAGTTGCTCAGAAGTGTTTCTGTTCTGCTCCGTGGTCTTATTATTTGGGAGGTATTTTTCTAAGTGTTTGATTGGAGGCTCGGTGCCCAGAGGTCCCTGCTTGTTGGGGCCTCTGCCAGGTAGAAGACACAGACCTGCATTGCTGAAGTCTGCTGCTAGCAGGATCAGCCAGCCTGCTTTTGTATTTTTGAAGCTCAGGGGCCATCCCCTGCATAGCTGCTTGCATCCCTGATTTATTCAGGAGCTTGAATGCCTCCTACCTCCCCCTGTGGTGACTGGTACTTCATTTTTGTTCCTGTCCCCTGTGGAGACTGCCATTTTACTCTTTTCCTTCCTATCCTATCTCCTGGTGATTGCCCGCCGTGTATCTTTTAATGTTCTGATCTTTGCCGGCTACAAACAGCGTGACTGATTACACTGCTCATGCAGCCCCACAACTCTTCCTGCTGAGGCAACTTCTGTTTCCGCATGGGTGGAGTATGTCAGCAGGAAGAGCCGTGGGATTGACGCCAGCAATATTTGTCACACTGGTGGCGAAGATTAAAACCTTCATCATTATCTCTTACTATACCTTCTGCAGATGCCTTACACTTTACTAATAAAATATCCTCTCTTAGAGCTTCTTTTCTATGATCCACTACCATATCAGAACCATTGCTTAACATTATTCAGGTCTCATTGTCCCTGCTTTCTCCAACAGCCCTCCTCTACTCCAAATGGGCTAACTTTCAACTCCTGTCCTTGATGCAATTGTCCAAAGCACATGCTAAGATGAAACCCACATCCTGTGCATTTGATCCTGTGTCCTCACCTTGGTTAAAGCTGCCTGTTCATGGGCTACTTCCACTGGCCCTAAGTTTCATCTCTAACAGTCGGTTTGAAGGATATATACCCCTTCATGAACCCTTTGATCATTAGATGCAGACTGTCTGGTCCGCCCCCCTCCCTCAGAAGCATACTACGAAGCCACCAGACACTCAGCATTTTTCTTAATTGGCCCAAAACTTTGAAATTCCCTACCTCAGTCTATCAGAAGCCTTCCCACACTGCCTACTTTCAAGAAAGCCTGAAAACATATTTCTTTCAACAAGTTTACAGCTGATCTTTTGGGTTGGCTAAGTGGGCCTTTGCAGCAGGAGCACAATCTTGCAATTTTGCACTTGTTTGTATGAGCCTTGCATTTATTAGTATGAGTGTTGTGAATGTGCTGTCCTTTTAATTATGGCGTTCTTTTCAGTCTATTTTATCTAGATTGTAAACCACATTGACCTCTGGAATTGCAGTATAGAAAGTAACAAATAAATAAATAACATTAAAAAGTATGCAGTGGGCAGACTCCAGGGGATGAGAAGGGAGGAAGAGTGAAATGGGGGATGGGAAGTGCTAGTCATTGTGAGGGGAAGGGGGAGGCACAGAAAGTGTTCTAACTCAACTATAAGCTGAGATTTTGGGACTCAAAAATGAGAGTCTCAGCTTATAGGTATGTTTAAATGATTTTTATTGAGCCAAAAACAGAAGACAAAACAGGTATAAAATAAGTACCTGTATATATATGTGAACTGCTTTGAATGTGTAGCCACAAAAAGGCTGTATACAAGTCCTATCCTCTCTCCCTTTTGTGGTCGAGTATGTACGGTAACTATGGACTTCTGCAGGAACTTGTTTTAAATCTTGCAATTTAGGGCTCCTTTTACGAAGCCGCGGTTGGTTTTAGTGCATGCAGCTTTTTAGCGTACGCTAAACCCGCGCTACGTGGCTAGAACTAACGCCAGCGCAATGCTGGCATTAGCATCTAGCGCGGCCGGCAGTTTAGCGCGCGCTATTGTGCGTGTTGAACCGCTATCACGGCTTCGTAAAAGGAGCCCTTAGTCTCCCTGACTGCTTTCAGTAACAAATTGCAATGCTTAATTATGTGCAGGATGAGAAAAACTTTCTACGACTTATTAGTTTCATGTAGTGCCCTCCTCATTTTAGCGTCTGAAAGATTAAACAACTAACTGTAGTACAGTTCTATCCCATATTTCTCACAAAATTGAGTCTGTGTTGAAATTGATGAACTGTTGGATGCAGGATTTCAAACTCAAGTTTAACCCTGATAAGATGAAGTTTTTTGTCGTGTCGCCACTTAAGATCATTCACGAGCCATCGATTAGTATAAATTCTACATTCTATACAATTTAACCAACAATTAAAATATTGGGAATCATTTTGGATCAGCATCGGACCATGAAAAAACAGATAGATGCTGTGATACATAAGGGTTATTATATGTTATGGAAATTGCATACCATTAGACTCTATTTTGAGTTTTCTGCTTTTAAACTTTTGGTACAATCTTTATTACTGAGTCTTTTGGATTATTGAAATATTGTATACTTAACAATTCCCAAGAAAGACATGGTCAGACTTGTTCTGATTCAGAATAAAGCGGTTAGAGTGATCTATGGTCTTAAAAAGTATGACCATGGAACTCCATTTTGTTGTGAGTTGCAGTGGCTTCCAATGGAGGCTTGTGTTTTGTTTAAGCTGGGTTGTTTTTGCTATAAGGTTATGTATGGTACCGCTCTGTCTTACATGGCTAATAGATTTTCTTTAGCATCGTATAAATACAGTAGATTTCATGCCCTGTTTACCTTTCCATCTGTGTAGGGTTGTAAAAGTAAGAGATTTGTTGACCATACTTTAGCATTCCAGACGGCTTCCCATGAAAGAGAATTTCAATTGCTATTACTTGGAGCTTGTTCTTATAAACATTTTAGAACCTAATTGAAAACTCATCTTTTTTCAAAATACTTGGTCAAATAATTTTTCTGTCATTATCAAATTGTCTTTAGTTTAATCTTTTGTAAACCGCGTAGAACTTATGGTTACGCGGTCAAGAAGTACAATGTTATGTTATGTTCTCTACTAAGTCTTCCACCCTGCTGATGATTTCTGCCGCCTTTCCCCATTTTAATTGAGTGAATTGTAAACCGCTCAGACAGCTCTGATGGGCAGTATATCAAATAGTAAACTTGAAGCTTATAAACCTCTTATCTTATTCTTTCTCATTCAGCTTAACCAGAAATCACATGTACACTGCCAAAATATTACTTTGTTCTCACAACATATGCTTACCGGTCTGATCACAAGCCAGATGACTGCTCCATATTAGCCTGGAGCTTAGAGCAATATTTGCTCTTTCCAAATGTTCATCCGTCATCATCAAGCTCGCTCAATATTAGGACAAAAAGATATTTATGTTTTGGTCAACTATCAGTGAAGAACAGATTTTCTTACTTAAACCAGGAAGCAGAAAGAATTTATGAATTTGATTTCCACTGATATACAGATTTAAGCTACTTATGGTGGTCTGGATAAGATAACTGTTAGCCTCGGCAGAGTTTTTAACCCTACAAGTGGTCTCTGGACCATTATTCCCTGGTTGCAGATATTTAAGCCTGGGGATCTCTTGGCCAGCGGCAGAAATGCAAAACTGTTCTTTTGTTCATTGCACTCATCCAAGTACTGGCTGGTGAGGGATGCACTGGCCATAAATTGGACATGGCCTCTCTTCTATGCTTATCCTCCTATCTAATCTAATCTAATCTAAACCTTAAGTTTATATACCGCATCATCTCCATGAGAATGGAGCTCGACACGGTTTACAAGAACTTAAAATAGTGGGTAGAGAAGAAGAAAAAGGATTACATGAACTTATGTGTAGAAGGGGGGAGAGAAAGGGGGGAAAGATAGAGCTACAGTTTGCTGAAAAGCCAGGTTTTCAGTTGTTTGCGGAATAACTGAAGGGAGCTCAGGTTCCGCAGCGGGGTGGTGAGGTCATTCCAAAGACCTGTGATTTTGAAGAGAAGGGATTTTCCCAGTTTGCCTGAATAGTGGATGCCGCGTGGAGAGGGGAAGGCTAATTTAAGCCTTTGGGCAGTTCTGGAGGAGTCGGGACTGGAGGAGTTGAAAGACAGTGGGATAAGAGGAGGCAGGATTCCGTGAATGATCTTGAAAGCCAGGCAGGAACATTTGAAATGGATTCTGGAGATTATTGGGAGCCAATGAAGTTTGGCAAGGAGTGGGGAGGCATGGTCAGACTTGCGTTTTGAGAAGATCAGTTTGGCTGCAGTATTCTTGATTAGCTGGAGTCTTAGAATACTTTTTTTGATAGATTTAAGTAGATGGCGTTGCAGTAATCTAGTTTGGAGAGGATGATGGATTGGACAAGGATGGCAAAGTGTTGTTGGCTGAAGTAGGATCTAGCTTTCCTTTCATAGTGAAGACCCTGCTCAGGTTTCTTGAGACCTCTCACAGTGATTCTTTGTCAAAACTGGTTCCATCTCACCAAAAGATTTGTAGTTGTTCAGTGTATCTTTCAATATATTTTCTTTTCAATAACCCAGGATATGGGCACTCTTCGATTTCCAGATTTTGGATCACTAGCCCTGACAGCATTGAAACTGAGCAGCATTTAGTGTCTTCTTTAGAGCTTCTAACACAATACACTGTCTTAGTTGCAATATGACAATCCTTTCCCAGGCATCTCCACCTAGTATTTCATTAATTGTTTTAACCCCATTCTGTGTTCTCTGAATACTGCATTTACTTTTAATGTATGCAGTGATCTTAAGCGTCCTGGACTACATCAACATTTTTGTATATCTGGCTCCCAAGTAAAGTTTTGAGCTAATTGCATGTGCACTGTAGTTCAGAACACTTTTGCAAGGTGCTTAACCAGCATAAGTAGATGGACTCTCAATTACCTTAAAAAGTGAATCAGTTCCATGTAGCTATACTTCATCCTGACATAACGGAGTATTCTGTAGCCAACTGAACTTTGGAAAAAGTCAGTGGCACTGCATCTACTATGACTATCTTGAAATCTGCTTTGCTGGACACACTAATGCAAGGCAGTAACTTGGTTCTTGCATCATATCTTCATTTCATTCTACTGCTTGAACCAGTCCACATTCAGACACACTGTATTTGGTTGAGCTGTGCTAGCCAACCTGTCTTTTTAACACTGGTGATTTTTGCATCTTTGATTCTTCTGCTTTGGACAATAGATAAACTATAGCTGGACTGAACAGCCCTGAGCTTGTATAGCTGATTCAGTCCTGCTCATTGATGGCAAAAGCATTGCTTTCTCACTTAGTCATGTGAAAAAATTAGGACACCCCATGAAATATTCAGTTCTTTCTTAAGAAATGTTCACATATCAATGCCAAATCTTTTTTTATTTATCTCTGGAAAAGAAAGTAATTTAATTGCAGGTAAACAACAAAAATTATCCAAGGACAAGCAGGCAGCATATTCTCTACATGTGGGGTGACGTCATCCACGGATCCCCACCGCGGACAGCTTGTCAAGCAAACTTGATTGAAGATCTTAAAGTTTGCTAGTGCTGCACTCAGCCACTCCAGGACTCTCCATTTCTTAATTTTCAGCCACTCCTTGATGGATTTACTGGTAATGTATTGGATCATTGTCATGTTACAGGGTCCAGTTCCGCTTCAGCTTTAATTTTCTTACAGATGGTCTCACATGTTTCTCAAGCACCCTCTGATACACAGTAGAATTCATGGTGGATTCTATGATGAGCTGGCCAGGTCCTGCTGCTTCAAAGCATCCCCAAACCATGACACTTCCACCTCCATGTTTCACAGTTGGCATGAGGTTCTTTTCCTGGAATGCTGTATTTGGTGTACATTAAACATGTCCTCTTTTCTGGTATCCAAATAATTCAATTTTAGACTCATCTGTCCATAGAACACTATTACATAAGTCCTGGTGTTTGTCTACATTGTCTCTGGCATACTTCAGTCTGGCCTTGATGTTTCTCTTAGCAAAGGTTTCCTCCTTGCACACCTCCCATGCAAGTTATATTTGTTCAGTCTTTTTCTGATTGTAGAGGCATGCACTGTCACATCAATAGTAGCAAGAGCCTGTTGTAGGTTCTGTGATGACATTTTAAGGTTTTTGAAGACTTCTTTTAGCATCTTGCGGTCTGCTCTTGGGGTCAAATTGCTTGGACGGCCAGATCTGGCATGTTGACAGTTGTTTGGAAAGTCCTCCACTTGTACACAGTTTTCCAGACCATGGAATGGCTAATGTCAAATTCTTTCAAGAACTTTTAAAATCCCTTACCAGACTTATAAACTGCTACAATCTTCTTTCTGAAGTCCTCAGACAGATCTTTTGATCTTACCATGGTGTTCACTCTCACCGCAGCAGTCATGAGCACACCAAACTAAATGTCTGAGATTAAGTAGGGCAAACCTCCTTCAAAATGCTGAGTAATGATGTTCTAATCATATACACTTGTGTGTGATTTGAGCCACTTTAAGTGGGAGGGTCCTAATTTATTCCTCAGAATATATAATTTTGAGGATATCTTTTGTTTCATGAGTAAGTCAAGGACGTGTTTTGTTGTTTACCTGCAATTACATCACTTTCTTTTCTAGAGATAAATAAAAAAGATTTGACATCGATATGTGAATATTCTTAAGAAAGAACTGAATATTTTTTCACATGACTGTAAGTGTTTTTGTGTAGATAACAGTCTTGATTTGGCACACAATACCTCAAATCCCCCAGAGAACTGAGAGGATTGCTGCTTGCAGCTACAACCAGGCAAATTCAGAACACTTAGACTAGTTCTGAGCTGTGGGAGAGCTGTTCTGTTCTGGCGCTGTTGAATGATCTTCCCTGTTTGTATGTCTGATCAATCCTGCTGTCTAAGGAAAAAAATTATTATAGTCATTTATGTATGTAGGGGTGTCTATAACATATAGGAGTGTAGAAGTATGTTTAGTAGCTGTCCTGGAGCTTCGTGGTATACAAATTTCAAATGAGGGAAAATTGCAATAGTTGTTGGAAGTATGTGGAAGACCTTTTTTTTTATTTTGTGCTTTGTGAAATTTGAACAAATGCTAGAAGTTATGTTTTCACCTTACTGCTTGGTTTTGTATTTGTAGAGCCAGAATGAAGACTGGGGAGGTTTGTCTGAGGATATCTTATGATAAGAGCAATCTTAAGGCACTAGCCTTTTGACCTCCTTCTAAAGAATTGGTACAGTAATTACTAAATTTATCATTTTGGTGGCATGGTTGAAATGGGATGCTATGTGGTAATGGTTGCACGTTAAATGACTTGAAACCCTTGCTTGAAGGAAATGTGCAAGGTGTTGGGCATAACTGCCTACAATGTTGCATGATGGTACATGGTGCTCTAGCGCTTTTAACTTTTTTCCCCCTTTTCTTACTAACAGCATCAGTTTGGTAGCTGGTTGGATTAGTCCTTGTTCCTGGCAGTTTACTCTATTTGCCTGTTGGAAATCAGGATAATATGTTATATAAGGGAAAGCTTTAGCTTTGTTACAGTGTGTATATATGTGTGTGTGTATATATATATATGTGTGTGTATATATATATATATATATATATATATATATAATATACACACACACACTCTTTTGGGGGGAAGGAATGGGAATTACACTTAAAAGAAATATGATTGCTGAAATGTAAAAGCTGTTGTATTGGAATTACCCCATAATTTATTTGGATTTGAATGCCACATGTTTTGGCAAGGTCATATATGATAAAAGTTATGGCATTACTACAAACTAAGAAGAGAAGGAGGAAAACAATTGTTTCAAAATCTGTCCATATTCACTATCAGGTTAGCTATTTTTAGTTTGTATTTATTTCCCACTTATGTCCAGAAACTCAATGAAGTACATTATAAAAACAACGATCATATAGTTATAATATAGTACAGATTTTAAAAAGACAAGTCTTTCAACATCTCAGCCATGCTCATGGAACAAATTCAAACAACAAAAGGAAAATCCAATGAAGACTGCAGTACAGGAACAACAAGCAAAAAAAAAAAGCAGTTTTTTTCTTGTTTTTTTGCTCATGGAACAAATTCTACATTTATGTACGGTAAATCTTCTGCTTCCATGGATCATTACTTCTGCATCCTTCTCACCTATACCATGCCAAACAATTTATCATATCCCGCAAATTTCTACAAGGAATATAGTGCATCTTACAATAAGATTATTTCAGGGATTCAGCCCAATTATGGTAAGGATTTAGATTTAGATTTACAATTGGATGGTGATCAGAAGAATGACAGAAATTATATCTTTAAAACACTTTTCTGAAGTGGCTGTTTGATGAGGTCTGTTGCAAGTATAGTGGTAGACTTCCAGGTTTTGGGGCCCTGAAATTCAAAGATGGTCTCAAATTTTTTTCCCTATGGACTTGTCGGGGTGCAGGATAGGACTGCTAGAAGCACTGTGGTGTTCTAAAGTTGATGAACGAACGAGTAACTTTGGTATCAGATATTGGTCCCTAAGAATTCTCCATATATGGCCTTATGGGACCATACAAGCATTCTTAAATTGAATTATTTTCTTCATTGGTAGCTAGTGTAGTTTATTTAGTTAATTTTCTATGCCATTCTCCCCAACGAGCTCAGAACGGGTTACAGGTTAAACATACATAATATACAATGTCATGTTTAGAAATATAGAAAGATGACGGCAGAAAAGGGCTATAGCCCATCAAGTCTGCCCACCCTATTGACCCACCCCTTTGGTCTATGCCCCAATAACCCAAATTCCTTAACCTAACCTTCGTAGGGATCCGACATAGGCATCCCATTTGTTCTTAAAGTCTGTTACGCTGCTTGCCTCGATCACCTGCACTGGAAGTTTGTTCCAATGATCCACCACTCTCTCCGTGAAAAAATACTTCCTGGAGTCGCCATGAAATTTACCGCCCCTGAGTTTGAGCGGATGTCCCCTTGTGGCCGAGGGTCCTCTGAGAAAGAAAATATTGTCTTCTACCTCGACCCGTCCTGTGATGTACTTAAATGTCTCAATCATGTCTCCCCTCTCCCTACGCTCCTCGAGAGTGTAGAGCTGCAATTTGTTCAGCCTCTCTTCGTACGAGATACCCTTGAGGCCTGTAATCAAATTGTATGTTCTAGTATGCCATATACAAAGGGTCAAGTTCCAATACATATTCCTTTTTTTCTTAAACATATGGAAGTAGTCAAGGAAAAGAGGTATATTGTTTTCCTAAAGTTCAGGAACCCTTCGAGGGATCTGATTTGTGGGGGTAGTTGGTTCCAGTAGTTTGGTAAGAAATGGGAGTAGGATCGTTGTCTGACGTTCTGTAATTGAAGAGCACGGCCTGGGGATGTTTGGAGGTGTGTTTCTTCTTGGGAGCGGAGTTGTCTGCTTGGTACATATGGAGTAAGTTTGGTTGACATTTAGCCTGGTGCCATGTTGTGCAGAGATTTGTACGCTAGTATCAAGCCCTTAGAGATGCGGCATTTGGCTATGGGTAGCCAGTGGACTGATAGGGCCTGGTATAAAGGGTCATGGGTGTGAAGGTTCTTTAGATAGATTTTGATAGATGCATTTTGATAGATGGTGTGTATTTTTTGTTATGAGACCTTGAACTGTTTATTGCAGTAGTCCATGCAAGAGAGGACTAAGGCATAGAGAAGTTGTGTGGTCAGATTCCAAGAAGCTGTTCCTTGTTTTTTTGAATTGTCACAGGTAGTAGAATGAGATAAGCTGGAGTCGAAGTATTCTAGGGCTGCCTGCTTGGTTTTTTGCAGTTATTGTAGTTGATTCCCATAGAGAGGAATGGGTGTGGGTGCAGTGCTCTTTACGGATCAAAATGAGTTCCATTTTGGAGGCATTCAGTTTCAGTTTGTTAATGGACATCCAGTTTTTAATTTCTGAAAGGCAATTCATGAGTTTCATAAACTGGGAGTCGCAGATTTCACCCAGTGGTAGATACAGTTGGATGTCAGCGAAGGAGTGAATCTGGATTTTATGTTTGTGGGCTATGTCTAAGATGGGTCTAATGTAGAGATTAAATAATAGAGGGGATAGTAGAGCCCTTTGTGGAACACCATGTTTGATTGGTTTTGGTTTCGATAAGGCTGCATTGAGTAATACACTTTGGGATCTATTACTCAGGAAGGAAGTGAACCAGTGTAATGCTGTGTCTTGGATACCAATTTCAGAGAGTCATCTTATGAGGAGTGGATGGTCAATGGTGTCGAAGGCTGCATTGAGATCTAGCATCACCAGGAGGATATCATTACCTTTACCATGAGTTTCCAGCAGTTGTCGATGTCGAGAAGGATGGTTTCTGTGCTATGGAATTTCCTGAATCCAGATTGGAAGGTGGATAGGGATTTTTCTTTTCAATGAAGGAGTATATTTGATTGACTACTGGTTTTTCCAGGATCTTGGAGATAAATGGTAGGTTGGAGACTGGTCTAAAGTTGCTGGATATGTTAGGGAAGGGGTCTCAAAGTCCCTCCTTGAGGGCCGCAATCCAGTCGGGTTTTCAGGATTTCCCCAATGAATATGCATGAGATCTATGTGCATGCACTGCTTTCAATGCATATTCATTGGGGAAATCTTGAAAACCCGACTGGATTGCGGCCCTCAAGGAGGGACTTTGAGATCCCTATGTTAGGGTCAAGTGTGGGGTTTTTTTTAGGATTGGTCTGATTGCTGATTTCCAGTTTGTGGGCAATGAGACTGATTGCAGAGAGGTTTTCATGAGAGGAAGGATGGAGTTTATAAAGGCATCTTTTGCAGCCACTAGGAGGTGTGATGGACAGGGGTCTAGGATGGAGCCAGAAGGGTGAATGGAGTCTAGTACCTTGGTGAGGTCATCATGGTAGACAGTTTTGAAGTGAGTTAGGTTTCCAGTTGTAGGTGTAAGTATTTGTCTGGGTTGTGAGAAGGCTTTGGTAGCATGGTGGAGTCGAGATGAGACCGTATTTTGTCTACCTTTTCTGCGAAGTAATCTGAGAGTGTTTCACTGTCAAGTTCGGTGTTGAGGCTTTGGTTGTCTCCTTGTGAAGTTTTGAATATCCTTTTTTGTTTTAAAAAGGTTTGTTATTCTTTTTGGGGTCTTCAGTAATTGTTGGAGTAGTATATATTTTTAGCATCTTGGGTAGCTTGTTTGTATTCTTTATGTAGGCTCTTCCAGTTGGACTTGTCACTTTTAAGCCTGGATTTGTACCATTTACTTTCTGCTTTTTAGTCCTCTTTTTTGGTTCTTATGTTGTCCGTAATCCAGGGGGAGGAGAGTTTGTGAAAATAGTATTTGAACTTTGATTGGAGCTAAGCCTTCATAGAGGGCTTTTACCTCAGTCTATGGCTGCCTTGTCAATGGATTTAGAATTGGATTTTAGTGTACCAGTCTATGGCTGCTTTGTCAATGGGTTTAGAATTGGATTTTAGTGTACCTGCTAGGTTGTTGCGTATTATTTTTGGTTGGGTGTGTTTCCTGGTTAAAAATTGTTTCATTGCGTAGATGTGGTTGAAATTGATCAGATGGTGTTCAGTCCAGGGTACAGGTTTGATGGAGCAGTTGGGAGTTCCTGTGGTGAGTGATGTATCATTTTGAATAAAGATTAAGTCTAGGATGTGACCCACAGAGTGAATCGGTGAGAGGATTATTTGATGGAAGCCTAGGTCTGATAGTGATTCGATGACATCTGCTGGGGATCCGATCTCATTTGGGTAGTCTGTGACGTTAGTCCCCTAGTATGATAATCTGGTTGTAGGTGATGACCACTTTGCCAAGGATGGATAGTAAGTTATCTAAGATGGCTATTGGAGAGTGGTGTGCTCTGTATATTAGGGCAATGGTGAGATCTCTGATGTGACCTGCTGAGAAGATGAGGCATTCTAGTGTGTTTAGTATGATGGTGTCTATCAGTTTTGGTTGGAAATTGGATTTAATGACGGTGGCTACACTTTCTCTAGTGTTGGTATATGAGCTTGCATAGCATCATTGTCTTTGAGCCAGGTTTCTGTAATTAGGAAGATGTCTCAGTTATTGTCTGTGAGGAGATCATATAGAATGATATCTTTATTGTTCATAGATCTTTCATTTGCAAGGGCAATTTTGATGTTTTTTGGTGAGTGAGTGAGGGGGGTGGTAGGGAGAGGCCTTAGATGGTAGGGTCTGTATGCTAAAGGTTTGTTGTAGGGGAGGTGACTAAGGTCACTATATCTGCCCTGACCTGTAATGACTGGGGTAGAGGCATACATGTTGGTAAGGAGAGTTGTTGTCCAGCAATAGGAGAGTATAATTTGGGACATTGGTGTTAAAAGGTACTGTAGAGATCAAGGTTTGGGTTACAGAGCCTTTGGTTTGTATCTCCTTGATACGCTTTTAGATTTATACCAGTTATATTTGTTATAATATAGTCAGGTGCTCTTTTAATACCTGCTTCAAGTTAATTCAATAACGGTGTAAGCTCTATAATAAATTTTTAGTTATAAGATAACTTTGAAACAGAATACTTCAAGCAGTCCTTTCTAGGAATTACTATTGTGGTAAGATTAGATTTTATTACAGTGTAATTGGTGACTTATTCTAGACAAGCGGGTTATCTCCCCATAGCCACAAGCTATCTGCAGAAGGAATCGACTCCTGATTTTTTAAAATGTATCTCTCTTACTTCAATGTGAGCTTTATTGCCACCTGCAGTTTTTTTCCTTCTGCAAGTGAGCCGAAAGGAGTGTGTCTGATCTGCTCTCTCTTTATTTTATTTGGTGGGTTGTTTTTTTATTTTTTTTATTTTTTTATAAATTTAATAATTAACAATATCAGATGATACCAAGGAAAAAAAGGTTTCTAACACAAAGTTTAACAATAATTGTACAGCACAGAAAAATCCTTTTCAAGCCCACAATAATGGGGAGACATGCTACTTTACAACTAACAAAATTTAGGAAAACTAAGAAGTTGGTTTTTGAGTCAGATGAATCACACCATTTCCTACTAATTGGGACTCTAACATTCTACCATTTTCTCAGTAGTGAATCATTTAAGGCAAAAGAAAAACAAAAATAAACTCATTTCTGTTCTCAAGCTATTAGGAATTGTTGCAATTGAATAGGATCCCAGAATATATATTCAATGTCTTGTACTTTGACAAGAATTTACATGGAAATTTTAGGTAAAAAGATGCCTCAAGTGCTAAGACTCTTATTCTTAATTTCAAAAATTATTTCCTTCTTAGCTGCGTTGCTCTTGAGACATCAGGAAAAATTCTAACCAAATATCCACAAAATTTGGTTTTATTTGTTTTTGTTTTTTTAACTTATTCAATATTTTTGGTGCTCAGAGCTTTCACCTTGGTTTCAGCTCTGCCTGCAAAGAGAAGAAGCAGACTCCAGTCTGCAGCTGACAGGCCAATCCCTGGTGGTACCTGTTAGCCAGCCTGCCCAAGTATTTTTTGGAGCTCGGGGCCATCCCCAGATTTATTCCTCACCTACTGCTTGGCAGGGGTTTGAGAGCAGCTATTAGATACCCTTAGGAGGCTCAGCGGTGTCTTGCAGATTGCCAGCTGCATTTTTCGCGTCCCCCCTCCTGTAGTGTATCCATCGGTCCAAGGGGGTGGAGGTGCAGTCAGGCTCCATGTCTGGCTGGCAGCCGAAAGATCAACATTGGAGCATTCCCAGTTTGAAGCAGTGATTATTCTCATTTCCTTTTATAGTAAAAATCATGGAAGGATTGGTACACACCCAACTAATGGAATATCTCGACCAATTCTCTCTTCTGCACGATACTCAATCTGGTTTTAGGCCTCTATTTAGCACTGAGACAGTAATTGCGGCTATCCTGGACAATTTGCGTTACTTGTTCAGTAAGGGCCTCAAGGCCCTAATCATGCAATTTGACATTAGCTCTGCCTTTGACTTGGTGGACCATGAAAAACTGTTACAATGCCTAGACGCAATTGGAATCAGAGGAGAGGTACTGAACTGGTTTTGAGGTTTCCTTATATCACGCACCTAGCAAGTCTGTTTTAATCACGATCTCTCTGACACATGGAGCAATCCATCTGGTGTGCCACAGGGATCACCACTATCCCCTTTGCTCTTCAATGTTTACATGTCCTCATTGGGTGCACAGTTGTCCCAGCTGGGGATAAAACTATTTAGTTACGCTGACGACTTCACGATAATTATCCCATTCACTAACTCTGTCTCAGAAGTCACCCCCAAAGCAACAGAAGTACTAAATCGAATGGAACAATGGATGACTGAATTCAGACTAAAACTAAACTCAGAGAAAACAAAATTTTTCATAGCATTGCCACACCCACTTGACACTAAAGCATCAATGTGCATCAATAACCTTAGTTATCCCATTCAACCCACTATGAAGGTATTGGGAGTAACACTGGACCAGAGCCTGACAATGAAAGACCAGGTAGACTCCTTGATTAGAAAAATCTTTCTCACCCTCTGGAAGCTTCAGTCCATCAGAGCTTACTTCAATGTCTCATCATTTCGAATTCTGGTACAATCGATTATTGTAATATCGCCTACTTGGCACTCCCCCAGAAGAATATGCGGCAATTGCAACTGGTACAAAATGCAGCGGTTAGACTACTTTGTGGACTGAAGAAGTTTGATCACATAACACATTCCTATCGACTTCTACACTGGCTGCCGATGGAGGCACGTGTGAAATTCAAGTTTGGTTGTTTTTTCTTCAAGGTACTTTATGGCTTAGCCCCTAAATATGTAACAGACCTTTTCTCTTTCACAACCAACAGACATAGGCGAAGCTCACACCCGAACTTTGTTTCTCCACCAGTTAGAGGTTGTAAATTTAAAAATCATCACCAACATCTTTTCTCACATCAAGCAGCACTATGGGGTAAAGATCTAGAACAATTACTCGTGCCTACTACTTATAGGTAATTCAGGAAATGCCTAAAAACACATCTGTTCCTGAAATACTTAGGAAACCAACCTATACAATCTTAGTCCTCAACAAATGATCTCTAGAACTGTTAATCACTAAGTCTGTACTTTGTTTATTCCACTCAATCTGTAACATCTTTAATCATTGTAAACCGCATAGAACTTCACGGTTCTGCAGTATATAAATTGTTGTTATTATTTCCAGCTGCTGTAAGAGAGCTGAGGCAGGCAGCAGTACATGTTCAGCACAGGGCACAGTGAGTAAGGCTGTTACAGCCTGGGAAGTGAATTGTGGGGGGAGGTCTGAATTTCTGGGTTTTGGATGTTTCTGCATGAATCCCAGTGTCCCCCAACCTGAAAAATCCTGATTTTGCCATTTTTGCACTTCCCATGCATTTTTAATTAGCATTTGTAGGCGTGAATTTCTTAGCAGCAGCCATCTTGGACTTTTAGTGACTTTTTTCAAAAGTTTCCTGCACTACCAAAATAGCAAATTTTGCCGCAAAACTGGTTGGGATGGAGTCCTTGGGCTCTTCTATCCCAGACTAATGTAAAGTATGTTCAAATTAGGCACCTCAAGAGTGTCCTTACACCACCTGCCACATAGCCACCTTAACCTTTCCTCTCAGGCAGGTGACTACACAGGCAGCCAGCCTGTTGGGGCACGGCTTATCTGTTTTTGGGGCTTGGAATTCCAGATAATGCACTTTGCCGTGATGCGGACACCCTGCAGCTTAAGAAACGCAAGCTACAGTCATCAGAGGGTGATTCCTCACGCCAAGGCCCTGAGGACTTCTCAGACTTTCAGAAATTTTTGCTGAATGCCTCTCATGAGTGCGGTGCTTCCCTGTGCAGTCTTGCTGTGCCTCTGACTTGTCTCCTCGCGGCATTACTGAAAATGGCAGGAGTTTGGGCAGTGGGCGCAGCTTCCCACTGAGGAGAGCTCCGGTATTTGGGGGGGGTGGGGGTGGTAGAGCTGTTTCTCTTCCTCCACACCATGTGATGCTTGAGTGCAGTGGCTGGTCCAGGCCCTGCTTGCTCTCTTGAAGTGACATAGTCGAAAGATCAGTCTTGCTGCTGTGTTCTAGAGTAGTTGTAGTCTTTTGTAATCTAGTCTGGCTGCTGTGCTCTAGAGTAGTTATAGTCTTTTGTAATCTTTCTCCATGATGCTAGTGTATAGAAAGTCTCAATAATCTAAAGAAGCCTGCCTGAATAATTCTAAAGCTAATCTGATTTAATACTAATCTAATTGCTCTTACTTGTCTTAAGTTGGAAGAATTTTTTCACCAAGGAGTCTGTTTGGGTTTCAAAGATTAGGCAGGAATCTAGAAAGACTCCCAAATCTTTGGATGTTTTCTCAAACTTAAGATGTTCTCCTATAGTCAGGACCAGTTCTTTATGTGATAATGAATCGTAGTCACCAAACCAGAGGACTTTGGTCTTTTGTTTATTAAGCTTGAGGAAATTTTTGTACGCCCATGTACTGAAGTCTTCAATAACACAGGTCAACCAAAAAAAATTTGTTTCTTGGTGCCATGGATTTTTGACCTGTTCCTGGGGTTATTTGGGGTGCTGATTCAAAAAATTGCATTGGATAGACCACATCAGTTCTAGTTTCTTAGATATGATTATGGGATAGTAGATATGCCTTTGGGATAGTAGAGTCAAACATGAACATTGGGCAAAATAAAGATTGGCCTCTGAGGGAATATATGGTGGTTGGAGGACAATATGTAATCATTGAACCTTTGGTAGCACAAAATAGAATCATACTGCTACCACTACATTTAAAGCTAGGCCTGATTAAACCATTTGTAAAGGCTTTGAATAAAGACTGTTTGTGCATTGAATACATAGCACATATGTTACCTGGATTTACCATGGCAAAACTGAAGGCAGGAATTTTCGATGGTCCACAGACAACTTATAAATGACCCACATTTCATAACATCAATGAATGAAATCGAATCATGTTCCTGGTCTTCATTTGTTATTGTTATGAAAAACTTTCTTGGCAACAAGAAGGCAGATAACTACACACAATTAGTAGAAGATATGCTCTTTAATTTCAACAGGCTTGGCTGTAACATGAGTGTTAAAGTTCATTATCCGCACAGTCACTTAGATCGCTTTCCAGAGAACCTCGGTGGCTTAAGAGAAGAGCAAGGTGAAAGATTTCACCAAGACATAAAACAATGGAAGCCACCAAGGAAGATGGGATGCACACATGATGGCAGACTATTGTTGGAATCTTATTCAGGATTGTTCTGGCAGATCCCCCACTCGGAAGTCTTACAAAAGGAACTTCTTGTGTGTCGAATGACTGGAAAGTTTGTATCAAACTTATGCTTTTGATATGAAATAAGTAGATTTTCATGTTGTACACTTTTAATTTTTAATATGTTTCTTTCATGCTTCAAAGATATTGATTTAAACACTACATTAAAATATCCTGATTTTTTAATGGGCGAGCAGAGTGAAGAGTTGTATATGGCACATGTTCTGTATCTCAAAAACTAGAGCTGATAGGAGAAAACTGGTCATTTTTGGAATCAGGTCAAATATACTCAGAAACAGGTCTAACATTTGAGACACCAAAATGAGTATTGGCCAGTGTAATCTTTGTCAAATGTTGTAATGTATTGTCAAAAGAGTCTTTGGCTAGACAGAGGAAGAAAATATCTTCTGCGTAAGAGAATGTGTGAGTTTGGAGAATATCAAATTTCTTTTCCAAGGTGCTTAAGTATACATTAAACCTTGTGGTACACCACAGAATGTGTTCTGATATGGAGACTCCTCATTGCCTCTTCCCACTTCATAAGTTCTATTCTCTAAAAATTCTCTGAACCATTTTAGCACAGTGCTTTATATTCCTAATCCATTTAACTTCAGAAGTAAACCATTGGTGAAAAAAATGATTTTCCAAGGGACAGAATTATTATACTGTACACAAAGTTGATATTCCCAGTAAATCCGGATGTTTGAAAAAAATAGTAACAGAACTGTTAAAGAGAGCTGCTTTGTTTGGATTTAGCACATATCTATCTTCAGTAGTAGCTCAAGGTGATGTAGATTCAGGCACAGTGAGGCAGATTTTGTAATATAGTCTGTAAAATCCATCAGGTCACTGAGTGCTGGCAAATTGTCTGATTTCAAAAACGTGACCAAATAAGTTTCACGAAGATCCACCATAATCACATCCGTTCAGTCACTGGAAAAGCGATTGAACAGCTGAGCGGCAGAAGCCCCTCATGCGTCCTCTTCAATTTGCTCTGTTCCGGAGGTGGTCGCTCCAGAAGCACAGTTTGGATCTCCCTGTTTCTCTGCGAGGCTTGGCGCGCTACAGTCTTCGCTGGTGGCTCCAGACCTCTCATCTTGTTCAGGGGATGAGTCTGGATCAACCACAGTGGACGGTGCTTCTCAATGGATGCTAGTCTCCTCGATTGGGGAGCTCAGTGTCTCGGTCACTCAGCTCAAGGCACCTAGTCCACGGAGGAGGCGTCCTGGTTGATCAGTGTGTTGGAGACCAGAGCCGTCCATCTGGCGCTGTTAGCCTTCAGCTCCTTCTTGTTGAGCAACGTCAGTCCGAGTTCTGTCGGACAATGCTACGGCAGTGGCTTACGTCAATCGTCAGGGAGGCACCAAGAGCACTCAGGTAGCGCAGGAGGCTGCTCTGCTAATGGTCTGGGCAGAGTCCCACCTTCAGGACATCTCGGTCTCCCACATAGCCGGAGTGGAGAATGTCCAGGCGGACTTCCTCAGTCGTCACGTGCTAGATCCCAGAGAGTGGTGTCTAAGCCCTATGGCCTTTCAGTTGATAGTGCAGTCTTGGGGTCAGCCCCTGATGGCCACAAGTGTCAATGCCAAACTGCCCCGCTTCATCAGTCGTCGCAGAGACGGTCAGGCCGAGGGTCTGGATGCTTTGGTTTAAACCATGGCCAACGGAGGGGGCTGTTGTATGTGTTCCCTCCGTGGCCATTAGTGGGCAGAGTTCTTCTCCAAATCATTTGCCATCCGAGACTTGTGGTTCTGGTGGCTCCGGATTGGCCTTGACGTCCATGGTACATGGATCTGGTGAGGCATCTGGTGACGGATCCTCTTCCTCTGCCTCTCTTGGATGACCTTCTGATGCAGGGTCCCATTCCAATGTTCGATCTGGGTCCCTTCTGTCTTACAGCTTGGCTCTTGCAAGGGGTTGCCTAGGTAAGAAGGGGTATTCAGATAAAGTGATCTTAACTCTCTTGGGGTCCTGGAGGCTTTCCACCTCTCGGGTTTGTGAGGGTTTGGCGTCTATTTGAGGAATGGTGTGATGTGCATGGAGTGGTCTCTTTTTGCGTTTCCCTGCCTAACATCTTAGAGTTCTTGCAGGATGGCCTGGATAGGCAACTGGCTTGGTCTTCTCTCTGGATTCAGCTTGCGGCCTTGTCAGCCTTTCATGGGTTGTTAAAAGGTCAGCATTTGACTGCCATTCCTGATGTGATTCGCTTCTTGCGGACGGCCAAATTGCTCAAGCCTCCCTTACGACTCTCTGCTCCATCTTGGGATCTGAATCTGGTTCTGTCAGTGCTAGTGCGCCTTCCTTTTGAACCACTGGGCGACTGCTCTTTGAAGGACCTTACTCTTAAAGTGGTCTTCTTGGTGGCCATTACTTCAGCTAGACATGTTTCTGAGCTGCAGGCTTTCTCTTGTAGGTCTCCCTTCTTGGAGTTTTCTAGGGAGCGGGTTGTCTTGAGGCCTGTTCCTTCTTTTTTTGCCAAAGATAGTTTCTCCTTTTCATGTCAATCAGGCAGTGGTCCTCCCGGTGTTGTGTAGTTGGGAGGGATCTTCTGAGCAGAAGCAGTTGTGCAAGTTAGATGTCGGTTGGGTTCTTCGCTCTTATGTGCAGAGGACCCAGGAGATCCGAAACTCAGATCATCTCTTTGTCTTTCTAGTGGGTCCTCGTTAGGGGGATGGCGTTTCTAAGGCTACTATTGCGCGCTGGATCAAGGAGACTATTGCTTCCGCTTATCTTCTGAAGAAGAAGCCTGTTCCAGAATTTCTCCAGAGTCATTCCATTAGTGGTCAGGTAGCTTCTTGGGCTGAGTCTTTGCTAGGGCCTCCAGTGTACATTTGTAAGGCTGCGGTTTGGTCTTCCTTGCATTCATTTGTCAGATACTACCGGGTAGATGTTCAGGTGCGTCAGGATGTGGTGTTCGATGAGCGTGTTCTGGTGTCGGCCCTTCGGGGGTCCCATCCATGATGGGGACTGCTTTGGTATGTCCCGCTTGTAAGATTAACCACTACCGGTTTGGAGAGTGCTAAAGAAGGAGAAATTAGGCTCTCGCCTGCTAATTTACTTTCTTTTAGCTTCTCCAGACCGATAGAGGTCCCCAACCTGTCTATTGTCGTGTTGTTGTGGTTGTTGCACAGGCAGTTTTTGTTTGTTTTTTGCTGCGGGTTCTAGTATTTTTTAGGGCTGGGGAGAATTGAAGAACAGTGGCTGTGGCTTGGCTGGCTTAGCTGGTGAGCTGTTGGGACATTTTCTTCCTGGGATCTCTCCTCTGCATTTTCCAACTGCATTTGGGTATATTAGTTATTACTCCTGTTCAGAATATTGTTTATTTTTGTTTCAAGTTCTTAGTTCTGCTTGGCTATTCGGCAGACTGATAGGAATAGGGAATGGTACCTCTTATGTACTATTCCACAGTTTTGTTTCAGTCTCCACCTGCTGGTCATGATGAGATATATATATCCCCGTTTGTCAGATTAACCTCTGAAGCTAAAGCAAGTAAGAACCTAATTTCTAATCTAATCTAATCCTTAGGTTTGTATACCGCATCATCTCCACGTTCGTAGAGGTCGACGCGGTTTACAGTAGGAGAAATTTCTCCTTTTAAAGGGCAAGAGGCATTCTACCTAGTATTTTGTAAGAAAGTGGCATAGGATAATTCGAGTTTTGAGGGAATCCAGCTTTTCTGTTTTAGATGACATAGGGCTCCTTTTACTAAGGTGCGCTAGCGTTTTTAGCGCGCGCACAAGATTAGCACTCGCTAGCTGAAAAATTAACGCCTGCTTAAAAGGAGGCGGTAGTGGCTAGCGCATGCGGCATTTTAGCGCACGCTATTCCGTGCGTTAAAGCCCTAACGCACCTTTGTAAAAGGAGCCCATAGTGAAAATCTAATTAGGTGTATGAGGTATAAAAGAAATTGTATCATTGCATCCCCAATATTAGGATTTTTTTTTCTGTTAATAAAATGGATTTAATCATTCTGATATTTCATTTGTTATGCTGCTTTGGTTGCTTTACTTTGTTTAATATAAATGTGTTGAAATAGCAGTGCCTTATTTATTTTTTTTACTGTGTCATGTTGCTCTTAAAAACTGCACAAGATGTACTATGTAATTATAGCTTGAAAAGGCAGTCTGACTTTCTTGTTCTCTCAAACAATTTTATTGCATGGTTTTGTTTTTCTTAAATGTTAGGCCATCTAATTTTAGGATTAAAGCTGTTCAAACATGAAGGGAAACATTTTCAGGGTTAATTTAGTTTCTTGCTCACTACCATCTATAATCATCTGGGTAAACATAATGCTTCCTAGCTAAATATTGCAGCATGATATATATTTAACACTCATATTTTCTTGTAATTGACATCAATCTTCTTCCCCCATACCCCATAATCAACTATAAGAGCCTGTTACAACCCTTCCAGATTCAGTACACTAGGGGCTCCTTTTATCAAGGTGCGCTACGGGGGTTAGCGCGTCAGACATTTCATCACGCGCTAACCCCCACGGCACACCAAAAAACTAACGCCTCTGCAATGGAGGCGTTAGCGACTAGCGCGGCAGGCGGTTGAACGCGCGGTATTCTGCGCGTTAACCACCTACCGCAGCTTGGTAAAAGGAACCCTAGGTGTTCAATCCCCTCCTGCAATGCAGGAGTTGCAAAAATCCTAACTGTTTTCTAAGCACATGCTGCTCCTACCTGAGAGAGTTAGAACCCTCTGCAGTTTC
The DNA here is from genome assembly GCF_902459505.1 of Geotrypetes seraphini. NCBI lineage: Eukaryota > Metazoa > Chordata > Amphibia > Gymnophiona > Dermophiidae > Geotrypetes > Geotrypetes seraphini. The sequence goes on from NC_047089.1 coordinate 245,159,048, forward strand.
AGCTTCTGCAAACAGTCCGTGCAGAAGTCTTGTGTTCTGCTCTGCTTCTTTTTTCTTATAAGTTTCTTTTTTGATGACTTGAGTGCCATGAGACCCCTTTCCGGTGGTCCTCTGTCCGAGGAAAGGGCACAGTCCCGCAGAGCCAGACTGCTGCTTCACAGAGAAACTTCGGTGGACCTGTGGAGCCAGCCTGCTGTGTGTGGGGTTCCATTCCCCTGGGAATTTGCTTGCCTCTGATCTTGTCAGGGGTTTAAGCACAGGCTGTATGCGTCCTGAGTAAAAGGTGCAGACTGCATTTCCCGCCCACGATCGCGTAATAATAATAATAACTTTATTTTTTGTATACCGCAATACCACAAGCAGTTCAGAGCGGATTACAGAGGAAGAGACTGTACACAGACAGCGATGTTACAGAAAATGCTTTCAATTACATTAGTGAGCCAAGAGTGGTTAGGTATAACCGAAAGCAAGTCAGAGGTTCAACAAGTATTTTGGAGATACAACAAGAGGGAAGGAGTCAGAGAAATTTATCAAAGAGATAGGTTTTAATTGATTTCCTGAAGGATTGGTAGGAGGGAGTATTTGTAATAAGGGTGGTTAGACATTTATTCCATTTGCCTGCTTGGAATGACAGTGTTCTATCAAGGAATCTCTTATAGATACAGCCTTTCAGGGAGTGGTTTCTTGAGGACGGAGGTTACAGTCGGAGTCTGTCTGACTGGCAGTCCGAAGTTCTTCAAGTTTGGTCAATTGGAACAGTTTCTTAGGCAGAAAATCCTTTCCCCATTCAGCTGCAGTTTATACAGAGCTGACAGTCAGGCACTGCACAGACTGTAAATATACCTCCATTATTTCTTTTGGGTGCTTCGGGGGTGGTTTGTGGAATGCAGTAAAACTTTTTTCAGAGTTTCTAAGGGTAGGATTCAGGTCCCACCTCCTCAAACCCCAAATTGCTATTTTTTATTTTTGGATTTTGTTTATTTTTGCTGTTTTTGGTGTGGATTTGTTGGTGGCAGCCATCTTGGATTTCTGTCTATCTTTTTTCCAGAGTTTTATTTCTGTCTCAAAACCCCTCGATTTGATTTAAAAATCATTTGGGATGGACTCTTCAGCTCCTAATTTGTCAAATATGTGCATTGATTGCACCGGATCAGTGACCGTGTACCACGTACCGCAGCGTACTGGGGTAGTGGGTGGGAGCTTCGGGTTTCATCTTCTCCGGGACCTCCAGGGCTGGGAAGCTGGCCTGGGTCCATGATTTCAGGAAAAAGTCTTGACCAGAGGCTGTTCTGTAGTCTGGCGCCAAATGCCTGCTTTTCGAGTCTGGGGACTCTTTTGGCGCAGTGCAGGCATCTCAGCAGGGCCTCTTCAGTGGACAAGGGGTGTGACTTTTCACCGGACTTTATTCAGCTCATCTGGAAAGCATATTCCTTGGACCCAGTTTGTTTGACACTACCAGTAGATGCTTTGGTTTCTTCTAGGTTGGCATATGGTAGAGCTTGATTGCACTAGTTGCCATACAGATATTATGCCTCTTTTATCTCCTGACACTGCTTCTATTTTAGTTACGGCTGATACCCTTGCTGAGACTAGTCAATGAAAAGGATTAGGTCCCAATTCCTGCCCCATACTTTCTCTGCCATTTGGAAGACAGGTGCACCCGGGGACATATTGTAGAGGCAAGAAATGATCTCCAAAACATGTCCAATTTTATTGTGAGCTTCACATTCCTTTTATATTATTCTAAATGAATCAGTGTTGTCAGCATGTGTCAGCATGTGACGTAAACACAAACCATATATGGACACAGGTCACATGAAACTTTAAACACATCAGCATTTTTTCTTTCTCAAGACTGGAGTCCAAAAGGTCAGAAAAGCCTTGACCAGCAGAGCCCCTAATCTAAAGCTGTTTGCAAATACGGCCTATAAAAACAACTGAAGTCACTTCATAACAAGTTAAGAACATATCTTTTCAAACATAAATGTCCTTGTACTCTCTTCAAAGAAGGAAAGACAAACAGGGTCTGGTTTTACAACTTCAAACACAGTTGAAAGAATACTGCACATGAAAAGTGTCCCTTCAGTCAACATGGTCGCCCTGAGAGTCTGCATTTGAGTGAGGACTCCTTCGTCCGCAGACTTTTTAAGCATGGCTCTATCCACCATTTTATTGCTTAAATTCTGAAAGAGCTCAAATTGGAATCTCCACTTTCCAGATCACAGTGTTCGGTCATGGACATAAGAACTGCCACTGTTGGGTCAGACCAGTGGTCCATCCTGCCCAGCAGTCTGCTCACGCAGCGGCCCTCTGGTCAAAGACCAGCGCCCCAACTGAGACTAGCCCTACCAGCATATGTCCTTGTTCAGCAGGAACTTGTCTAACTTTGTCTTGAATCCCTGGAGTGTGTTTTCCCCTATGACAGACTCCGGAAGAGCATCCCAGTTTTCCACCACACTTACGTTCGTACGGAATCTATCCCCTTTCAGCTTTAGAGAGTGCCCTCTCGTTCTCCCTACCTTGGAGACGGTGAACAACCTGTCTTTATCTACTAAGTCTATCCCCTTCAATACCTTGAATTTTTCGATCATGTCCCCTCTCAATCTCCTCTGTTCGAGGGAAAACAGGCCCAGTTTCTCTAATCTTTCGCTGTACAGCAACTCCTCCAACCCCTTAACCATCTTAGTCGCTCTTCTCTGGACTCTTTCGAGTAGCACCATGTCCTTCTTCATGTACGGCGACCAGTACTGTACGCAGTACTCCAGGTGAGTGCGCACCATGGCCTGGTACAGCAGCATGATAACCTTCTCCGATCTGTTCGTGATCTCCTTCTTTATTATTCCTAGCATTCTGTTCGCCCTTTTTCCGCCGCTGCACATTGCGCGGACTGCTTCATCAACTTGTCGATCAAAACTCCCAAGTCCCTTTCCTGGGAGATCTCTCCAAGTACCGCCCCAGACATCTTGTATTTGTGCATGAGATTTTTGTTACCAACATGCATCACTTTACACTTGTCCACGTTGAACCTCATCTGCCATGTCGCAGCCCATTCTTCGAGCCTGATTATGTCACGTTGTAGATCTTCGCAATCCCCCTGCGTCTTCACTACTCTGAATAACTTCGTATTGTCCGCAAATTTTATCACCTCACTTGTACCTATGTCCAGATCAATTATGAAGATGTTGAAGAGCACGGGTCCAAGCATCGAGCCCTGCAGCACCCTGCTGGTGACGTTCTTCCAGTCCGAGTATTGTCCATTTACCCCCACTCTCTGTTTCCTATGCTCCAGCCAGTTTTTAATCCATGTGAGTATTTCACCCTCGATTTCATGTCTTGCAATTTTCCGAAGTAGTCGTTCATGCGGAACCTTGTCGAACGCCTTCTGAAAGTCCAGATATACAGTGTCGACCTGTTCGCCCTTGTCTATCTGCCTGTTCACTCCCTCGAAGAAGTGCAGCAAATTTGTCAAACAGTATCTGCATTTGCTGAAACCATGCTGGCTGGTCCTCATCAGACCGTGTTCGTCAAGATGATCAATGATGCTGTCCTTTATCAGCGCCTCTACCATCTTTCCCAGTACTGAGGTCAGACTCACCGGTCTGTAATTTCCCGGGTCTCCCCTCGAACCTTTTTTGAAGATCGGCGTAACATTCGCCACCTTCCAGTCTTCCGGAATTTTTCCCGTTTTGATCTACAGATTGGCTATCAGTTGAAGCAGTTCAGCTATGGTCCCATTCTAATATGCTGTCCTCCTTTTTCCCATCCGATCCACAGCTTCTTGGTCTTGTTACAGAACAATGGGATACCCCAGAGAGTTCTTTCAGACTCTCTAAAGCTATGACTATCTGCTGGCTTCTGCTTTTCAGCAGTTTTTTGAGCAACCTAAGGTAGTTTCCACTGTGGCGCAGGTTACCAGGCGCAAAGCCCTCCATAGCGTTAAGGGAGTAGTGCTTATGGACTCCCAGGATCGCAGAGTCGGTCATTCGCTTCCTGCGGATTCCTCTCTTACGAATGGAAACCATGCGCACAGTCATTGCTGCTGTCTCTCCTGGGGAGTGGCTAGCATCTTTGGATCTCACAGAGGCTTACCTCTATATTCTAATCTTCCTGGAGCATTGCATGTTTCTGTATTTCCATGTTCTGCAACAATTTTTCCAGTTTGTGGCTTTTTCCTTTGGGCTCACGATAGCTGATGGTAGTCGTAACATAGTAACATAGTAGACGACGGCAGATAAAGACCCGAATGGTCCATCCAATCTGCCCAACCTGATTCAATTTAATTTTTTTTGTTTGTTTTTTTTCTTCTTAGCTATTTCTGGGCAAGAATCCAAAGCTCTACCCGGTACTGTGCTTGGGTTCCAACTGCTAAAGTCTCCGTCAAAGCTCACTCCAGCCCATCTACACCCTCCTAGCCATTGAAGCCCTCCCCAGCCCATCCTCAACCAAAAAGCCATATACAGACACATACCTTGCAAGTCTGCCCAGTACTGGCCTTAGTTTTTCAATATTTACTATTATTTTCAGATTCTAGATCCTCTGTGTTCATCCCACGCTTTTTTGAACTCCGTCATCATTTTCCTCTCCACCACCTCTCTTGGGAGCGCATTCCAGGCATCCACCATCCTCTCCATAAAATAGAATTTCCTTACATTGCTCTTGAATCTACCACCCCTCAACTAGTCATCTTTCCCTCCTCCAAGTGAATTCCATTAACCACCACCCTCTGGCGTCTGTCTGTCAACCAGCTTCTAATCCAGTTCACAATTTTGGGCCCTAACTTCAGCCCATGGAGTTTGTTTAAGAGCCTCCTATGAGGAACCGTGTCAAAGGATTTGCTGAAATCCAAGTAAATTACTTCTAGCACACCAATTCTCTGGTCAACCAGTCAAACAATTCAATCAGATTCATTTGGCACGATTTACCTTTAGTAAATCCATGTTGCCTTGGATCTTGTAATTATTAGATTTTAAGAATCTCACTATCCTTTCCTTCAGCAACGTTTCCATTATTTCCCTAATAACCGAAGTGAGGCTTACCGGTCTGTAATTTACCGCTTCATCTCTGTAACCACTTTTTTTTATTGAAAATTTAATGATTAACAATATCAAGTGATACCGAGGAAAAAGGTACACATACAAAGTTATAAATTATACAAACACAAAATAATCCTTTTCAAGCCCACAATATTGGGGAGACCTGCTACTTTACAACCACATTAAATAAAGGAAAACAAAGAAATTGGTTTGATTCATATGAATGAATCCTAACCTTTCCCTATTATAAGAGACTCTAACATCCTACCATTTTCTCAGCATTGAATCTGTAACCACTTTTGTGAAGAGGGACCACATCCGCTCTTCTCCAGTTCCACAGAACCTCTCCCGTCTCTAAAGATCTATTGAACAAACCTTTGAGGACCTGCCAGAACCTCTCGGAGCTCCCTCAATATCCTGGGATGGATCCCGTCCGGTCCCATTGAAATCTTGGCTAAAGCAAGTAGTGCAAGTGATTTTTGCTGGGACACCTTTCCCATTGAGATATATCAGGATTTGGTTGCCACCACACTGCGTAGAAGAAGAGAAATGAAGCCTTACATCCGCTATTTATTGGATAAAGGAAATAAATGCAAATGGTTAAAGGGAGGAAGTGAAATCACTAATGTGGCAGGATGCATCGCAGTGAAGCTTTTCCCCACAGGCAGGGTGTCCTGGTCCATCCTTGCTTGGACAACTGGTTGATCTGGGATCTGTCTCGACAGGAGTCAGAAAATGCGGTGGAGACGGTATCTACACTACAGGGCTTGGGTTGAATTGTTGACGCTGTCACAGACCTTAGAATATCTGGGCCTTCTCTTCAACACCCTGCAGGGGCGTGTGTTTCTTCCCGAACCATGCAGACAAACTTCAGCAGCAGATCAGAGATCTGGAACTTCTAGCTCCCACAGCCTGGCATTAACTGCATGTGCTGGGGTCCATGGCAGCCTTCTTGGAGGCAGTCCCCTGGGCTGGAGCACACATGCGCTCTCTTCAGGAGTCCTTCCTATCTCATTGGTTTCCACAACATCATTCCCTTCAGAAGCTGCTTGCTGGGAAAGAACCAGCGCGCAGCAGTCTGCACTGGTGGTTTCAGGGAGAAGCTGTCCACCAGGGCAAACTTCTTCGGATTTCATAGTGGACAACTCTTATGATGGATGCCAGTATGTTGGGTTGGGGTGCTCACTGCGGGAACTGCTCTATTCAGGAGCAGTGGACTCCTCATCAGAGGAGCTTCGGGTAATTTGACTGGCGTTACTCACTCTCCAATAGAGTTGTGTGGGGACAGAAATCCCGCCTGTCCCTGCCAGAATCCCCTCTGTCCCCGCCAGAATCCCCTCTGTCCCTGCCCTTCCCTCGAGGAATCCCCTCTGTCCCTGCCCGTCCCCATGAGGAATCCCTTCCGTCCCCACCCATCCCTGCAAGGAATCTCCTCTGTCTCAGTCCATCCCCCCATAAAAGTTACCTGTCCTCCATAAAAAGCAGCAATTACTTCTGACAGTTTTGATTTTTTTTTTTTTTTTTTTTAAGTTTTAGTTTATTTAAACCAACAATAAAATACAATATAAACAAATAACAGTGAACAGAAATAAGAGATGCATACATCACCGGAACAAATTAGAATAGACATTAGGTCATATGACTGTAGGATTGACCATTTCTTGTTAAAAGAAATAAGAGTTGGATTTTTTGGCAATGTAAAGCTCATATCTGTAGAGCAAACAAATCTGGTTCCACCATCTGGCATAAGTAACTTGTGAGATCCACAAATGGTTTTTAATGCAGCAATGAGTAAAGAATCAAATAATACAGCATCAAAATCATTTAAAGCAGAATTGAGAGGCACTTTTCAGGACAATGGTTGCATAAGAAAAATGTGCCAAAACTGAACTGGAAATCCCAAAAACAAGCTCAGCAAGTACTTCATTTTGTACTAAACACAATTGATGGCATAACCATGAGAGGGGGCTGGGTCCCCCACTTTGAGCTTAGCCCCCCTCAAAATGAACATCTCCCTTGCTGTAGTTGGTGGGATATTTTGTTTTTCCATCATCTTGGTCCCAGTTTCTGCTTTTGTTTATCTTCTACTAATTCTCTTTCCAGGCCTCAAGAACCCCGGTTCCATCCCCGTGGGAGTCCTGTAGACTGGGGGATTCCCGCAATCCCCATTCCCGTACAGACCTCTACTGTCCAACCCACTCTGGAAGGAAAAGCTGTGCGAGTTTTCTCAGACAACTCCGTGGCATATATAAATTGTTAAGGAGGCACAAGAGCACTCCCTTGTGCCAGGAAGCTCGCATGCTGTTTTGTTGGGCAAGTTACATCTTCTGTCTTGGCGGCGCACGTGGTCAGTGTCGACTACGTACAGGCAGACTTCCTCAGCCAACAGGTCCTGAACCCTGGAGAATGGTCTCTCTTGCGAAAGCATTTTGTCTGATCTTACAGTGCTGTGGTTAGCCCCAGATGGGCTTGATGGCTTTAGCAGAGAACTCAAAGGTCAGGTGCTTAGGGCTGGATGCCTTGGTTTAGCCTTGGCAGGCTCAAGAGCTCCTTTGTGTTCCCTCTGTGGCCTCTGGTTGGTCGGATCATCTGCCAGATAATGATGCATCCTGGCCTTATAAGTCTAGTTGCTCCTTACTGGCCTTGTTGCCCGTGGTATGCAGATCTTGTTTTGTCTTCAGCGGGACAGGAAGCTCAAACTCCCTCTTTATCACAACCTTCTCAGTCGGGGTCCGGTGACCATGGAGAACTCACAGCGTTTTGGTTTTACGGCATGGCTCTTGAACGTTCAGCCTTGATGAGGTATGGTTATTCAGATGTTGTCATCTTGATGATTTTGAAGTCCAAGAAACCCTCAACAATGACTTCTTATGCAAAAACATGGAAGGCTTTCCAACAGTGGCGTGCTAAGGACTGGGTAGAGCCTGAGCGGACTCCCATTTTGGTGGTCCTGGCCTTTCTTCAGGCAGATTGAGATAAGGGTTTAGTGATGGCCTCTTTAAAGTTCAGGTAGCAGGCCTTTTGTGCTTGAAATCATAGATTCAAGGTTATCTTTTAAACAGATCAGCAACCTGATTAGGAAGACACTTATTAGTTTAAGGAGATTAAAATTGGTACACTCACTTTATCAAAGTCATTTTGCTGTTCTTGTTCACTCGATTATACTGGCTCAATTGGACTATTGTAATGCAGTTTACTATGGAATTAGGAAAGCTGATATAAAAAGATTACAGCTGCTTCAAAACACAGAGCTCTATTAGATTGATATAAAAATACATTTGAACATGTTACTACTCCTTTGCTGAAAACATTACACTGGTTGCCAGTTGAATCTAGGGTGAAGTTTAAGTTTGCTTGTACAGTTTATAAACTAATACATGGGCAAGTAGATAATCAAATTGCACCTCCTGACATTTTATGCATCAGGACAAAGATGTCGAAGATTTGCATCGTTAGTTTCATTAGTGTTACCATTAATTAAGGGTGTTCATTCCAAGGGTTTGGTTACGCATTCCATTCCTTTTATCTTTACTGCTTTGTGGAACAGTTTACCATTACAGTTAAGAAAATGCGAGTCTTATTTAATACTTTGTAAACAGTTTAAAACTCACCTGTTTAAAATCCAATTTGATTATTTGATTGGTTAACCCTAGTCTTACTGTAAACTGCGTCAAGATAAATGGGGCTGATGTGGTATATAAAAGGAAAGATTTGATATAATTTCAAACTCAAAACTTTAAAGATCTTACAAACTCAAAAATGTAAATATAAGTACTTTTGCTGTGCTCTGCAGTGAATTGATAACTCATTGTAGTTATTTTATTTGTATTTACAAAGGATTTTGCATACTGCCTTTCACTAGAGGCTGGTAAGCTGTTTGCAAATAGTAATAATCCTCATGTTGTACAAATTCTCATCTTAGCCCAAAGGTATGAGGCTGTTAGCTCACAGCTCAGACCCAGAACTTGGATCTTAGGTTGAAATGCCTCTGTTTTGCTATATTGGAATAATGTCATAATTAACTAGTCAAATTACCAGTTTTCTGCATTTTAACATCTATAGATATGATTGGGCAATATGCAGTAAGAGAAAACAAGGAATAATCCTTGCACAAATACTTAAGTCAATGTGCAAAACCCAGCTAACTTTCATCAGACTACGTACATACATTATTGAATTTTTAACTGAGTTACAATATTAAAAGAAATGCAGAAAGTTCATTTATAGACTTATGTTTTCATTACACTTCCCCCTTAATATTTGCAGGGGTTAGGGACAAAGCCAGCCCGTGAATAACAAAAATTTGTGAATAACTGTAGGGCCGCCTCCCAGACTCTTCCACAACTTACTTTTGAAAGCCTGGTGGTCTAGCGGTGAAGCAGGACAATAAGTTTTTGTTGATAGAAAAGAGAAAATCGGTGTCCAATACTAAATAGGAAAGGTAGTTGACTATTGGGACAAAATGGAAGTCGCAATGGGGAAGGGATAAAACGTGGACCGTACGGAGCTGACGGACCTTGCAGATCTAAACCCGCACGTCCTTAAAAATTTGAGGTTCATGCCACTTGTAGTTAATTTCTGGCTCTGACAGACCTCGGTGACAATTTAGCTCTGACAGATCCGTTTCAGCATAGGGAGGGAAAAATATTAGGATCCATCAGAGCTAAACTGTCTTTCCCACGCCCGAGGAACCAGAGGCTTCCCAGAATAAGTAATCAGTCAGTGTAAGTTATTAGGGATGGGAAGACAGATCGCCAGAAATAGGTGTGCCTGCTACAATGTCTGAGGATATTTCGATTAAAAACCGCAGAACTGTTTGGGCTGATTCATTCCTGCCCATTCTCTCCCGCTGCACATAACACTCCCCCCCCCCGTACCTTTAATTAAATGGCTAACTGGAGGGATGCCTACTCCCTCCAGCCAAGTGGTCCACCTCTTCATAATGGGCCTTCCCCCAGGTTGTTTAAGGCCCCTCCACGGTGCACCATGGAGGGGAAGGGGCCTAAGACTCTGATTGGCCTGGACGCCTAAGGCCGCTCTTATAGAGCATCTGGGCCAATCAGAGCCTCAGGCCCCTCCCCAGTGAATCCCAGGATGCACCGGGAAGGGGAAGGCCCATTTTGAAGAGGTGAGCCAGCTGGCCGGAAGGAGTAAGCATTGCTCAGCCATCTAATTCAAGGTACAGGGGAGAGGGGTCGGAGGCAGGGGGAGTGTTATGTGGCAGCAGGAGAGAGTGGGCATCTCTCCTGCTGCGGGGGGGGGGGGTGTTTGTATGGCAGTGGTAGAGAGTGGGCATCTCTCCCGCTGCTGGGGTTAAACTGTGCTGTCACTGTACCAACACCCCTGGACTAGTTGCTGATTTTTGTCACCAAATGCCAACGCCGCTCTTAGAAAATGGCTCTGCAATTTTATAGAATCCACCGGAGTGCCCATTTTAATGTTGAAGAGCCCATTTGCATGGCAGTGTTGGAGACTGCTAGAGAGCTTGCTAAAGACAGATAAGCCGTTTTGATAATCCACTGCTAAAATGCGTGCAGGCTAAACCGTTGAAAACCAGTTTAGCGACCGCGTTAGTTTTGAGAATCTGGTCCTAAGTGTATTTTGATGTGTGGAAAGAGTAAATAAAATGAGTTAAATATCTAGGTGATTGTGAATAGTTCCACTGGAGCTGCTAAGTACAAAGGAGTAGAAAAAAAAGCTAGGTGAAAATATAAGACACTAAACCTTTGTTGTAGAGTTGAGTACTGTTGACTGATGCAGTATGTCTAAGTGGCTCCTTTTCCCTAGCAGCAGAAGTAATATGCTAATTTGTGCAATCCATTTTAAAATATTGATTTAAATTTTTGCCACGTGAGTCTGGTCATTTTTGCTCATGTAGATTGCATTTGTGTTCTAAGATGGGGGGTTTTTTAATTTAAAAAAGGTGAAATTGTTTCTAAAGCACAACAGATAAAAATGTGATACCTACATTGTTTTTCCTGTTTTTGTTTGATGGAATATTGGTGCTTCTCAGTATTTGTTGTGGAGAGAGACCTCACCAATTGGGCTTGTAGTGAGTGCACATATATGAGTTGCATGCTACAGATTTGATATATGCATATTCATTGCAATAATCCTAAAAACCTGACTAGTTAGATTTGCCTTTTAGAGATGGTTGAGAAGCATTGGTCTAAAAGCAATTGTTCCTTAAAATCTATGTTGATATCTGGAACTAAATAATGTGAATCTTTCCAAAAGTACATTGCTAAAGATTTTTTTCATTCTCTATGCCATATACAGCTGTGTTTCAGGTTCACTGTACAGCTGCAGTTTTTAGAACCACTATGATTTTGTATTTACAATAAACTACAAAAGAAGGTCTGGCACAGTAGTGAGTGCTGCTCTATAAGAAACAGGATCTTGGCCCAGACACAGTTCCTGCTTCCTGGGAATGCAATTCCTAGTTACAGCATAGCAACACCACAGAGGGGATCAGTCTGTATCTTCCAGCTAGAATGGTATTGCTGGCATGGCATACATTTAAGGGCCCTTTTACTAAGCTGCAGTAAAGAAATAACCTTAGCATGCCCTTTTGTAGGTTTTTGCCATGCGCATAATCCATTTTTTCTGTGCCAGTGACATTTATTCTTTGCAATATATGGCTATGCGCCAATGTTAGCTTTTACTGTGTATCCTCTTTCAAAAAAAATTACTGCCGGAGCACTTACAGTAAGAGCCTCCCATATTAATGTAGATGCATCATGGGGAGTGTGTGGCACAGTGGTTAAAGCTACAGCCTCAGCACCCTGAGGTTGTGGGTTCAAACCCACGCTGCTCCTTGTGACCCTGGGCAAGTCACTTAATCCCCCCATTGCCCCAGATGTATTAGATAGATTGTGAGCCCATCAGGACAGACAGGGAAAAATGCTTGAGTACCTGAATAAATTAATGTAAACCGTAATGGTATAGAAAATTGAATAAATAAATAAACTGGCTTGTGCAGGAACACCCTCTCCATTTCTGACATGGCCCCCTAAAAAAATTAAGGAAAATTTGTGCATGACAAAATCGACAAAATTAATATGAAACACTTCAACACATCCTGCATTTCATTAGGCTATTTTTACTGTTCGACATGTGTTGGTACCTAGCACAGTTTAATAAAAGGGCCCCTAAAAGAGGTGGGTAAAAATAACAGCAAAACCAGTTATTTTGCTATAGCTCCAGTAGGGAGCTAGTTGGGAATGTGCAAGAAACCCAGAGAAATAGGAGGAAACCATTGGCCCCCTGCCAAAAATTAGAATTTCCTCTGCCTGTAATTTGACTGCTATAAGGAGGTCGACAGCAACTCCAGTAGCTGGAACCTAATGACAGTGCCAGGCAGAAATATCAAAGGAAAACAAATATTGTTGGGCACACTGGATGGATCACACTGTTATAGTCATAAAATATTCTAGTGAAAAGGCTTGTTAGTGGATAATTACTGTGAAGATGATGTTGTTTTTTAGATTAAGACATTATACATTTCTTTTTTAGCAACGTCATGAATACTTTAATGTCCCCGTGTACTAGATGACTGTACACATGATGCATGCAGATTTTGAGAGGCGATAGAGACCTGATTTACTCATGGCAGAGCATGGTCCTGGACTTGCTGAAAACCGCTATCTTGGGCAGAATAGAATCTGCCACAGCCATTGTCTTCACTGATCTTCTGTGCTTAGTGTGGTCTGGGGGGGGGGAGTCATTTTAGTAATATCTTCTATTTGGTTTAGTGTGTTCTTGTTTGCATCATATGTAGTTTTGTTCAACCTGTTCTTTCCTAGTTAACTAATTTAAATCTATACTTAAGTGAAGACATAATAATTTATTGAAACTTTGTATCAGTTGCCTTGGAACAAAATTATAGCAGTAATTCTTGGGTTTTGTTAATGTAAAACAGTATTTACAAATGTATATTTACACAAGTTTGTATGTGATCAGATAATTTTGCTCATGCCATTTCAAAATTTATATGTAACATGAGAATTCATCAGTTGATACTACTAAAGTTTGTTTTCAAGGGTTATGCTTAGCTATTGGTTACAATTTGTGACGATCAGTGAGTATACCGTATATATTCAAATATAAACCGGGATTTTTGGGCCCAAAATTGGGGTTCTGGTTTATATTTGGGCCTGCGCCCTCCTTCCAGAATTATTGCAGGCTGCCGCCAGGCTTTGCACCCTATCTTCCCTCCATGCCCTGTCCTCCTTCCTCTGCCGATCTCTGGTGGTCCAGAGGTGCAGTGGGTCGGAGCGAGTTTTCTGCGGGAGCCAGTCAAGAAGCTGCTCAGCGCCGAACAGGCGTGCCAAAGCATGCTCATTGCCGCTCAGCGGCAGAGGAAACTGGATCTCACAGCAACCACCACTCACCAGGTTAGCAGCGGGGCAGGAGTGCTGAAAGCTCGCTCCTGTCCACTACACATCTGGGCCACCAGGGATCGACAGAAGAGGTAGGAGGACAGGGTAGGGTGCAGAGCCTGAGAGGAAGGGGGGTTAGGTGCAGAGTCTGACAGGGATGGGGAGGAAGGGAAGGGGGCTGGGTGCAGTACCTGGCAGGGAGAGGGCAGTGCACTTGAATATTAAGCTGCCCTACTTATATTCGAGTCAACCATTTTTCCTCCTTTTGGGGGGGAAAATGGGGGGTCTCAACTTATATTTGAGTATATACGGTAAATGAAGACATTTCAGTGAGTGAAATTTTATTTTCTATGTATACTGTATATTGAGGGGTTTTATCCAGTTTTCTTTGTTCCTGGTGGGGTTGGTTTGTTGGGAGAGGGACCAGTGTGAGCTAAGATGTAATTCTCTGCACTACAGTCAAATGTTTCCACTGGTGAGTGTCATAAATGACGTAGGAATTCTGAGGGATAAGTGGCGAGGGAAAAGGCTATGATTGTAGACAGTATTTCTACAGCTGTTGATATCTTGTCAGATAGGAAATTAGTTTGAGTTTTGCTTTAATAAATCTTAATGAGGAGTTACTCAATGCCCCTGTATCCATTTCACCTTTCTGTATGAAAGTGAAAATTTTCAAAACTCTCTTGTAAACACAGCTTCTGCAGTATTTTTGAAAACTGCAACATAATCTGTAATATCTACTCCTGATAAACACAGGGCTTCTTCATTTGGAACAGTAAGGGGATAGTTACTAAGGTTAGATAAAAGCTGAGTTTCTGTCACACATTTTGAAAGCTACCATGAGAGTGACTAACCTGCAAGTTAAGTCACTCCTGTGGTATATGTATAATACTGCTTGAGATTAACTTTGCAAGCTGCATTGCTAGACCATTGGGCCATACAGTTGCAACCTGATGCTCCTGAACCCTTTTAAAAGGGGCTAGCCAAAGAGGCATTGAGTTCTCCCCCCAACCTAATTTGAAATATTTCTGGATCAAATAGGGTCAGGAGCAAGTCCAAATTGCAACAGCCTTTGTTGGTGCTGGGTTCAAAATGGTGATATGTGGCAACTGTTACCAGTAGTCGTGTTACTGCTGCTGGGGGGGGTTTGCATTTTGTGACAGAACCTTCCTTAGAGGGGGAGGGAGAATTTAATGCCTCTTTTCCACTTTTAGGAAGTGCCCAGGAGCATCATGATCTTACAATGAAAAATAATGCCAGCTTTTGTTGGTATGTTCCTATGAATAATGTAGCCTTAGGGGCTGATTCCACAAATGGAAGTCCCACTGCCATCTGGCAGCAAATCAGGATGCACATTTTTAGAAAAAAGCTCCCCAAGGCAGAACACCTACACTGTAGGTGTTTGTCGCAGGTCTTGGGAATTGCATAGGGACACCTAAGCTTACCAAAGGCTGGATGTGGTTTCTCTCGGAAGTGGCCTTGGTCGAGTTTAAGCGGCAAGAGTCATCACCCTAGAGCAGCAACAAATGCCTGAAATGTAGACTTGCAAAATGCTGGCCTACATTTCAAACCTTTAAAACTAGATGCTGCCGGCTGAGCTGATCCAGGCAAAGGAATCCCCAATCAGTTAAGCTGGCAGGACTCCCTGAAAACGCAGCTTCGGAGAGTCCTGCTGGCTCAGCTGATTGGGAGGAAAATACCCCCTGCTGCGATCAACTGAGCTGGCTTCAGCAGAGGTTCCCCCCCCCTCCCCCCGACACCCATCCTCGAAATCAGCAGGAGGAATGCCCACTCCCTCCTGCCACTGACCCTGCATCCTGAAGTGCTGACACCCCTATCATGCATCGGCAGGAGGGATGCCCATTTTCTCCTGCCGCTGAATCCCCCCAAAGCGCCGACACTTCCCCCCCAAGCAAAGAATGGTAGGAGGGATGCCCACTCTCTCCTGCCACCAGCCCTCCCGAACTCCCCAATCAGGGCTTTAGTCCCCCTCCCCGGTGAATTCCAGGATGCACTGAGAATGGGAAGGCCGCTATTTTGGAAGAGGCAGGCCTGCCAGAGGGAGGAAGTAGGCATCCCTCCAGCTGACCTTATTTCAGAAAGATACGGGGGTGTCAGGTAATTGATTCGATGAGTGTCAGTGTTGGGGAGGGTCGGTGGCAGGAGGGTATGAGCTGTGATCAGCTGATGGCAAGGGATCCTTTGGCAAAGATAGGTGGCTGAGTCGCCTATCTTTTTGATCAGGCTAAGGCGCGATTCTCTAACTGATACTGGTGATATGGGCACTGGTTAGAGCAGTGTTCTTCAACCTTTATACACCTATGGACTGGCAGAAATAAAATAATTATTTTGTGGACCGGCATCGGTCTGTGGACCAGCAGTTGAAGAACACTGGGCTAAGTTGTGGGTCAGACCCTGCCCATCTCTACCCAATCTCCACCTCAAACCCCGCCCCCATAATAGTACTAATTGAAACACTATATTTTCCATTCATTTTTCATAGATACACACAATATAATCTTATTAACAACATAATGGTTAACCATAAAATTAAACTACACAAAGCATACTGACAGCAGATGTAAATTCTCAAACATGACATAATTCAATCACTAAATTCAAAAATAAAATCATTCCCCCCCTACCTTTGTTGTCTCCCTCCCTCCATGCTATGCCTTACCTTCTGGCCTGCCTGGCCATTTTATGCCACCCCCGGTATTATCTTCAGGCCAGCTCCCTGTTCCTCACTGATGCAGTGCACAAAGCTGTGGGCAGCAGCTCCTTGCGCGTCCCGTGCCTCATCTGGAAACCTTCCCTCTGACGTTACAACATCAGAGAGAAGGCATCCGGTTCAGGTGCAGGATGCGCGTAGGAGCCACTGCCCGTGGCTTTGTGCACTGAATCAGTGAGGAAGAGGGAGCTGGCTCGAAGATAACACCGCATCAATCGTACTGTGGACCGGCAGTTGAAGAACACTGTTTTGGGCCTGATGCACAAGCCATCCCTGTGGACCGGCAGGAAATTTCTGTGGACCGGCACAGGTCCATGGACTGGTGGTTGAAGAACACTGGGTTAGAGAATCAGGGGGTTAGACACCTGTCAGGGCAGATGTGATTCTGTTTAGGACACCTGTATAGGATTCTCAACCGCTTCTTAGGCAGCCACTGAGACTGGCGTCCCATACAGAATCAGCCCCGTAGTATTTACTACAAGCCTCAGTCTAGGTACCCCCAATGCTGTGTGCTTAGCATAAATTCTATAACTGCATCTTGGTGCCAAGATTCTATTTTAGAATATAAGTGTAAGGTCTGCATTGATGTGCTCGTGTAGGTATGTTTGCTTACAGCACATCAGTGGCAAGCGCATGTTAGCACTCCAATGGCGCTCATAGTCTATAAATGCCTGCGAGATATTCCTATGGTGTGCCCATGTCTATGTCCCTTTGTAGTTAGTCATTATGGCACTTAGGCACTACCTTATAGAATACTGCCTAGTGCATATAGCTGTCTGTCAATTTGATAGTGCCTCAGATGTATGCTTCCACAATGGCAAACCACCCCACTTCAGAGGGTCTGATATTGGAAGGAGGACTAAAGGGTCTCCAAACCAACTTGATTCAACACTGGTTGTATACTTCCAAAACTCAATGGATAATGTCAATCTTTGACCCTTATTATCGCCTCCTCGTTAATGTATTGTTTTTCACTTACTGTTGCTTCCTAGTTATGTAAACCATTTCAAATAAAACATTACAACAGAAAGTGTTTTCACTTATCTTTTAATGTGTAGAATCACAAGTAACAGTAAGTGAAAAACAATACATTAAGGAGGAGGCAATAATAAGGGTCAAAGATTGACATCATTATCCATTGAGTTTTGGAAGTATACAACCAGTGTTGAATCAAGTTGGTTTGGAGACCCTTTAGTCCTCCTTCCGCTATCAGACCCTCTGAAGTGGGGTGGTTTGCTGTTGTGGATGTTTCCAGTTTATCTCACTTCACCATCTTCTGTACCTTGTTAGTGCCTCAGAGGTATGCACCACTTATACACGTCAAAGTGCCAATTTATAGAATGACCCCTACATAGCAAATA
This sequence comes from Geotrypetes seraphini, assembly GCF_902459505.1. NCBI lineage: Eukaryota > Metazoa > Chordata > Amphibia > Gymnophiona > Dermophiidae > Geotrypetes > Geotrypetes seraphini. The sequence continues at coordinate 245,176,554 of NC_047089.1, forward strand.
TGTATTCATTTTATATGGATAACTAAAATTCAAATACATTAAATACTGGTTTATTTATAGTACAAATACCTTTTTTGTTATTGGAAATATTAAAATCTGAATATGTTGTGATAGTACAGTGCAATGTTGACGTTATAATATGACTACCCACTTCATATGCCATCCACATGGTGAAGTCCTGCTTAACGACCAGATACTTGATTGCATGTGATGTTACAAAATACAGTGATACCTTGGAATCTGAACTTAATCCATTCCAGAACCCTGTTCGAGTTCCAAATCGTTCAAGTTCCAAGACAATTTTTCCCATTCAATATAATACATAGAAACTTGATTAATCCGTTCCTGGGCTGCACAAACTTGAATTTTAACAGGGCAGAGTGTGCTTAGAGGTTGCAATTGTCTTTATCTATTGCTGAATGTTTTATTGATATGATGTTTGTCTATTGTTTGTTCATATCCATGCAACTAAAGGGCGATCAGTAACCAATATGTTAACCGCATAGTTTTATGCAGTATATAAATTTTTAAATAAATAAAAATGAAGAAGTGGTAAAAGTCCTGAACCAAATATGGAAAACTGTTTAAAACCAAAAACTGCCCCATTTTAGCATTATTGTAAGTGGAAAAACTGATAATCATTATCTGTAAATGTCACTTGTCTTTATAACTCAATTGTTTTACTTGATAAATCAAGACTTAGGTACTCCTAAAACCTACTAATTTGAGTAATGTAACAGTTGCTCATCTCCTGCTTACCTCTTTTTGTCCCAGGAAGTTTTTCTGCTCCTTTTTGGGTCTTCTATTACGACGTATGGGTGACCTGAACGCTGGGGAAACATACACACAAACACACACAACGTGCAGGGTGTTAGGATTCCGGGGCAAAATTTGCTCAAAATTTTTGTTCAGATTCCAGGTTGTTCGAGTACTGGGGCATTGGTAGGAGTTGTCTGATGACTTGAGTCAAGTGATGAGCAGCCTTCTCTAGAAAGTGCTTGCACAGGTGCTGGCTTGCGTACACTGGAAACCTAAATAATGCTTGCATGATTATTCAACTTAATAGTAAATCATTTTTCCTATTTTACAGTCTCTTCTGGTATACTTACTGATTTTTGACTTGCATCTCCCTAATTAAAAGTAATACCAGATAGACCAAAATGACTTATCCAGTCTACCCAGTTTAAATTTATCTACTTTTAGTAGGGGCATATATATATATATATATATATATATATACATCTGTACCAAAGAGAGAATTCTATGTATGATCTAAGAAATTTGAACATTATGTGAAAGCACTGTAAGCAATCTAACTATGAAATTAGAGAAGTCCTCTCTTCATGCTTCAGTCTCAAGTAAGAATGATAATACTGCTATTGTTTTGTGGAGTAAGACAGAATTAACTCTTCAGTCCAAGTCAATTTATATATTTGAAAAGAGAACCAGCCAGCTCTTTGCTGTGTAGACAATTGTTCTAACAAGGGACGTGATTGACAAAAAAATGTAGCCAGATAAATAATGCTTACTTATTCTAAATAATTTTACAGAATTGAAGATTCATTTTTTGTAGAGCGAGATTGTGCTCAGTTCCTGAAGTAATTAAGAGCTTTTTCTTAAAATACCCTTTCTAGTGCAATAGGTGGGTCATTCTGGACAGTAGAATATTCTCCCCATGAGCAGTGCAGAAGGAATCCATTCCAGGTTTTCAACTCTTACGCCTCCTCCAGAGGGCTCTGCTGCCCTCTTCAGTTTTTCCTTCGGCACACGAGCCAGAAGGTGTCTTTCTGATCTGCTCTGTATATTTCTTTATTATTTAAAAAATGTTTTACAGTTTTTGTAGCTATCTGTGCACCAGCTCTCCCCAGACTTGGGTCTGCAGCTGGCAGGTTAATCCCTTGTGGACCTGTTTGGCCAGCATGCAGAGAACTTTGTGGAGCTAAGGGTCCGTTGCCCTAGTGGTTTAGCTCATCGACTGAATTGCAAGAGCTTGAGCACAGGCTGTTAGGCATCCCCAAGTGGTTCAGTGGGGCTCTTCAGGGTGCTGGCTGTGATTTTATCTCCCCCCTTTCACGTGCGTAGTCTTGCAGGGGTTGAGGATCAGTCTGACTTTGGTCCAAATGGCAGCCCAAAGATCTCAGAGTTTGGAGGACTGGCTTATTGAGACAGGGATTCTTCTCCAAGATCCAGCTGCTTCCTTGAGCTGAGGCAGACTGTAGCACCTTCAGAGCACAACACAGTGAGTAAGGCTATGGGCAAAATCGGAGCGGGGGAGTCTGAAAAACTATTTATCCCAGGACAAGCAGGCAGCCTATTCTCACATGTAGGTGACGTCATTCACAGAGCTCGGATGCAGACAGCCTCGCAAGCAGACTTGCTTGAATAAACTCAGAAGTTTTGAGTCTGCCGCACTGCGCATGCGCGAGTGCCCTCCCGCCCAGCACAGGACATGTCTCCTCAGTTCCCAGTTTTCCGCGGAGCCAAGAAGTCCATTTTTGACGCTCTGCACTGAACTTAGTTCGCTTCATGCCTTCTCTCACCGCAGCTCGTGTTCTATTTTATTATTACCGTGTTGCTGTGCTTTTCTTTCGGTCATTGTAAAAAAAATTATTTTTAAAAAGTTGAATTTTTTTCATCGAGTGATGGGCGGGGCCTTTTGCACGCCCTCAGCCTGCGGGCTTCGACTTTGCGGCAGCTATCTTTCCTTCTATGTCCCAGCCGGTCACGGGCTTCAAGAAGTGTAGCCACTGCCAGCATGCGATCTCCCTCACTGACCCACACTGCTGGTGTCTTCAGTGTCTGGGGCCTGATCATTGCCCAGTCGTGCGTTCGCTGTGCTACCCTTCAACCTCGAGCCCTCAAAAGTTGTCGAGTTCAAGGGAGAAGATTTTTGGTATAGAAACCCCTGCTGTACCCTCGACCTCGACATCTGATTCAATCAGGCCTGCTACGGGGTGTCCTCCTGCCTCCACGACTTTGACCTCGACTCTCATCAGACCTTCCTTGTTTGAAATGTCCTTGACCTCGAGTAAATCTGCCAAATCTTCTCCTGAGCTTCCCTCAGGTCAGATACCTCAGCAGACAGTTCCAGCGGTGGTCCTCAAGCTACCTAAACATCATTCCTCCAAGTCAAAGCGTTCTTCCTCTTCATCTTCGGAGCCTTTAGCCTCAGCAAGTGGTCCAGTTTCAGACTCGGATCCACAATTGCAGGCTACCATCCAGACCATTTTAGAGCGAGAATTTGTTCAGTTACTGACCAAATATAGTCCTGCCTCGACTCTGCTTCCTGCAGTCCAGCCTGGGCACTCAGCAGTCTCACAGGAGGTCGAGTCCTTGCCTGTTCCTCGAGCTGAATCTACACACTATGCAAGGAGTCCAGTCTTTGCGAGTGTCTGGTCTGGAATCTTCACACTCTATGCAAGGAGTCCAGTCTTTACGAGTGTCTCATCTAGAAACCTCACACTCCATACAAGGAGCCGAGTCTTTGGGAGTGCTTCGAGATACCTCGATCCAGACCACAGAATCTATGGGGCTTCGATCTACAGCTTCCAGCCCTTTATCCTCACATAAGGCATTGCCCGTTTTGAGGCATAGAGCGAAGTCTCCTCAACCTCGCACGAGACCTGCTTCCAGGCAGCACTCTCATCGCCGGTTGAGGCCCTTATCGAGGCACAGGTCCTCTTCCATAGAGAAGCTTTCCTCGTCCAGGCCTTCCAGCTCTTCGAGGCCTCCAACTCCTCGATCCAGGACACCAATAGCAGAACCTGAGGGCTCCTCTTCTCGCAGTGCCTCGTCCCAGTCTGCTTATTCGCTGGGATATCAATACACCAGAGAGGCCTCGCCTTTGTTTTTCACTCAAGGCACCTCGAGGTCATCTAGTCCCTCTCGAGGCCATCCTCTTGCAAATCAATTGTCCTTTTCCTCCTTCCTCCGTCAAATGGCTGAGGACCTGGATCTTTAATTGGACTCTGGTTCTAAGTACTCTAAGGAGTATTTAGAGGAAATGAGTTTGCCTCAACCTCCTGCGGAGTCTCTCAAACTTCCTCTTAACAGGCTTCTTTCTCAAACTTTCCAACAAAACCTGGATACTCCTTATGCCATCCCTGCTGTTCCAGGCAAGTTGGAATCGAGGTATAGAACTGTACATTGCAAGGGCTTTGAGAACTCTCAACTATCTCATCAGTCTCTTCTTGTGGAATCTTCCTTAAAGTGGAGTCATCCTTCCAGGGTTTATGCTACCGTATCTCCTGGCAGAGAGGGCAGGACCATGGACAAATTTGGCCGTCGTCTTTATCAAAATTCGATGATGGCCTCCAGGGTTTTAAATTATAATTTTATCTTTACTACTTATTTCAAGAATTTTATTGATATCCTCCCTGGCTTTTCTAAATATCTTGGTCAACACAGTCTTTTAGAGTTCCAGCAAGTCATTGCTAGTTTAGCACAACTCCAATTACACCTTCTTCAGTCATCTTATGATGCCTTTGAACTTTCCTCGAGGGTCACTGCTTTCTCAATAGCGATGCGCCGCCTTTCCTGGCTTCGCACCATTGATATGGATCCCAACATTCAGGATCATCTAGCCAGTATTCCTTGTGAGGGCAATGACCTCTTTGATGAATCGATAGAGGTCACCACCGAGATGTTGTCTGAGCATGAGAAATCTTTTGCTTCCATCGTCAGACCAAAGCCTAAGTCAGCTCATTCCAAACCTTCTTGACCTCTTCCATTCTATCAGAGGCGTTATCCTCCGAGGGCAGCTCATTACACTCGAGCACCTACCAAGAAACCGCAGCAACAGCAGAAGCAACAAACCTCAGCCTTCTGCTTCACCAAAGGCTTCTCAGCCTTTTTGACTGTCTCAAACAGAGCATTACCTCCAAGGTTCTGCCTCTGTCCTCTCCTCTTCCCATCGGAGGTCATCTCCATCATTTTTACCATCGATGGGAGTCCATTACATCCGACCTCTGGGTGCTGTCAATAATCAGGTTCGGGGATGTCTAATTTCCATACTTCCAGGTACTTTCAATAGTACTTAAGAGAGGATCTCTGAAATGAGGCTCATCAGGGATAAGGACAGAGAATCCAAGCCAAGCCTTCAGTTCTCATTCCACGGCAACATCAAGAAGGCGCAATGACGCCAGGGATGAAATCTTCCCCCTGAAGATAGGAGGAAGGCTTTTGGCATATGCAGAGGTCTGAGAGTAGATCTCGTCAGACCATAGGGTGCTGGAGATCATTCAGGGAGAGTACAAGCTCAAGTTTACCCATCTCCTAACAAACTGGCTTGTGGTGAGGTGCCCAGAAAGTCATGCAGAGTCTTAGCAACAGTTCAGGGACTTGTAGAAATTCAGGCCATAGAGCCAGTGTTGCCAAAAGAATCGGGCTTTGTCAGATAGTCCATATACTTCTTATTCCCCCAAGAAAGGCTCAGACGATTGGAGAAGCATTCTGGATCTCACACACATCAACAAGGCCCTGAAGGTTCCACACTTTCACATTTGCATATCAGGCTGCTAGTTGGAATTCGGAACTTCATATTTTGTTTGCTGCTTCAATTTCATATATGCATTTCCAAAAACTATTAGACATATCTTTTTGTAAAATTCTTAGAAAAGTAAAAACATAAGAATAGCCTTACTGGGTCAGACCAATGGTCCATCAAGCCCAGTAGCCGATTCTCACAGTGGCCAATCCAGGTCACTAGTACCTGGCTAAAACCCAAGCAGTAGCAACAGTCCATGCTACCAATACAGGGCAAGCAGTGGAAGATGATATTTCTCTTGTATATCACTGTGATGTACAGTCTCTTGATGATGTAAACCATATCAATCTGGAAGATATTGGGTCTAGAAATGTATTTTAATGTAATGGAAATCATGCGGTCATCGTACTGGTAGCTCCAGGGGAATTTCTAGCTTCTCTAAACTTGACGGAAGCTTACCTGCACATTCCCGTATTTCCAGAATGCAGGAGATTCCATATGCTGGAGAGACATTATCAATTCTCAGTTCTCTCCTTTGGGTTGGCAACAGAACCCCGTATGATCACCAAGGTGATGGTGGTGGTGACGCACATCTCCACAGGGCAGGATTGCAAGTGCATCCATTTCTGCATGACTGGTTGGTTAGAGCTCTATCATTATCGGAAAGGGAGCAAACAGTGGCTCAGTTGGTCCCAAGTCCTCAGAGCTTGTTCTGGATAATGAATTTTCGAGAGAGCCAACTGGTTCTTTCCCAATCCCTGGAATACCTGGGGGTACTATTGAACACAGCAGAGAGACTGGTCTCTGGTCTCCATGAGACTCAGACAATTGGACATACATTAAGGATTCCCTTTATCCCCTTTGTTTTCTTCCATTCCTTTTCTTTTTGATCTCATGCAATGTATCCTACTCACTCCCCTTATGTAGCATGTATTGTCTTTGTACTCTGTTTTTCCATTTTATATTTTATAATCTTTAATTGTAAACTGCTTTGCATTCAAAAGTGGTATATCAAGACTAATTAAACTTGAAACTTAATATGATGGCTAAGCCAGTTCCTTCTGCATGGTACTATCGCCAAGTACTAGGCTCCATAGCAACCTCTATAGAGGTGGTCCCTTGGGCAAAAGTTCATATGTATCCTTTACAGAATGCACTTCTGATTCGATGGTCCCCCACAGAAGGACTCCAGAATCCCACTGCAGTATGAGTTGGTGGCTCTGTCCAAAGTCAGTATTACGGGGCATGCCCCTTAGAATAACTTTGTGGGTGATGCTCACAGTGGATTCCACCTTGTTCAGCTGGGGAGGCCATTTCAATGGATGCGTAATCCAGGGGCAGTGGTCAGTCTCCCAGAGAGTGGTCCATCAACAGACCAGAGCATCAGGCCAGTCGATTGGTGTTATAGAAGTTGGAGAAGAGTCTAGAAGCCAGGCAGTACGATTCTTCTTAGACAGTGCTAAAGCAATAACATATGTCAATCACTAAGGAGGCACCAAGATCGCACAGCTGAGCCTTAAAGCCCACTTATTGTTATGGTGAATACATAGTCGATCTCTGCAGCGCATGTAGTGGGAGTTGAAATGTCCAGTCTGATTACCTCAGTGGCAGACCTTAGACCCGGGTGAATGGGTGTTATCTGAGCAGTGTTTCACCCCATCATTCTTCGATGGGGTTGGGCAACTTTCAATCTGATGGCTAGAGAGAAACAAAGAGGTGGACCATTTCTCCAATTGAAGATCTGAGCCTGGAAATGAAGGTCTGGACACTCTAGTCCAGCCATGACCAAAAAGTTGGCTCTTGTACATGTTTCCTCTATGGCCCATGATAGGGTGAATACAGCATAGCAAACCACCCAGGGAGAGTGGTCCTCGTAGCATCAGATTGGCCATGCAAGATATGGTAGGAAGACCTAATGCGTCTTCAGAGGGACAAGGGTCTCAGACTGCAGGAACAGCCTGATCTTCTATCTCGGGGGTCATAGAGGATCCAGATTACTTTAGGCTTATGGCATGGCTCTTGAGCACAAGGCATTAGAGCACAAAGGATACGCAGAGGTAGTCAATGCTTTCTTCAGAGCCAAGAAGCATATTACGGTCTGTGTTTATGCTAAGGCATGGGAGACGTTTCAGCACTGGTATACAAAAGAGAAGGTGGAGCTACTTAGTGCTCTGATTGTGGTGGTGCTAGTTTTCCTCCAGTCAGGTCTTGACAAAGGCCTTGCAGTGGCGTCACTCAGGGTCCAAGTAGCGGGATTCTCGTACTTCAGAGCCCATGGATGCAAAGCTCACCTGGTTTCTCATCTAGACATAGCCAGATTCCTAGAGGGGGCACTAAGGCTCAGACCACCAATAAAATCACTGTTTCCATCATGGAACCTTAACAAGGTTTTTTAAAGCCATTGAATAGGCTCCAGATGAGCCTATTCAGGAGATATCCTTGTTGGATCTTATCATCAAGACCATTTTCCTTGTTGCCATTACATCAGCGAGATGGGTCTTGAAGCTGCAGGTTCTATTATGTAGGGATCCCTTCCTCAAGATCACAGAGGCGAGAGTTTTCCTTGTTTTAGAGTTTTAGGTCAAGAGGTAAGGTTACCAGCGTTCCAGACCACAGAGTCAAAGAAAAAAGATTGGATTCTGAGTAAGCTGGTTGTGAAACAAGTCCTCCTAGATTACCCGAGGTAACCAATGTGTTTGACTGTCAGGCTAGACATATAGACTGACATCGAAGGCTACCATTTCAAGATGGTTATGAGTGGCCATCTCATCAGCATATATTGCCTGTGGCAAGCAATCGCCGGTCTCCTTGAAAGCATGTTTCATAAGAAGCGTAGCCTCTTCATGGGCAGATGCACAGGCAATTTTGCCTGGGGAGATTTGTGGGGCAGTGACCTGGTCCATACTGCACACATTCTCCAAGTTTTACAGAATGTAAAGGCAGCACAGGAGAACACTCTTTGGGTCCTTAGTGTTATGAGCAGTTTCAGAGGTCCCGCCCTAGATTTCCAGGACTGCTTTTGTACATCCCTACTGTCCAGAATGACACACTTATGGCATTAGGAAAAGAGATTAGGTTCTTATCTTGCTAATATCTTTTCCAGTAAATAGGTGTGTCATTCTGGAACCCCACCTTGTCAGTTATTTACTCTGCCTGCTTACTGTCTCAATCAGGAAGAATAATCTGTTGATATAACACATTGAGGGACTGTTTGAGCTCCATAAAATTATGATTGGTATGGTTATTTCAATGTTTCGATTGTTCAATTAAAATGTTTAGCATGTTTGTTATACTTTCAGAACAGAACAGATTCGTAGTTAAGTCTTCCTGTACCTCTCCTTGTTATGTGTTTCTATGTAGGGCTATCGTCTGTTTTGGTACAAACTAAAGGGGCAGCAGAGCCCTCTGGAGAAGGAGGAAGAGTTGAAAACCTAGAATGGATTTGTTCTGCATGGCTCACTAGCATTGAGAGAATATCCTACTATCCAGAATGACACACCTATCTACTAGAAAAGATATTAGCAAAGTAAGAACCTAATCTTTATACAGGAATGCCTTATATGTTTGCCACACAGCGGCAGCATGTAGAAAAAATAAACAGTGTTAAGCTGACAGCTTCCACATGGAAGTGAATGTAACTGTCTCATTTTACAACATTTAATTCTAAGTGCTGCAGATTTAGTGAGGCTGCATCTTTTCTTTTTCTTCATTTTGGGGGTGGAAATAAGTGGGAGCTTAATGAGAATTACTCCTTAATCTCTTGTAGAGACCCTGGTGTGCCTTGATCTAATGGTGTTGGGGGGGATCCCTTTTGGGTTTTACACTTATTCACTTTGTAAAATCATGAATGCACATCTCGATTTTTGTCCTGCCCAAATTGTTTCCACATAACCCCCTTGAAATCTCTATATAGTGTAAATCTCTTTATGTAAATAGCAGCTTTTGAAATTGGCATTTACACATGTATGCAGTTTACATGTGGCAATGCTTCTTTAATAACCCCCTTAGTTTATCACTGACTTAATTCAGAAAGTACATGTAACCTGCAGATCAGAAACATTGTATTGTATTGTTTGGATAATCTCTGCAGCTGACGTCTATCTAAAATTATTATTTATCTTCATAATATTTACAGCATTCTGAAATACCATATGCAAATAAAATCATGGGGTAATTCTCCATGTTTTGTTGAAATATGTTAGCTTGCATTCTTGTACACCAATAGGCTTAATATGCTGTGCATAGCACTATAAAAAGTGCTCTCACCATCTCCATTCCTTCCTCTTTTTTTAATCTATATACAGCTGCTACCTTTTAAATAACCTAGCTAAAAATACTTTCTTGGCATGTTTCAAATAAAAGTATTGCATGCACTTTGGTCTGCTGTGTCTGGTTTTTGTTTCATTATTGAGCTGGATGAGATGTATTACATTGCTTGTCTTCAGATTCTGCTAATGGGTGCCTTTTAAATAATTCATTATAACAGACGTGTAGCTGGGCTTAATATGTAAATGTTTATATTCATCTATCTACTGCATGTCCAAACATCATTGTTCCCGCTAAGTTTAGCAAGAGTCTTCCAACTTCATTGCTGCCAATATGGTATGGTGCTTCAATATTATATTTTCAATGACTAGGCAGAATCTGTGGAATCCTGTGGAGCTTGCCTATCCCTCACCATTGACAATCTGATGGTGAAACAGCACCTCCTATTGGCAGGACTGTAGATGGAAGACTCCTGCTCAGCTTAGAGGGAACAGTGGTGCAAACATCCTAGAAGCTGACACTAAACAAAAGAAATTTATACAGTAATAGCTGAAACAACTTAATTTATAGCATTTAACAAATTAAGCTTTCAAAAGCTTTCTAAATTTTAACCAACATAACTTCTGATTTCTTAGAGTAAGAAATTCCAAAGGCTTTAACTACATTAACAACTTAAAAAATGACACTAATTTAGTAAAGGAGACTGGTGGAATATACTCAAGTAAAATAAGGGTATATCAAATCTTCAAAGAAATCAAATATGATGAGCATTCTCCATACCAAAAAAACAAAACAAAAACTGCAGACTATGTACAGGATGCAGCCATCTCCATACATCAGTTTGTAGACAAAACAAAGAATTTTAAATTTAATTTGGGCCTCTGCAACAATGTAATGATTTAGTTTTCAGTTGGAGATACACAAGTAGAACAAATATACAAGTTGGTCTCCCTATCAGTTGTTTATTTTCCCTTAACGTCCCATACTATCAGTCCAGTCTAGAACAAGTGGGTTATATCTGTTGACTAGCGGATGGAGACAAAAAAGGTGGGTTCATGTAATTTGTCTCTGGTATTTTGCAGCCAATGAATGCTCAGTATTTTTCTTTGTTTCCAAGTAGCTGGTTGATAGACTATGCAACTCCTCATTTATTGCTTCTCGGCTAGCTCCTGACCTACACCTGGCTGCCAGTTGAACAGAGGGTTTCCTAAAATGCAATTTAGTTTTTTTTGCTTAGTTTTGTATTTTGTGGGGGTTGGGTTTTTTTTTGGGGGGGGTTAACTGAAGATTTGGCTGGAGCTCAGGTGACACAATATTCCCCACCCCATTGCTGTGTCTGTTGCAGTAATTTAGCAGCTGAGACAAAGCTAAAGATTTAAGAGAGTTTCCTGAATGGTGCTATAGTTTCTGACAGGAATGTTTGTTTAGGCTTTTAGTAGGTAAGTAATGGTGCCGGCTCTCTTTAGGTTTTCGATTCCAAGTGTCATCGAGAACGGGACAGGTTCTGTTTTGACTGTATACATATTTTCTGAGGATTTTTTTTCCCTTTGTAATCTGAGTTAGTTTGCCACAGGAAGAATATTTATGGGAAAAATTACCTTCTCCAGTATTTCTGCTGGTGTTGTTTTCGAACTTTGTATTTTCATTTCTCGGGTCCACAATCTTGTTTAAATCCTGCTTTCCTATGCACTGAATTTGCCATTGGCAAGGTGTGCTGTCGTAGACAACTTCTTTGCTACCTGGTATTGGGGGGGGGGGCTCTGTTTCTAGCCCCTCTGGGTTTTGTGGTTTGGGGGGGGGGATTGAACAATTTTATTACAGCACTATGGCAACAGTTTGGACTAGCTCCAGTAAGTAAATTCAGCTCTCTATTTAGAGTAGCATATTTCTGCTCTGCATTGTTGCAGTAAAATTGGCCTCATCTCAATCTTAAACTGCAGTTTTCATTTGTATCCTAGTTGTATTAGCGCTTTTTTTTCTCAAGCTGGGCTTTCTGGCACATCGGAGTTTCTGCGTCTCAGCTTGATTATAGCTGGGGATGTTCTTTTCTCTGATTTCCATGAGGCTTACATTTAAAAACAATGCAGTGAATGAGGCAAGCACTGATTCAGATTCGCTGACTACATTTCCAGGGTTTCTCCCTTGGAGCAAATATTCTACTTTGCAACTAGCATAGCTATTCCTATTTAAAATTTTTTCTATGCTGGTAAGTCAGCTGTGTTTTCCACTGATGTACCTCAGGTATAGCTGAACCTTGCAGATAATTGCTATCTCAACAGTTTGGCTGTAATTGCAACTAGGCAATCAGCCTTCTTTTAGGGCATAATTGGTTCAGTATGTCTTCTGAGGACCTTTTCAGTTCAGCTACTTAGTGAATAAGTAATTTTGGATTGCAGGAAGTAAAATCTTGAAGGAAAAAAAAAAGAAAAGAATAACCTATTTGTTCCCAAATCGACATATGGTGATGGTCTAGCATAATTCTGAACTCACCTGTATTCTACCGTGAAGGTCAATCAGCTCTGTTCCACAGGAGTTGGGTACCTCTTAACACCTAGCCATATTGCGTTCCTTCAGTATTGCTTTGCATGTCAGTATTTGACATTACATTCAGTTCTTTGTTGCACCACCAGTAGTCATGTATATTCTTAAGCTGAATGTCATTTATACTACCCATCTGAAAGAATCGGCTCATTTCCAAGTCTGAGTATCTCAGATGTTTTCTCAAGTTGAATGGCTTGATTGGCTTCTCAATCTGTTCAACTCTCTTTCTCAGGCTGGATTACTCAGCTCTCTTACAAGTTGAATAACTCCCATCTGTTAAACTGAATAACTGATTGCTGTCCAGACTACATTCAGGTGTGGACTCAGTTGTGACAATTTTTATGTTATGCTTCTAGTTTCATCCTTGTTTGAGACTTGTTTTACTACATCCCACTTGTTCCAGACTGGTCTTATAGAATGCTAAGGAAGGAAAAGTTATGTCTTACCTGATAACTTTCTTTCTCAGAGGACAAGCAGGACTTAGTTTCTCACCTGTGAGGCTGATGTCTCCGACGGAGCCCTGGTGCAGACACTACCCCTCTTACCTATCACTTAAAGAAACCTTTGCTAGGCCCACACTAAGCATGTACAAGTGCTTTTCTACCTGCTGGAGATGGATAGGACTACCAGTCTTTCTCCCTGTGCAGCTTGAGTACCTGATTGTAAAAACCGCTTAGATAACCTTGATAGGCGGTATATATATAAAATCCTAATAAATTTGAAACTGACAAGATGTGTGTCTCATGGTACGTTTCTCTTCAGGCTTTTTTTAACTTTTGTGTTTTCTTCCTTGTGCTTTCCTGGGCTGTATTTTTGGTTCTTTTTAGGGTGTGACAGTTGCCCTTTTCCCTCCCTTCCTTTAGTTTTTTGGCACTTCTGTTTGATTTATTTTTTGTGGCCTACAGCTGTTTTAGGCCTGGACTCCCAGCTGAGGTTTTTCTTCCCTGTACCATTGAATCATTGGATTTTGCTGCTCAGTTCTGTTGATACCTCAAAGTAGTTGAATATTTTTCCTCATGGGAACTGTATTGGAAATTGATTAGAAAGCTTATCATTAAACTTTGTAACAAAAACAGACTGACTCAGTAATTAGCACTACCAAAGAGAGGAACTGATTAATGAGTCAGTCTGTTTTTGTTACAATTTTGCATTTTTCTGACTCTTTTGTTACTTTTCCCTGCTGAAGTGGTATCATTAAACTTTGGCATGGGTGTGCTGTTTGTTCTTGGGCAGCCAAAACCCCCTGTCGCAGGCATTGTACCAAAACACAACCGTGTTGGGTCAGCTAATAACAATCTTGCATTTTGGACTTGTCCTCACAACTCTGTTCTTTTCCAGCTCCAGTTTGTGTTTGTCCTCATTCTCAAGGGTAATGCTGTCAAACTTGTTCCACCAGGGAAAGAAGAGATGAGATTCTATTCTAAGTACTTGTTGCACCCAAGAAAATGGGGTGATATTGTCCCATCGTAGACCTAAGGGCCCTGAGCAACTAATCTTGTGTGAGGAAAAAGTTCAGCATGATTTTCCTGGCCACCTTTCTCCCCATGATTTAGGTAAATTATGGGCTATTCTTTCTTGACTTAAGGATGCTTACATCCACATTCAGGTATTCCCAGGTCACAGGAAGTTTCTGAGATTGAGTAGGAAAACATACTGGAAGAACCCACAGGTATCACAGTAATTTCCGGATTGTTCAGAATGTCTCTGAATGGATCCAAAGAGAACAAATAATAAAGGGGTTAAAGGGCAACCCTATCAAGTGCCATGACAACCCTGTCGAGTGCCATGCTGTATCGGAAAAGGGAAAGACTCGACATTAACATAAAGAGTGGCACTGGGATTATGATATAATGTAGGTGTGGCATCTACAAAATTGTCTAGAGATAACATACTGAGATAACACACTAAACAAAAAATCCCAGTGAACGCGGTCAAACGCTTTTATAGCGTTGAAACTGATAAGAGAATCCAATTGGCGAGCATGGACCGATTCCAAAGAAGCTAATATTTTCAGTAAATTCCGAACAGCATAGTGTTGACGAACAAACCCCACTTGCGGTTCAGCAAGTAAGGAGGGAAGGACATGGGCCAGATGATTAACTAAAAATAGTGGCTAGCATTTTGGTTTCATGACAAAGCAAAGATATAGATCCATGAGAGGACGGATAGATGAGATCGTTATCCGGCTTGGGAAAAACAACAATACTAGCCAATCCCAAAATAGACGGCAACTCCTGTGACGCTATGGCAGTATTGAACATATTAGTGAGAGGTAGAGCTATGTCTTACATAGAAACATGATGGCAGATAAAGGCCAAATGGCCCATCTAGTCTGCCCATCCACAGTAACCATTATCTCTTTTTCCGAGAGATCCCATGTGTCTAGCCCAGACCCTTTTGAATTCAGACACTGTCACTGTCTCCACCACCTCTTCTGCGAGTTTGTTCCATGCATTTACCACCCTTTCTGAAAAAAAGTATTTCAGTAGATTCCTCCGGAGCCTATCACCTCTTCATCCTATGCTTTCTCATTGCTGAGTTTCCTTTCAAATGACTCATGCGCTTTTACATTACATAGGTATTTAAACGTGTCTCAAGAATCCAAATCACAATAACAAAATATAAATACAATCAGCAAAATGGTATGTGGTTTTCATCATAAGGTGTATGGGGACAGACAATGATCTCAATCTGTATATTTTGGAGGAAAGGCTGGAGAGGGGAGATATGATAGAGACGTTTAAATACAATCAGCAAAAAATTATTAGCCTAGTGGTGGAGATACCCCATGAAAGTACATTTATAATAGGTGGAGAAAAAGCCTCAACTTATCAACAATGTACGGACAGCAACCCAAGAGCCAGTCTTGCTCTGTATCATAGGCAAAAAACTCCACACGTTTCAAAATGTAACTTTTCAAAATGGGACCAAAGCTACCACTGTGCACAGGGAGCCAGAAAAAGAACAAAAACAGTTCACTTATCTTCTGACGATGGCAACAACAGCAGCGAGTAGATCTTCCTGCTATAGCACTTCTCACGCAGAAAAAAAGACAAGGAACTGGATGTCACCAACAAGGCTCTTGTTTCGCCGAACAACGGCTGCATCGGGGCAATCACATTCTCTCCTGCTCCGTCCAGTTCCTTGTCTTTTTCAGCGTGAGAAGTGCTATAGCAGGAAGATCTACTTGCTGCTGTTGTTGCCATCGTCAGAAGATTAGTAAACTGTTTTGTTCTTTTTCTGGCTCCCTGTGCACAGTGGTAGCTTTGGTCCCGTTTTGAAAAGTTACATTTTGAAACGTGTGGAGTTTTTTGCCTATGGTACAGAGCAGGACTGGCTTAAGAACTCATTGGGTTGCCGTCCGTATATTGTTGTTAAGTTGAGGCTTTTTCTCCCTCTATTATAAATTTACTTTCATGGGGTATCTCCACCACTAGGCTAATAATTTTTTGCTGATTGTATTTAAACGTCTCTATCATATCTCCCCTCTCCAGCCTTTCCTCCAAAATATACAGATTGAGATCATTGTCTGTCCCCATACACCTTATGATGAAAACCACATACCATTTTAGTAGCCTTCCTCTGGACCGACTCCATCCTTTTTATATCTTTTTGAAGGTGCGGCCTCCAAAATTGTACACAATATTCTAAATGAGGTCTCAACAAAGTCATACAGGGGCATCAATACCTTCTTTTTCCTACTGGCCATACCTCTCCCTATGCACCCTAGCATCATTCTAGCTTTCGCGTCACCTTTTCAACCTGTTTGGCTACCTTAAGAGCATCACATACAATCACACCCAGAAGTTTGTAAAAGTTTATAAAATTCAGCTTTAAAGCCGTCGGGGCCTATAGCTTTATACTGAAAGCACTTAATAATAGCCCAATGGACCTCATCAATGTGAATTGAGACATTAAGAGTAGCTAATTTATCTGAGGTTAAACATGGGAGATCTATATTCTCAAGATATGTATGAGGGTCTAGCACCACTGCTACAGGATCCAGAGTATATAAGGTCTGAAAATAATCCCGAAAGGTAGTATTTATTTCCTCATCCGTATGAAGAAGGGCGCCATGAGGAGTCTTCAGAGAGATAATTTTTTGATAGCGCCACCCCACGTTCAGTAAATTTGCCAAAAGTCTATCTCCCTTCTGCCCATGCCTGTAAAGTTGATATTGGCAATATAAAGTCGATTTTTTTTTCACCCGCTGATGTAAAAGCTCATTAAGGGCTGACTGAGTAGCCAGTAATTGAGAATGAACCTGATTCCAGATTCAATTTAAAGATTAGTCACAGCGCCAGAGCTACCTACAACGCCGCAAATTGACACTGTTGATCGAGTCCAAATAAGTATGAAGAAATACCGCAAAGTATACAATTATGATTCAGTATTAAAGTTGTGAATAAAATTAATATTAGCATAATATTGAATATCAATATATTTTGAACATAATTTTAATTAATGCATTTGAAATCTATCAACACCCCATGGGTTTTTTTGCAGATTCTCATTGGAAAATTAGTCCATTTGGCATTCTTCTGCAGGCTGGATAAAATCATATCGCAGGCTGAATGTGGCCCACGGGCTATACTTTGGAGATCCCTGCTCTAGAGCAGTGGTTCTCAACTCTGTCCTGGAGGACCACCAGGCCAATCGGGTTTTCAGGCTAGCCCTAATGAATATGCATGAGATAAATTTGCATATAGTGGAAGTGACAGGCATGCAAATCTGCTCCATGCATATTCATTAGGGCTAGCCTGAAAACCCAGGTGGCCTGGTGGTCCTCCAGGATAGGGTTGGGAACCACTGCTCTAGACCATTCCTCAAGCTTTGCGAGAGGTCCTCATCTTCCATGCTTTCAAAGCTGCTTACACTGGTGTAAATTTTACTAGCTGCAGTGAACCAAAACTTTCTACAATATTGCTTTCCAAAATGTTGAAAAGAACCAGACCAAAAACAACCCTGTAGCCCCTTCCTTCAGAGTGAACTCCATTTTCCACTACCCTTTGTGTTTCCCATTCAACCAGTTTCTAAACCAGTTGTTCACTTTAGAGCTTGTACTGAGAGTATTCAGTTTATTTACAAGTTGCCTGTGTGGATCAGCTTCAACCCTTATTAAAGTTCAACTGTATTGTATCTAATGCTCTCTGGTGCCCCAGGCAAATTGATCAGATTTTTCTGACTAGACCTAGCTGACACCTCTGGTTTAGGAAGCAGTAGGATCTCCTTGTAGTAATTTGTAAACACGGATTTTATTGTACACCATTGCTAACAGGTGTCTTGCTTGGTTACATGTTTCTGATCTGTGAGAAGGCTTACATGAGGCCAGTAACTACTCCATGTATGGGGCATTCCTGAGTTGGAGATAAAATGGAAAAAAAACCCCAATGGGTACCATTAAAGATCAGTTCTCCATATTGCAGCATCTCTGCTGTATCACTATCTCTATCAGGGGTCACATACTACATTTCTGGAGAGTTGCAAACCAGTCTAGTTTTCAGGCTATCCCTAATGAGTATTCCAGTGTAATAAGTGAGACATTCTAGACAGATAGGTTGTGCCCCATGGCCGCGTGCCATCTGCAGAAGGAATCCACTCCAGATTTTTTCTCTGTGCCTCTGCTGTACTTCACTGGGCTCCTTGGCTCCATATACAGTTTTCCCTTTTGCACGGGTGCCAGCAGGAGTATGTTTGTTCTGCTCTCTTCATTTTATTTATTCAGTGTTTTTTCATCCCTTTTTTGGGGAGTTTCTTGTGCTGGGAGAGATTATTCTGCCTGCATTGAGATCACACAGACTTCAGTCTGCAGCTGACAGACCAGTTCCTGGTGGTACCTCTCAGCCAGCCTGCATTTACTTCACAGGAGCTCGGGGCCATCCCCACCTTTCTCCCGCTGATCAAAGGTTTGAGTGCAGGCTGTTGGGCATCCGTAGGAGACTTTGAGGTGTCTTGCAGGGTGTTGGCTGCGTCTTCTCACCTCTGCCCGTCCCTGAGCACATCTGGTCCACAGGCGTGGAGGTGCAGTCAGGCATAGGGTCTGACTAGCAGCCCAAAAGATCAGCATTGAAGAGGCATTTCCAGCATGAGGCAGTGATTCTCTGATTCCAGCTACTGTTAGAGAGCTGAGGCAGGCTGCAGAACATTACCAGCACAGGTCACAGTGAGTAAAGGCTGTCACAGCCTGTGAGGTGAATCAGGGGAGGTTTGAAAATCAAAGTTTTGAGAGTTTCTGCATGTCCTCCTGTGTTCCCCCACTGAAAAATCCTAAAATTGACGTTTTTGCACTTCATTTAATGTGAAAAATATTGCAATTTTGTTGTGAATTTCTTAGTGGTGGCCATCTTGGATTTTTAGCAGTCTTTTTCCCTAAAGCTCCCTGCTTTTCCAAAACTGCAGTTTTTGCCTCAAATCTTGTTCGGATGAAGTCCTTGGACTCTCCTAATGTGAATTCTTGCCAGGATTGCACAAATTTAGTGCCTCAAGAGCATCCTTGGCGCTACGTGCTGTATGGTGCAGCCAGGAGAGGCAGCAGTGCCAAGCGTAGCTTCTCCTATGCTTAAGCAGGTGACAAAATGCTCAGCTATCCCAGTGGGTCAGCCTTCTTTATTTTTGGGGCTTGGCATGGCTGCTAGTTCTATACATCTGGCTGCGGATCCTCCACAGCCTAAGAAATAATTAAGTCATCAAAGGGTAACTCTATGCCCCAGGAGCCAGAGGCTTTATCAGAATTTATGAAACATTTGTGGAATGAGTTTCAAAGTCAGCGTTCTTCACCTGCGCAGCCCCGTTCCACCTCCGATGGCATTGCTTCTATGGCCACGTCCTTGGCTCAATCAGCTGCTGTTCTTGTGCTCTCTGATCCTAATTTGGGAGATCCTTATGATGATAACCAACTTGCTGATCCCTTATTTACAGGTGCAGCGCTTCCTGGGATGGGGGTCAAGGGACTGTGTGCTGGATCTACGGAACCCTCTGGGGTTTTGGAACTTGGGAATGATCCCACAGTTCCGCATTTGTCTGTGGCTTTCCTGGATCTTATTTTGGAGTCTTTGCAGGAATTGAATTTAGTCACTCAGCTGGCTCTGTCCACTTCCTCCTGGTTTTGTGGTGTACACTCGCAGTCTGCGCCTTTTCCCTGGCACCCTGATATGAACATTCTAATATCGGAGCAGTATGACACTCTGGAAGGTATTCTTAAGATAGCAAGAGTCATGTCTCATTTGTATCTTCTGCCATCAGCTTTTGGGTCAGCCTAGGGTCAGTTCTTTGGTTGCACAGGTGACTTAAGACCCAGTGAAGGTGGTATAGTGCTTCAAGATATGCAGGACCACTGTGTGGATGTGGACCTCTGGAGACTCTTCGATGTAGCTGCTTTAGGCATAAAAGCTGCTTCGGCAACATCCTTTGTCACATGCGCCTGTCTCTTGGCTGCACACGGTGAGAATGAGGCTGTGGATCCTCCTCCTCAACTTCTTGTGGCTGGATCAGATTATATTGCTGATGCGGTTTTGGCAAATGTGTTGGCGTACTCCATTTTTGCCCGCAGGATTCCCTGGATCCGACAATGGGCTGGTGATTCCACTTCCAAGCTTACTTTGGCTAGACTTCCCTTTAGGGAGCAGTTACTCTTTGGTAAGGGCCTGGATGACCTCATGAATTCAGTGTTGAACATCGCCCTAGGACCTTGCCTGATTACAGACCCAGAACCTATAGAGTTTCTAGTCACTCTAATTTTTGAGGCTTCCAGCGATACTGAGACATTGCGAATGCCATGTCTCAGATTTTCCAAGGGCTCCCAGCAATGGTAGGCAATCCCAGCAATGGTAGGCAATCCCAGCCCTCCGCCTCCAATTCTACGCCCTCAACCAAAAAGACGCAGTGATGCCAGTCCAGGGGATGCCCCTCTACAGATAGGGGGTAGAGTTTCTGCATTCTTGCCCGCCTGGTGTTCACATTTCATCTGACCAGTGGTCTTAGACATTATTCGGTCAAGCTACAAACTGGAATTTGCTCAGCCTCTGATGGATTGGTTTGTGGACTCTCTCGCAGGTTGGCCGGACAAAGCGCTCAAAGTTCAGACCAAAGTTCAATGCTTGCTGGATATTCAGGCTATAAAGCCGGTGCCGCCCAAACTTTCAGGCTCTAGCATATATATACTCTATATACTTTATCATGTCAAAGAAAGGCTCCAAAGATTGGAGGCCTATTCTGAATCTTCAGTAAGTGAATGTGGCTCTCAAGGAAACAGTGTGATCAGTTATTGCAGCGGTAGCCCCAGGAGAGTTCCTTGGCTCTCTGGATCTCATGGAAGCTTACTTGCACATTCTGATATTTCCAGCCCACCACAAATACTTGCGGTTTCATGTTTTGGAAAATCATTACCTGTTCTCGGCTCTGCCCTTTGGGCTGGCAATGGCTCCTTGTATCTTCCCCAAGGTGATGGTGGTCGTGGAAGCTTATTTATGGAAAATGGGTCTGCAGGTATACTCTTACTTGGACCACTGGCTGATCAGACTTCCTTGATGGCCAAGGTGATCTATGTGCTGGAAGACTTGGGCTAGATTGTTAACTACAGAAAGAGCAATCTGATGCCCATGCAGTCTTTGGAATATCAGGGAGTTCTCTTCGACACGGCTGTGGGTCATGTCTGTCTTCCAGAAGCACACAGACAGAAACTGTGTGTCCAGATTTCTTCCCTTCTGGAACAGCTGGCTTCTTTGGTGTGGGACTATCTCAGGTCCTGGGTTTCATGGCTTCCATGTTGGATGTGATTCCTTGGATGACGGTGCACATGTGTCCTCCAGCATTCCTTACTCTCTTGCTGAGCTCCGCAGCCGCACAAGGATGTGTTACAGACCTGTCTTCCCTGGACTCTGGAGGCTTGGGCTAGTATGGATTGGTGGCTTCTTCCGAAAGGATGTTCCACTGCGGATTGCCTCCTGAATCATTGTGATGACAGATGCCAGCCGTCAGGGCTGGGGAGCCCATTGCAATCATCCAATCCAGGGGTATTGGACACCCTCTCAGAGGAAATGATCAACCAACTGGTTGGTATTGAGCCATTCGGCTGGCTCTGGTGCAATTGCAGAAGACTCTGGAGGGCCAAGTGATCAGGGTCTTCTCTGATAATGCGACGACAGTCTTTGTCAATCACCAGGAAGAGACCAAGAGCACCCCTCTGGCTCAGGAAGCCCACCTTCTATTTCTGTAGGCAGAACATTACCTCCAGGCACTATCCGCAGCACATGTGATGGGAGGCGGGAGTCGACAATGTTCAAGCCGACGTCCTCAACAGACAGATTTTAGCTCCAGTTGAATGGGCCCTGTCCTCAGCGGTGTTCTGAACCATAGTGTGGCGCTGGGGTCGCCCCACTTTGACTTCATGTCCACGGCAAAGAACAAGAAAACGGATTGTTTCTTCAGTCGAAGATCCGAGCCTGGAAGCGAGGGTCTTGATGCTCTATTGCAGCTGTGGCCTCAGGAGCTTCTCCTATATGTGTTTCCTCCTTGGCCCATTATAGGCCGAGTCATTCTGCAGATCGCAGTCCATCCAGGCTGCGTCATTCTAGTGGCTCCAGATTGGCCTCATATACCATGGTATGCAGATCTGATGCATCTCCCAAGGTCGCTTTTCTGGACTGCCTTATGGGAGGGTCCAGTGTTCATGGAGGACCTGGGTTGTGTTGCTCTTATGGCATGACTCTTGGACATGCAGCCTTAGAACATAAAGGCTATTCTGATGTGGTCATTGCTACTGTTCTCAAGTCCAAGAAGTTGTCTACAGTTTCTGCTTATGCTAAGGTGTAGAAGGCTTTCCAACATTGGTGCGCTCAGGACCAGGTGGAGCCTTATTTGGCTCCAATCTTGGTGATTCTCGCCTCTCTTCAGGCTGGTCTTCATAAAGCCTTCACTGTGGTGTCTATTCAGGTCCAAATGGCCTGGCTGTTTTGTTTTATGGCCCAGGATCGTCATTCCTCTTTGACATCTCATCCTGATGTTGCTAGATTTCTGAAGGGGGCTCTTCACATCAGACGACTGGTTAAACTAAACAAAAACTTAATTTTATAGACCAAGTCATCAACCAAAAGGAGCTCGACTCAGTTAACAGTAATATAATGCATAATACATAAACTTGACAAGGAAAAGTAGACTAAAGTAGTTAGTTTCCAAAATGTTTAGCAAACAAGAAGGTTTTCAGAGCTTTCCGGAATAAAGCAAAAGGACCTAAACTTCTTAATGTAAGCGGTAAAACATTCCAGAATTCAGTTAATTTAAAAGCAAAAGAATGACTAAATCTCCTGAAGGCTCTGTTTTTACGACTAAGAGAGGGAAATGTAAGTTTTAATTTTTGAGAACTTCTGACAAGATGAGACCTATGCACATTCCAGTCTAAAGGAATCAAAGTGGCAAAATGCCAAATAAAATCTTAAATGCAATACAAATGCACTTGAATTGAATTCTGAGATACACTGGGAGCCAATGTAATTCCTTGAGCAGAGGGGTTACGTGATCAAATTTACTCTTACTGAAAATAAGCTTAGCTGCAGTATTCTGTATTAGTTGAAGTCTCTGCAGACTAACCTTTGAAAGGCCAAATACATTGAGTTACAATAGTCCAACCTTAACAAAATGATTGATTGAACCAATACTGAGAAATGTTGCTGATGAAAGAGTGCTCTCACTCTTCTCAGAACACGGAGGCTGAAAAAACACTTTTTAACAAGCAAACGTAGTTGTTCTTTGAATGTAAGTGATGAATCGATGACAGTACCCAATATTAGCAAGGAAAACTCAATTTTCAAAGATTCTCCTGAGTCTAAGATCACAGCAGAAGAGACTAACTTTGGGCCAAGCCATAAGACTTGGCAGCATTTAATTTCATCTGGACCATTGTCACCCAGGACCAAAGTTTGGCAATACAATATGGTTAATATTAGGTATCAGATCATCAAGCTATGGGGCAACCTCAAGTAATATAAAAATATCATCAGCATATGTTAGTAAAGTTTCTCAGGGATTCAAATCATAATATTGGTTAAGCAGCCATTGCTTTCCTGAAACCTCAACCTGGTGCTTTCTAGCCTCACCAAGGCTCCCTTTGAGCCCTTTCAGGAAGCTTCCCTCTTGAACTTTATGCTCAAGACAGTGTTTCTGGTAGCTATTACCTTAGCTTGCCATGTTTCGGAACTCCAGACTCTTTCTTGTAGGGAACTGTTCCTCCACATCTCGGAAACGGGTGTTTCCCTGTGTACGGTTCCTTCCTTCCTGCTGAAGGTAGTTTCGGCTTTCCATGTTAATTGGGAAGTGTGTTTGCCTGCTTTTCAGCCTTCTGATTCCAGGACACAAGATCACCTTTTGAAGAAACTTGATGTATGCTGAGTGCTTCTTCGCTATCTGGAAGTCACTAATGATTTTCGTCTCTCTGATCATCTGTTTGTGCTGAATCATTCTGTTAAGCGAGGCACTCCTGCTTCCAAGGCCACGATTTCCAGATGGATCCATAGGACCATTTCGTCAGCCTATATTCTTTCTAGGAAACAGTCTCCTGTTTCCATCAAGGCACATTCTACCAGGAGTGTGGCTTCTTCGTGGGCCGAAGCTAGAGCTGTCTCACCTGAGGAGATCTGCATGGCGCCAATGTGGTCCTCTCTACACACATTTGCCAAGTTTTACAGAGTAGTTGTGGTGGCAAGACAGGAGACTCTGTCTTTTGGTCCTTGGTCTTATGGGCTAGTGCAGCAAGCCTGCCCTAGCTTTTTGGGGACTGCTTTTGTAAGTCCCATCTTTCTAGAATGTCTCACCTATTGCATTGGAAAAAGAGATTATGTACTTACCCTGGTAAACTCTCTTCCAGTAGATAGGTGAGACATTCTAAACTCCCACCCTGTCTGTCCTATGCCTGCCTACTGTCTGTTTATGCTTCTCCAGGTTGTTTCTTGAATGTCTGTCAGCCCTTGGGGGCTGGGAAGAATTCTGTATATGTTACTTTTTTCTGCGGAAGTAGTTTCTGAGCTCCTTTGAGTCCTTTTTTGGCATTTGATGTTCTAATGTTAGTTCTTGAGCAGAACGGTTGTTGCTGAACTTGATTGCCATAGTTATGTCCACTTCATGTTTATGTAGTAGCTCTCAATGCTTGGGTACTAACTGTAGGTGGAACTAAGGAGCCCAGTAAAGTACAGCAAAGGCACAGAGAAAAAATCCAGAGTGGATTCCTTCTGCAGATGGCATGCGGCCATGGGGACACAACCCATCTGTCTAGAATGTCTCACCTATCTACTGGAAAAGAGCCTTTCTTAGAGATTTGCTTGCATTGTCTTCATTGTGTGAAAGTAGAGGTTGTGGCTGTCATTTTGAGAGCAGGAGCAAATGGAGATTACTCTTGCCCTGACTACACCCCTAGACCACCCGGGTTTGTAACATAGGCTCAAGTGGGACACCTACAGGTTTAATATACAATGTTGCATACGTTTAGCAGTGCTGTAGAAATAAGTACGAGGGTGGTTTGAAAAGTTTGGAGGAAAAAAAAAAGCAAGTTAAACAATGGTAGGCTCTATCGAGGACTATACTCTTAATCCAGCAAGTTTCTAGTTTTTTGATGTTATTTTTCCTACAATATGAAAAAATTCAAAGTAGTAGTAGTAGTAGTGGGCAGGGGGAAAAGGCAACTCTTGTTCAGAGGGAGGAGGAAGACACAGGACAAAACACAATTTTTTGGGCTTCCATCATAAGAACATAAGAAGTGCCATCCCCGGAACAGACTCTAGGTCCAGCAAGTCCGGCGATCCGCACATGCGGAGGCCCCTCCAGGTGTACCCTGGCATAGTTTTAGTCCCCATATCACTCTGAGCTTCTCATAAGGAGAAGTGCATCTAGATTACCCTTAACCATGTCACTTTATGCCTCTCATAAGGAGATGTACATCTAACTTATCCTTAAATCAAAAACATATGGTCAGTTTCTGCTGGAACTGAAACCATGGCCATAGCCTTATTGCTGAAACCAGGCAGAAAAAAGATTTTGGCCCGGATTCTCTAAGCAGTGCCATCGTTGATGGTCACCTAAAAAAATGGCTGCCAATCGCATGTGAATCACGCAACAGTATCGTTTATAGAATTGCAGCTTCGTTAAAGGTAGGCGCTGGAAATGTAGGTCAGGGTTTTTCAAGGCCTACATTTCTGGCACCTGCCTTTCACGTTAATCGTGGCTATGGAGGTGCGTTATGATGCATAACGCCACTGCCAGCGTTAGCCATACTTATAGTGGCATTAAGCATCGTAAAGTTTCAAGTTTAATAAAATTTTGATATACCACCTTATCATTTCAAGGTGGTATATACAGCGCCTCCACAGCTACGATGGAGGCACCCTTTTTTTAACGCTATTACTCATTTTTAAATGGCATTTTCTACTTAAGCTATAGAATATCGGCCTTTGGACCAGTTTCGGCACCAAAACCAAAATTTGGTTAGGCTCTAATCTACAAATACATTTTTTCAATCTGTTTTAATTCAGTCATCTAAGAGATTATTTATCTATTAAAGTTTACACTGTTTAAGTTCTCACTTTATTCTTTGGCATTTCTCATACATAGTTCCATGCCTCCCCTTTTATGCCTGCTTTGTTCTGTCTGTTATGTGGTGAGATGCATGAAACTATGCATCCATAATGGCAACAGCAGCATAATGTAATTTGTAGTCATTTATTTTGTATTTGGTAAGGCTCCTGTGTACTTAAAAAATATATATATATATATTCCTGTTACATTTTCCTAATAAGAGATATGTTGGTATTCTAGTGACTAGTGTAGTGTAATACTTTCAATGTTGCTTTTTGAATGTGCTTCATGGCTACTGTAAGAGGTAGACTCTCTGTTAGTGACTGTGCCCCTAAGTAGAGAATGACACGGTGACAAAATTCATCACCGTTCCCGTCCCCACGGTAAACCATCTTCATGTCATTCTTTAAGGAGAGAGGGAAGAATCAGAGTATGAATGGCCACAACCACTGACCCTCAAGCTTTGCTTTGAAGAATGCTGGTGTAGAAGGACTGAGGTTGAAATAGACACTAGAAAATGATATGGGATTTGTTTCCCGCAGTTATCCGCGGGGACGGGAACGGTGATGAATTTTGTCACCATGTCATTCTCTACCTCTAAGGTTGCCCTGTTTTGAGTACCAGTACTTTTATTTCTACAAAAAAGCACTGCTGTTTTCTAAAAGATTTTCCCCCTGACTGCTGCCTTCACCACTAAAGGAAAAGGCTCTTTGGTTAAAAGCCATGATTCTGTATCACTATGCCATGCCTGAGCATGGATAACTAAAGAGCTGGCCTACTTTTACACTCTTGAATTTATACAAATAATGTTTCTTTAATCCTGTTTCTCACTCAGCTCCTGACAAGACACTGCACAGATATTTTTTAGCTGGGAAGGATTATTTGAGAATTCAGTGCACGGACCAACATCCTGCACTTTTGCCATTCATTATCAGCCTCTACCAAGTCAGCTGAGGTGTTTCACTTCCAGCATGTAATGCTGTCTTTAGGAAGTCTTTGCATAGGCGTTACTCACTTTAATTCATAAGATGTGCAGCAGTCATTCTAATGGTTTTTCTTTCTATAAATATCTAATTGGCACAGCTTGCTGTGTTTCAATTTGTGAAACTTCCAGGTGGTACTTGATTTGTTGCTTTCATTTCTTTGTTTATACAGCAGTATGGTGTTTTCCAGTGATGGCAATGTATCAGATGCTTGGATAGGAACTATTGTAGCGCAAAAAACACAAAGGGCAAAATTCTAGGTGCCAGTAGACACCCTATCAGTGCCTAAATTAATTAACAAACACCGTTTAGAACAGCAAAAAACCCACATTAAAGTGCCTAAATAATATGCACTGGAATCGTGCCTCATAGGTGCTTTAAGCCGCTTAACGCCACTATGGGTGTGGCTAATGCCTGAAGTGGCATTACGCAGCCTAAAGCACCTATATAGGCACAATTCATGACGAAAGATAGGCGCCGGAAAACCTTGGCCTATCTTTCATGAGTGCGTGCGATTCTCTATAGGGCACCATCGCAGGATTGGCAGCCACCAATATCGGCACTTTATAGAGAATCCGGGCCAAACTGATTTTTTCTAATCAGTGGTAACAAAGGGATCTTGCAACCCGAAGGTCACATTGAGGGCATTAGATTTGATTTAGGAAAGGTTTTTCTCATGGACACAAAATGGGAAGGTGGACCTTTCTAAATCAAGGCTGACGGTACCTTAGTGTTGAGGTTGACAAAGTACCTGTTCAGTTTGAATTATAGTTTTGTTAAGGCAAAACATACATGAAATTTTGATATCTGGTTTTGATCTCCATGAAGCTTTTTATGCTGCAGGCATTTAGCTAAACATTACAAAAGGAGAGTTTTAAAGATATGTTTCTTAATAAAATCTTTCTTTTCCTTGCTTTGTGCCATGCCTTGTTTTAGGACTCTAAAGTAAGTTTTTTTAAAAAAATATTGTATGAACACCATTAAAGTATGATTCTGCTTTCATAAGAAGATACAGTATCCCTTTTCTTAAAACAATAAGGTTTCAAAGAATGCACATCTTTACTTGTAAACCGTATAACGTGGCTAGGATTAATCTGATTTGCATAAGGCAACTCTTTCCCATGTTTTATGTAAACAAGATTAGGTCTTTCAAAATGTGTCCTCTTAATACAAATTCCTTCTATCTAGAAGCTGATGTGTTAGGCTCAAGAAATCATAGATCATCCAATCGAATAAGCCCAGTAGAGAAATAGAATTTGGTTTTCCTATGAAGTTTTTCACAATTATTTAAGTTACGTCTCTTTGAGCTAACGTTAGTCTGATTTTTTTGGTGTAGTTTTACTATGTACCAGAAGTTAATGCGCTGCTTTACATAGTTGTACATAAAATTAATTTAAAATGTTACAAGTATAAACCACCAAAACAGACAAAAAAAAACCCCACTGAAAAAAATCAAAAAATGAGAAACTACAAAAATGTGGGGTGAAAATATTAACAATCAAAAATCACAAGTTTATTGTTAGTCAATACAAAAAAGGTGGTAAACCAGCCTACACAACATTGCTCAATGTATATTCTAATGGGGCCCGTTTCGCCATTGGCTTCCTCAGGAGATCATGAAAAACAGTTGTATATAAACACATTCCAACCATATTTAACATCAAGTTACCTGAAAAATAAGAAGGTAATCAGCCTTGTATATTGAATCTTGTCAGCGGATATTGAAGCCCAGTGTTATGTTTGCGTGATTAGAGGACTGGGTAGGTGAAGAGTATGGGCTCCTTTTATGAAGCTGCGTTAGCAGTTTAACGCACGTAATAGCGCTCGCTAAATTGCCGGCTGCGCTAGCTGCAACCACCTCCTCTTGAGCAGGCTTTGTTTAGTTTTAAGTTTGTTATATATGTGTTATTATATTTACGTTTAGATATGTGAGGGTGGTTGGCTGATTACCTTCTTATTTTTCAGGTAACTTGATGTTAAATATGGTTGGAATGTGTTTATATACAACTGTTTTTCATGATCTCCTGAGGAAGCCAATGGCGAAACGGGCCCCATTAGAATATACATTGAGCAATGTTGTGTAGGCTCAGTTTTACCACCTTTTTTGTATTGACTAACAATAAAGAAGTATAAGCCTACATGTTTGCAAAGCTAAAACAAATAGCAAAGTCTACTTCATGGATTGAAATTGAAAATAGGGTATGTAATCCAAAATGCACACTATTTGACATTTTAACACACAAAGCAGACTAAAATTTTGTTCCTGTTGAATTGGCCTAAGTGTACATACGTAAGATCTACCAACTAAGTATGTTTACACACCTAGCCTAGAATTTTAAGCACAGTTGCAATTAAACATAAGTAAACAGTTTAAACACTGATAATATTGTATAAACCTGATCCTCAGGGAAGTATCCAAGGGTCGAACTCGACCGACACAGCCTTATGGCACAAGCTATTAAGAGTGTGTTCAAGGTGTGACAATTAAGTTCACGAACTTGCCTCCATGCACTTACATTGGCAACTCAGTAAGGTTTCATAACTTTGGTATATCGGTGTCTCAGCTGTGTTCATGTCGACGTGTGGCGGTGTCTTGCTGAGTGGCGTTGATTATTGTTGCGTGTTTTCATGTGCTGGCGCAAGAATGTCGGAGCTTGAATTAGAGCAATGAACAAACATTAAATTTCTTGGCAAGAGTGGAGGTGAAATCAGGGACATGTTAGTCCAAGTTTATGGGGATAATGCCATGAAGAAAATGGATTAAATGTTTGTCTGAGGGAGAGTAAGCGTCACTGATGAAGAAAGGTCAGGGTGGCAAGTAATGAGCAGAACTGACGAAAACATTGCAAAAATTAATTGAATTGCGTGTCAAAATTGTCAGCTGACTGTGAGAAGCATAGAAGACCAAGTAAACATCGATAGAGAAACAGGAAAATCTTAACTGAAAATCTTGGCGTGAGAAAGGTGTGTTCAAAAATGTTCCCAAAGGAGCTCACTAGTGAACAAAAGCAGAGAGTCGAAATTTGCCAAGACCTTTTGGAGAGGCAAAGACAATGTTTTGGGCCGTGTTATCACTAGTGATGAAACATGGCTGTACATATGACTCAAAGTGCACAATGAAAGTCAGCCAGTTCTCCATGACCAAAAAAGTTCTGCCAGTCCAAATCCAAGAGTCAAAATGATGTTGCTAACTTTTTTGATAGAGGGATTGTTCATTATGAATTTGTACCAATTGGACAAACAGCTAACAAATTTATTATTTGAAAGTGCTGAAAAGGCTGCATGAAAAAATTAGATGAAAACAACCTGAACTTTTCACCAACTCATGGCACCAGCTCACATGGCACTGTCTGCCAGAAAATAAATAACTGTATTTGAACACCCTCCTTGCTTACCTGATCTGGCTCCCAATGACTTTTTTTTTTCTTTACCCGAAGATAAAGGAAATATAGAAAAGAAGACATTTTGATGACATTCAGGACATCAAGGGTAATACAATGATAGCTCTGATGGTCATTCCAGAAAATGAGTTCCAAAATTGCTTTGAAGGGTGGACAAGGCCTTTTTGTCTGTTTATTCAGTGGGTTTCTTTCTCTTATCAGGGTTTAAATTATACTCTGAACATAATTAGATGCTAAACTGCTAAAATATGGACCAGCCTAAGGGGACACTAAATATTTACTAAGCACTATAGCATAAAATAACTTTAAGGCCCTGAACTTATTGTAGAGTTGCTTATATTAGTTTACTATCAAATTAAGAACATACTGGGACAGATCGAAGGTCCATCAAGCCCAGTAGTATCCTGTTTCCAACAGTGGCCTTCCAAAGTACCTGTTACCTGTATGTTCACCCATCAAACAAATTAATCCTTATTGTAATTTACCTCGAGTTTGTGGGTCCATTCTGAACCAATGGTATTTTGCATTTGGATCAGACCATAGGAGCCACTGCAGAATATTCCCAGGGCAGATTTGGAAGGGATACTGTATCAACAGTCTAGCCCAGTGTCTCTCAAACTGTGTGCCCCGAAGAAATTACAGAATTTTATTATTTTAAAAATTTCCCTTCATAAGTATACACTAGAATAGATGATATGTACATCACATAGGCAAGAATCTGTCAGTTATGAGCATCTGTGTATGTATATGGAGTAGTTATCCTAATTGGAGCAACAAAGCAATCAAGACTTTGTTACCGTTTAGATCTTCTTATCTTTATGAACTTGGATTTTAAGCTCTGACAGAAATTAAATTTAAAAAAAAGGAGAACTGCGGATGATGAAATGTATGTTTGCTTGTCGACTATCGAGCCGCGTTTTGAGTTAATTTACACTCAAAAACAAGCACATGTATTGCATTGATTAGCAATTCTATTCTATGTACAGTACTTTAGTTTCATTGTTGTTACAATTACCCATACATAGCTTAAAGAACTTTAAATAACTCTTAATTTTTTGTTGGTTTTGCAATTTTATAATTTCAATTATAAGGCGCAGCAAAAAACATTTGCTCCATAAAACATTTGCTTTCTGTAGTGTGCTGGAGCTAAAAACGTTTGAGAGACACTGGTGTAGCCCCTGCTAAACATGCAAATAGAATCAGTGACATTAACTTGTTCCATTAGTTTCTTTTGTGGCTCATTCCTGCATGTACATTCTGCGTTGCAATATGTTACACTGAAAAAGAAATTAAAACCCTGAATTTACTCAGTGCACGAGCTTGCAACTGTGGACTTGTGAAGAAAGCATGTAGCAATTTGGTTTAGATTTCTGGTAATGAGAAATATTAAGGGCTCCTTTTCCGAAGGCGCGTTAGGGCCTTAACGCATGCTAGCTGCTACTGCCTCCTCTTGAGCAGGCGGTAGTTTTTCAGCTAGCGTGCGCTATAGCACGCACTAATCCGGTGCGTGCGCTAAAAACGCTAGCGCACCTTCGTAAAAGGAGCCCTAAGTCTTTAGATCAGTGTTTCTCAACCTCAGTGAACACTCAAGCAAGTCAGGTTTTCAGGTTATTCACAATGAATATGTATGAGAAATTTGTATGTACTGCCTCCTTAGTATGCAAATCTATCTTTTGCATATTCATTATGGCTAGCCTGACTGAGCTGGGTGACTGATTTGAGCACTGATTTAGGTGGCAAATGCCTGATTTTTTTTATTATTATTTATGTTGATTTCTTTATTTGTTGTTTTATGGTGGATTTTGTTGTTTGGCTGTGGCTTTTGGTAGAATTTATTTTCAATAGCTTGATGCCCATGGATTTCTCTTTGATTTTTACCACCCCTAAAGATGTATCTTGAATTATGTATCCCTTCTCCTTTTTTCCTTCATAGTTTTGCAATCATAGCCTTGCTTAAGTTTGTGATCTGGCTTTTAAAAATAACAAAATCTTGACTTCTGAACAAATACTGGATGTATTTCTAGATGAGCATAAGCCAGAAATCTTGCTTTCTTTTCCTCTCTTGCCAGGAAGCAGAGACCCCACGGAGCGTGCTTGAAGAAATTGGACTGACCTAGAAGCCTCTTCCCTGCTGGTGCTTGTGAAGTCTCCACATTAAACTTTCACTGCCTTTATTTCAGTGTTTAGCTACTTGTGTAAGATGGTGTCAGTATTACTGTTCAGTTCAGTTGCTTTTAGTCAGGTCTTTACCACAATGTAACAATACAATGGCTATTAGAAAAAAAAAAAGATGGAACCTTTAATTATGGTTAAATTTAACATTTGAGAGAATTATGCAAGAACAAAATTATTTAATTTGGAGGGTGGAGGCATTTTTAAAATATTAATGTTATGAATATAGTGGAAATGTTGCTCTTGAACGCTTTCAC
Source organism: Geotrypetes seraphini (assembly GCF_902459505.1). Classification (NCBI taxonomy): domain Eukaryota; kingdom Metazoa; phylum Chordata; class Amphibia; order Gymnophiona; family Dermophiidae; genus Geotrypetes; species Geotrypetes seraphini. The sequence continues at coordinate 245,209,216 of NC_047089.1, forward strand.
TCTACCAAGTGTTTTTGTGGGGGGGGGGGGTCTTTTTTTTACTGCCATTGTACACTGTGTGAGATTTTGCACTAAATGTATTTCATGTGATCATGGACAAGGACTCCAAATGAATGTGAATTATGCTTTACATAAATACCTGGGGGAAAATTCTGAACGGAAAACAATTTAACCTGGTTACATGCAGCCAAAGCTGTTTTTTGTCCAATTACATTTTATTGTTTATAGAAGCAGGAGATAAATAATTTTTGTTTTTTACATAAAGATAAAGGGATTAAAGGTCTTATATGTTTACTGTTCTCCAAAAAATTTTTGTTCATTAAACCAAAGACATTTACTTTAGTTGAATATGTTAACCAGATCAGGCAGTCTTACCTCAGATTATTGGATCTGACAGAAAACAACTACCAGTGTAACACTAAAACTGAACAATTCAGGTTGTATGTCATTCCATTTCACTAGAACCACCCTATGATTTTACATTTCACAGGGTTGAATTCTACTGTTGGGTCAATGAGACACTCAACACTGTGCTCTTTTCTTGATGTAATTCAATTGGCTCCAATTAAAGTCTCTGATCATTTTTTCAGTGTTTCCACTGGTTTATACTTGGACTTGTCTGTACTGGGCTGGATTAAGTTTTGTTTTAACTGTGCCATAATTAGGCTGCATGATCATAGTCTTATTTGTAATAAACATCAATTTTTACTCTGTTTTAGACTTTTTCTGTGCTGTCAGCAAATGATCAGAAATGCATGTTTTGAAAGACATGGTGTAAGAGGTGCCTACAGCAAGATATGAGATTCCATTAAAGCAAACAGCACACACTTTTGTAAAAGTCATGAGTAGCACTGGCTTAAAGATCAAAAACAACGTGGGCTACACTGATTTAAGTAGAACTGCTTTTAATTCAGGGCAGTGACTCCAATGGATTCATTTTGTGCATATGACAGAAATGAACTTCACTTGTAAGCCAGGGTATAAGAGCATAAATAACAGCCATAGTGGGTCAGACCAATGGTCCATCTAGCCCACTATCTCATTTCCACAGTGGCCAATCCAGGTCAAAAGTACCTGGCAGAAACCCAAATAGTAGCAAGCAGTGGCTTCCCTTATGTCTGTCTCAATAGCAGACTAAGGAGTTTTCCTCCAGGAACTTGTCCAAATCTGTAAACCCAGACATGTTAATCCCTGTAACTTAATCTAAATCATAGATTTTATATACCTAAAGATATAGAGCTCGACTTGGTTTACAATAAAAATATGTTTTCAAAGATATGTTGATTTTAAGATAGATCATTAGGAATTACATTCTAAAAAACATTGAAACATCATAGTTTTTAAAATTTTATGGAAAACCTGAAAGGAAATACATGATCATATCTGAACAGGAAGGTCATTCCATAGTGGGATGCCAGAGATGCAGAAGGAGTCACTATTGGTTCCGCCGAACTAGGAGAGACCCCTGCAGAATGCATGCAAAAGGCTTTGAACATGGTCAATACAAAATCTGGGGAAAACCCCACAGAGGGACTCGCCATTGAAGTCTGGACTTATACAGAAGCTGAAGATTGCTCCAGGTGAGGGCCCTGATCCAATTCTGAAGCACCAGAAGCTGTTGATAAAATGGCAGCCATTCCCGCCAAAGATGATTATGAAGCAGCTGCCATTTTGGATTGCCCTGCCACCACAGCATTAAGGGAATCTGCAGCCACCTGCAACCCTGGCAGAAAGGGAATCCCTGCAGTTTGAAGTAGTCATAGCAAAAAGGGAATTCCCTAGACTTCCAGCAGCCACGGCAGTAAAGGAATCCCTGAAGTTAGAGGAGACCCACACGGATTCTAACTGCCCAACAGCCTCCAGTGCTGCACAAAACCTGCTGATGTTGAGACGCCTCCACTCCCCAACAGGAGCAGACAACACTGCTGGAACCACTCACTGCGGGAGCAAAAAGAGCACAACCACCAAGAAGAACCAGCCCAGAAAGAAACCACAGCTCACACATTCCTGGAAAGGTTGAGGAAGCTCTACTCCCCCCAAAAAAAACCTGAACAAGGGCTGAAAACAGCACCCACACACAGGCATCCTTTATTTTATTCTTTTTTAACCCCCCAAAAAGGGCAGACCCCACAGTCTTTCTAAGCTGCTGTCAGAGCCCTAATAATAACTTTATTTTTATATACCGTTCTACCACAAACAGTTCTAAGCGGTTTACAAGGGAAGAGACTATATACAGACATTACAGAGAACTTTCGAAATTACATTGGCATGTTAAGTTTAGTCGGGCTTATCTGGAAGTGTTTTGGAAGTACATCAGGTTGGGGTACATCAGGTTGAAGTGGGGTCAGAGAAATTGCCAAAGAGATACGTTTTTATTGACTTCCTAAACGTTTGGTACAAAAGTGCATTTGAGATGAAGTTGGTTAAACATTTGTTCCATTTGCCTGCTTGGAATGATAGTGGTTCTATCAAGGTATCTCTTGTAGGTGCAGCCCTTTAGGGATGGAAAAGCAAACAAGTAGGTACTGCATGTATTAGTTGTGCCTGGGAATTCAAATTGGTGAGATAGAGAGGATGGGGATGAACCTGTTATGGTTTTGAAGCAAAGGCAAGCAAACTTAAAAATGACCCTTGCTTCTACAGGCAGCCAGTGTAGTTTTTTGTAATATGGGTCTGATTTCTTGAGGCAATAAATGAGACAGACTGCAATATCTGAGGCACCTCTAAGGAATTGGGGAGGGGGGGGAATGGGAAGAGGGACTCGGCCATCCGAGTGTAGCACCCCAAGGCCAAAGGGGACCCTTGTGGGCCCCTGCCTCTGTCTAGCCAAATAATACTGTAGAATTAGTATTGAGACAGAATCCTAATATGCTCTTCTGATTTTTTTTTTTTTAAACCAGGCCGACAGACTGGGACTACACAGACTTACCACCTCCACCTGTTGGAGACTGGCTTTAGGAGGATTGCACAGCCCACTTACCACCGAAATCATTTGTTCTCAGTCTCTACCTGCTGGTAGAGAGGTACATAAACCCATTTGTCTGTGCTGGTCTGGAGGGACGCTATGGAATGAAATAATTACAGTGTGTTCTAATGGCAAAAAGGTAGATGTGGTCACAGCACTAACTACTATCTACAGCTGTAGGCTGAGAATCATTAACCTTTATACAGCTGACAGTTCCTCCAGTTCATGAAATAAGTGTGTGAATTAAAATGACTGCAAAAAAATGCAATGTAAAGGCATATCTTGGTTCCCTGAAGCAGCTGAGGACCGCAAATGGCCAGTGGCTGTCGATGCTTCAGGCTGCATATTATTGCAAGGCAGTAATAAGAATTCAGATTCCAAAGAGGAAAAGAAAACAATGTTTCTTTCTTATCAGAACAGGGATTCTCTCTTCACCCTCAGACTTCGTGCTTCATGTGTGCCTGAGGTGCGGGTATTAAATCCAGTTAGGAAAGATGCACTATAAATGCAAATTAAGACTGCATTCAACCACCCTCAATGAATCATATAAAATGACCCTTCTGGAAGTAAAGTATTAACATGGAGACAAGAAAAAAAATCACAGGCACAGGATTTATGTAAAAATACTTTGTTAAAGAAAAGTGAACACTTCTGTACATCAGGAGCATCATCCAAAACAGTTTATACACATTCTTTCAAAATAATTTAGAAGATATTCCACCAGTTGGTTACTGTACATTAGGCTGAGACTTTAAAAAGGGAAACCATTTATACTGCAAATAGATTTACACAATGCTGCACTACTTTGTCATTTACAAAGTTAAAAATAAAACCACTTAACAGTTGTCCTCATGAGCTTCTTAAAATACAAAACCAATAATTGGAAATTGTGAATGGTATGGGAGAGAATTTTCATAAAGACGGCAACCATTGTCTGAAAACAGCTTCAAGTTCTTCACGTAGCCACCTTGTTTTCCTCATGCACTTGATCTGCAAAAATATTACTTAATATTATTTGTCAACATTAAGTCTCTTCTAAATGCAGTTCTGTAGTCCTGATTTTATTCTAAATATTCATGCATGCATCTAGTAAATCATACCCACACAAAATAATCAGACCAAATTATATATATAAATATTAATATATATGTAGTGCTCAGACCCACAACCTATAAAGGTTCAAGTGAAGTGAACCAAACATAGGCTGCCCAATCAGTTTCGCAATGGAAAACTTCCTCATGGCTTCAACCTCATGGAAAGAGACCAAATTGACAAGCATACAGTCCTGAGGAAGCTTTCCATTGCGATACTTGAGTCGGGGAGAAGACTTGTGTTTCACGGCTTCAGGAGTTACCCTCTTACAATCCTGAGGGGAGCTTATAAGTGAGCAAAACACTTGAACAGGGATTTGTTATTTTTTCCCAGGGTCAAATCCCCTGATGAGAATGTAGTTACATGTAATCTGCAATATTCTCCCAGGATTAATGGAGTTGTGTGCCTTATGCACACACTGGAATATAATGGAAACGCATCCTATATTTCAAGATGTTCATTTTAGGATTGTGTTACCAGGCAAAAGAATTATGTGCAACGGCCAAACAATATATCTGAACGGGAGGGACACTTTAAGTACCACAATTGTCTGACATGTGAGAACACACTGCAATGGCAGGGACACTTTTTAAATCCCCGTACGAGTGGAGATTCAGAGAGAAAGAGTTCTTAACAAAGGATTCAACCAAGCCAGACTGTGCCAGGCCTCTGGTGTCCATGGGAGCCACACTTATAGCGGATCCCTCTGTAGACACCAGATGCCAAGTGAGCTGTACCCCGGGATCTGCAGGTACTGCCTAGCTATCTGAGCCAGATTTGCTAGGAATAAGTGCATCAGCTGATGAAGCTTCTCCCTACGTGATTCGGGCAAACACCTTGTTCAGCCCTGTGGTGAAACGGACCCCCAAATATTCCAAGTCCTGTGTTGGAACGAGCTGGCTCATCCGAAAGCTGACCACCCAGCCTAGGCTATGAAGCAGCTGAATGACCTGGTGAACCACCTGATGCCCCTCAGACTCCATCTGAGCTTTGATGAGGCAGTCATCCAGATACAGGTGGACTTGAATTATGAGTTTCCACAAGTGGGCCGCTGCCACCACCATCACCACCTTGGTGAAGGTCCGGGGTGCTGTTGCCAAACCGAAGGGCAAGGCTGCAAACTGGAAGTGCTGCTGCAAGACATGGAACCTCAGGTACTTCCTGTGTGCCAGAAAAAGCACAGTTACTTACCGTAACAGGTGTTATCCAGGGATAACAGCAGGCAGATATTCTTAACTGATGGGTGACGGCACCGACGGAGCCCTGGTACGGACAATTTTAGAGTGATTGCACTCTAAGAACTTAGAAAGTTCTAGTTAGGCCGCACCGCACATGCGCGAGTGCCTTCCCGCCCGACGGAGGCGCACAGTCCCCAGTTAGGATAAGCCAGCTAAGAAGCCAACCCGGAGAGGTGGGTGGGACGTAAGAATATCTGCCTGCTGTCCCTGGATAACACCTGTTACGGTAAGTAACTGTGCTTTATCCCAGGACAAGCAGGCAGCATATTCTTAACTGATAGGTGACCTCCAAGCTAACAAAAAGAGGGATGGAGGAAAGGTTGGCCATTAGGAAAATAAATTTTGTAAAACAGATTGGCCGAAGTGTCCATCCCGTCTGGAGAATGCATCCAGACAATAATGAGATGTGAAAGTATGAACTGAGGACCAAGTAGCAGCCTTGCAGATTTCCTCAATAGGAGTTGATCTGAGGAAAGCTACAGATGCTGCCAAAGCTCTAACCTTATTGGCCGTGACAGAACCTTCCAGTGTCTGTCCGGTCTGAGCATAACAGAACGAGATGCAAGCAGCAAGCCAATTGGATAACGTACGTTTAGACACAGGATGTCCCAACTTATTGGGATCAAAGGACAGAAAAAGTTGGGGAGAAGATCTGTGAGGCTTAGTGCGCTCTAAATAGTAAGCCAAAGCACGCTTACAGTCCAAAGTATGCAAAGCCTGTTCTCCAGGATGAGAATGAGGTTTCAGGAAGAATACAGGCAGGACAATGGACTGGTTAAGATGAAAGTCAGATACAACCTTAGGGAGGAACTTTGGATGTGTGCCCAGAACCACCTTGTCATGGTGAAAGACTGTGAAAGGTGGATCAGCAACTAGTGCATGCAACTCACTGACCCTCCTGGCAGAGGTGAGAGCAATAAGGAAGACCACTTTCCAAGGGAGAAATTTGAAATGAGCTGTGGCCAATGGTTCAAAAGGAGGCTTCATTAAGGCGGAAAGAACCACGTTAAGATCCCAGACCACAGGAGGGGGCTTGAGAGGTGGTTGCACATTGAAAAGTCCCCGCATGAATCTGGAAACCAAAGGATGAGCAGTAAGAGGTTTTCCGTGAACTGGCTCATGAAAAGCAGTAATGGCACTGAGGTGGACTATGATAGAAGTAGATTTGAGACCAGAGTTAGACAAAGAAAGGAGATAATCCAACACTAGTTCTACTGCTAGCGAAGTTGGATCATGATGATGCAGAAGGCACCAGGATGAAAACCGGGTCCACTTCTGTTGATAGCATTGAAGAATGGCCGGCTTCCTGGAAGCATCAAGAATAGAACGGACAGGCTGAGAAAGAAGTGAATGAGCCGAGGTCAGCCCGAGAGATACCAAGCTGTCAGGTGCAGAGACTGTAGGTTGGGATGTAGGAGGGACTGCTGATGCTGAGTAAGCAGAGAAGGAAGCAGTGGAAGAAGTATGGGCTCCCTGGAACTGAGTTGAAGTAGAAGGGAGAACCAAAGCTGTCTGGGCCACCATGGAGCGATGAGAATCATGGTGGCTTGGTCCCTGCGGAGCTTGAACAAGGTCCGCAACATGAGAGGCAGAGGAGGAAATGCATAAAGGAATAGATTGGTCCAATCCAGGAGAAACGCATCTGCTGCCAGACGGTGAGGGGAGTAGAGTCTGGGGCAAAATTGGGGCAGTTGATGATTGTGAGGAGCTGCAAAAAGGTCCACCTGAGGAGTGCCCCATTGAGCGAAAATGGACTGAAGAGTTATGGGATCGAGAGTCCATTCATGGGGTTGGAGAATTCTGCTGAGATTGTCTGCTAAGGAATTCTGCTCTCCCTGGATGTAGACAGCTTTCAGGAACAAATGGCGAGCTGTCGCCCAAGACCAAATCTTTTGGGCCTCCTGACACAACAGGCGAGAGCCCGTCCCACCCTGTTTGTTGATGTAGTACATTGCTACTTGATTGTCGGTGCAAAGTAGTAAAACTTGAGGAAAGAGGAGATGCTGAAAGCCTTGAGGGCATAAAACATTGCTCTGAGTTCCAGGAAATTGATGTGATGTTTCTTTTCCTGGGTAGTCCAAAGACCTTGGGTTTGGAAATTGTTCAAGTGAGCTCCCCAGGCATATGGGGATGCGTCTGTGGTGATGACTAGATGATGAGGCAGATGGAACAGAAGGCCTCTGGAGAGATTGTAGGATTTCAACCACCATTGTCGAAGAGACGATGTCACAGATATGTGTCGCAAACAAGGATCTGTTGCCTGAGACCACTGGGTAGCTAGGGTCCATTGAGGAGTGCGCAGGTGAAGACGTGCGAAGGGGGTGACATGAACTGTCGAGGCCATGTGACCCAAGAGTATCATCATTTGCTTTGCAGAGATGGATGGCTGTGAGAGCACCTGCTGACAGATGAAGAAGAGTCTGAAGGCGATTGGATGGAAGAAACGCCCTCATGAGAACAGTGTCCAAGATCGCTCCGATGAACTGAAGACGCTGAGTGGGGATGAGATGCGACTTGGGCAGATTGATCTCGAAACCCACAAGTTGGAGAAATAGGATGGTTTGGTTGGTGGCATGAAGCACTTCATGAGATAAAGGAGCCTTGATTAACCAATCGTCCAGGTAAGGGAAGACTTGAAGATGGTGAGAGCATAGAAAAGCGGCCACCACAATGAGACACTTTGTGAATACCCTGGGATAGGAGGCAAGACCGAAGGGTAACACTTTGTACTGGTAATGACAGCGATTGATCATGAAGCGGAGATACTGTCTGGAGGCCAGATTGACCGGGATGTGAGTGTAGGCCTCCTTGAGATTGAGGGAGCATAGCCAGTCGCCCTGAGTGAGAAGAGGATAAAGTGTGGCCAGAGAAAGCATTTTGAACTTTTCCATGACCAAGCATTTGTTGAGATCTCGGAGATCTAGTATGGGTCTGAGGTCCCAGGTTTTTTTGGAGTCCAGAAAATAGCGGGAGTAGAATCCCTGCCCCTTCTGATCTAGAGGAACTTCCTCTATGGTGTTTAGAAGAAGAAGGGATTGGACCTCCTGAAGGAGGAGGAAGGACTGAGATGTGTTCAAAACAGACTCTTTTGGAGGACTTTGGGTGGGAAGAGTCTTAAAGTTGAGAGAATAGCCGTAGCGAATGATGTTTAGAACCCACTGGTCTGAAATGATGATCTCCCAACGGCTGATGAAAGTAGAAAGACGTCCTCCTATGGGTTGAGGCAGAAGGGACGATGGTGGAAGATTGGCTAGACCCTGGAGAATGAAGTCGAAAGGGTTGAGTAGACTTCGGTTGTGCAGGAGGCTTCACTTGCTGCTGCTGCTGCTGTTGTGCACGAGGCTGTTGACGTTGCTGCTGATGCTGGCGTCTAGGTTGCTGAGGAGCAGATGGTAAGGGTCTAGCAGAGTAGTGGCGCTGATAGGCCGATTGTTGACGGAAGGGCCGGACAGGTGGAGGCTTCTTCTTGTTCTTGAGAAGAGTGTCCCAGCGAGTCTCATGGGCCGACAATTTCTGTGTGGTGGAATCGAGAGAATCACCAAATAACTCATCCCCGAAGCATGGAGCATTAGCAAGGCGATCTTGGTGGTTGATATCAAGCTCCGAAACCCTAAGCCAAGCCAGACAGCGCATAGCCACAGCCATCGCCGTAGCTCTCGAGGTGAGTTCAAAAGTGTCGTAGATGGAACGAACCATGAATTTTCTAAGCTGCAAGAGACTGGAAGAGCATTGGCGGAAAGCAGAGAGTTTAATGTCAGGCAAGTATTTTTCAAAAGAAGCCAGTTGCTGAATGAGGTGCTTCATATAAAAGGAAAAATGAAAGGCATAAATACCGGATCTATTGGCAAGCATAGCATTTTGGTATAGATGCTTGCCAAATTTATCCATGGCCTTCCCCTCTCTGCCAGGAGGGACCGAAGCATAGACACTAGTGCCCGCAGACTTTTTGAGAGTGGACTCAACCAATAAAGATTCATGCAGGAGCTGAGGTTTGTCAAAGCCTGGAATTGGGATGACTTTATATAAGGAATCCAATTTTCGAGGGGCCCCAGGAATGGTCAAGGGAGTCTCAAGATTTTTATAGAATGTCTTCCTCAAAATATCATGGAGGGGCAATTTAAGAAATTCCTTTGGAGGCTGATCAAAGTCCAAAGCGTCAAGGAATGCCTTAGATTTCTTGGATTCAGCCTCCAAAGGAATTGAAAGAAATTTGCACATCTCCTTTAAAAAAGATGTAAAGGAGGAATGTTCCGGCCTAGAAGAAGGTTCTCGCAGCGAGGGGTCCTCCTCACTCGAAGAAACCTCATCCTCAGAGAGCAAGGGCCTTCCAACTGGCTCAGCGGTGCACCGTCGGGAGGGGAGGGGGCAGAGTTCGCTCCCATGCCCAGAGTGTGCCTTACTCTGCTCCCGCTCCGTGGGGGGAGGTGTTGAGGTCCGTCGAGAGGTAAAGGAAACTGAAACCGGCAAAAACAAACTTTTAAACTGTTGGGGAGATCCCGCTGAGCCTTCCAACTGGCTCAGCGGTGCAGCGTCGGGAGGGGAGGGGGCAGAGTTCGCTCCCACGCCCAGAGTGTGCCTTACTCTGCTCCCGCTCTGCCCCGAGTGCTCCCGGTCCGTGGGGGGAGGTGTTGAGGTCCGTCGAGTTCCAAATTATTTGCCTCCATCTGTTGATAGGAGACCATAACCCACTATATATTGGGCTGATCTACAGAATAAGGAATGTGAAGGTATTTTACTCACATTTCTAAGTTAATTACACACAGAATTTCTAAGAATCATTTTACAATTCATATTCTATGTAAACTATTAGCCTCACTGTAAACTCAAAAGAAAAACAAAAAATCAATCACTGAACTTAAATGCTTGTTTGTACTGACCGTCACCACTGTTTCATGTCACTGCAACAGAGGAAGAGTTATTTGTTGCCTCTGGGACTCTCTGTGCTTCTTCCTCTACTTATTGACCTTTTCCTGCCCCGACTCCTAGACCTTGATCCACTTCGACTTCTGTCTCGGTCTCTCTTCCGCCCTCGGCTGCGTGATCTCCGCCTTTCTCGACTTCTGGACCTGGAAGACCGCCATCTTTTCCTGTCTTTGTAGCTGCTCCTCTTTTTCCTCTCTGATTCGCCATTCCTTTTGTAGGAATGATCCGGACTGGAACTGTAGTGCCTCCTGGACCATCTGTAATAATTATGGTAACCTGTTCGGCTTCGTCTTCTATAGAGGTCAGTCCTCTCGGGAGACATGGGTATGTCTCTGCTGGCCTCCCAGAATTCATTGTTTGGATTTCTGAACACGTGAAGAAAGTTGCAGTGTTTCCCTCTTGGACACTTCTGTCTTTCAAACAATCCTGCAGAATCATAATAAAATTCATGTAAGGAAACCAAATTGTTACTGTTACTAAAATAAATCTATTACCGTATTTTCACGCAAATAACACGCACCCGTATAAAACGCGCACACGTGTATAGCGCGCAGAAATCACGATGATAAGCACAAAAACTTTGGTATAACGCGCTCACGATTATACCGCGCATGCTGCCCGACTCTCCGTTCACCCCCCTGACTTCCGTGCACTGCCCCGCCTCTCCGTGCGCTGTCCCGACTCTCCGTTCACCCCCCCTGACTTCCGTGCACTGCCCCGCCTCTCCGTGCGCTGTCCCGACTCTCCGTTCACCCCCCCCTGACTTCCGTGCACTGCCCTGACTTTCCGTGCGCTGTCCCGACTCTCCGTTCACCCCCCCTGACTTCCGTGCACTGCCCCGCCTCTCCGTGCGCTGTCCCGACTCTCCGTTCACCCCCCCTGACTTCCGTGCACTGCCCGCCTCTCCGTGCGCTGTCCCGACTCTCCGTTCACCCCCCCCTGACTTCCATGCACTGCCCTGACTTTCCGTGCGCTGTCCCGACTCTCCGTTCACCCCCCTGACTTCCGTGCACTGCCCTGACTTTCCGTGCGCTGTCCCGACTCTCCGTTCACCCCCCCTGACTTCCGTGCACTGCCCCGCCTCTCCGTGCGCTGTCCCGACTCTCCGTTCACCCCCCCCCCCGACGTCCGATTCATCCCCCCCCCCGGCAGGACCACTCGCACCCCCACCCCGAAGGACCGCCGACTCCCCGACAATATCGGGCCAGGAGGGAGCCCACACCCTCCTGGCCACGGCGACCCCCCCACCCCCCCCCCCGCACTACATTACGGGCAGGAGGGACCCCAGGCCCTCCTGCCCTCGACGCAAACCCCCCTCCCCCCCAACGACCGCCCCCCCCAAGAACCTCCGACCGCCCCCCCAGCCGACCCGCGACCCCCCTGGCGCCCCCCACGACGCCCCCACCCCCCTTCCCCGTACCTTTGGTAGTTGGGCCAGAAGGGAGCCCAAACCCTCCTGGCCACGGCGACCCCCTAACCCCACCCCGCACTACATTACGGGCAGGAGGGATCCCAGGCCCTCCTGCCCTCGACGCAAACCCCCCTCCCCCCCAACGACCGCCCCCCCCAAGAACCTCCGACCGCCCCCCCAGCCGACCCGCGACCCCCCTGGCGACCCCCACGACCCCCCCACCCCCCTTCCCCGTACCTTTGGTAGTTGGCCGGACAGACGGGAGCCAAACCCGCCTGTCCGGCAGGCAGCCAACGAAGGAATGAGGCCGGATTGGCCCATCCGTCCTAAAGCTCCGCCTACTGGTGGGGCCTAAGGCGCGTGGGCCAATCAGAATAGGCCCTGGAGCCTTAGGTCCCACCTGGGGGCGCGGCCTGAGGCACATGGGCCCAACCCGACCATGTGCCTCAGGCCGCGCCCCCAGGTGGGACCTAAGGCTCCAGGGCCTATTCTGATTGGCCCACGCGCCTTAGGCCCCACCAGTAGGCGGAGCTTTAGGACGGATGGGCCAATCCGGCCTCATTCCTTCGTTGGCTGCCTGCCGGACAGGCGGGTTTGGCTCCCGTCTGTCCGGCCAACTTCCAAAGGTACGGGGAAGGGGGGTGGGGGGGTCGTGGGGGTCGGCCAGGGGGGTCGCGGGTCGGCTGGGGGGGCGGTCGGAGGTTCTTGGGGGGGGGACGGTCGTTGGGGGGGAGGGGGGTTTGCGTCGAGGGCAGGAGGGCCTGGGATCCCTCCTGCCCGTAATGTAGTGCGGGGTGGGGTTAGGGGGTCGCCGTGGCCAGGAGGGTTTGGGCTCCCTTCTGGCCCGATATTGTCGGGAAGTCGGCGGTCCTTCGGGGTGGGGGTGCGAGTGGTCCTGCCGGGGGGGGGGATGTATCGGACGTCGGGGGGTCGGCAGGGCAAGAGGGCTTGGGCTCCCTCTTGCTCCGATCGTGGATGCGGGTGCGGGTGGGAGCGCGTGCGAATGGTCGTTCGGGGTGGGGGTGCGAGTGGTCCTGCTGGGGGGGTGAATCGGGCGTCGGGCGGGGTGGGAACTATGTTTTAAAACTTTCGTATACCGCGCTCACGCATATAACGCGCGAGGGGTATGCGCGGTAGGTAAAAACGCGTATAACGCGCGCGTTATATGCGTGAAAATACGGTATTACATTTAGGTTATTACTATAATGACATTTAAATTTACATGTTAACTCTCTTCCCTTCATTCCTGTCAAAACAGTTTAGAGACGTGGAATATTTTACCCAGAGAGAAAATAAAGTACCATCCTGAATGTCCCATTAAAGATCAGTTAAGAGAATACTCATGCTCCCAATGGAAAAATACATGAAACAGGATAACAGGCACGATTCTACCAGGGGCCTCCCAGCTCCTGCTTTCTTTTCTTGGCTAAAGGATTTGTCTATCTTGGAATTTCAGTGGCCTGGCCTGTCCTAAGGTCTGATTATAAAGGTGCTCCCCACCTGAGTATTTGAGATCCTAAAATGGTCAGCTCAAAATATTAATAATGCCGTTGTTTCCAGATCCTGCCAAAAAAAAACCAACACCCTCAAAACCAAATCTGATAGGTTTACCAGGACACCTGAATGTTACGATTTAACCTCAGCTAGTTTTCTTCCGTTAATAGCGTTGTCTTGCCTTCTGTCAAATGGATTGCCTTCTCCCTATTTCCACCCAAGTCCTCGGGTCTATCTCCCCCCTCAGTTTTCCCTTTCACCTATCGTAGCTTAAAATATATTATTTTCCACTATAGCTATTCCTGCTGTCCTCAAACATGCTGTGATCATGCTGCTCCATAAACAAATTATTTACTGGATCCTACCTACCCCACTACTGTCCATGCTCTCTCCTATTTACATCCAAACTACTTAAAATACGCTGTCTATTGTTGCATCAGATTTCTTGAATCCCAAGCCAGTTAGTCCACTCCAATGTGTTAAGTTAAGTGGAGCTTCATTGGGCCTGAATGGCTTCAAAACTTAACATCATTAAGAACCTTGAAGATTGATTGATGGACTCAACTTTAAAGTTTTAGACAGTACCTGTAGCTTTTCCCAGCCTATGATTTTGTTGATAGCAGCACTTTGTATTACAAGTTATTGTAGATTTTAAATGTAGATGAAATAAATTGTTACTTTTTGGAATATGAATTTAATTAAAGAAATCAATAAATTAAATATTTAATTAATTTTATGTTATGGTATTCTTGGTATAGTATTTCCAAATACCCTACCAAAAACTTTTATCGCCTCCTGTTTGGACTACTGCAACTTCCTCCTCACTGGCCACACACAGCTAATCTTCATCCTATTTCATCATGACCATCTTACCTCTCTCCTCACAGCTCTAAAATGTTACTTCTCACCTTCACTCTGCAGCTCCATTTTACTATGTCTTGTATTCCTATCAGCAATCTTCCTCATAATCTCAATTTGTCAAGTAAATTTTGACTTATTGTCATCTTTAATCTCTTTCCAAATAGATTACACAGAAACATAGAAAATTATGGCAGACAAAGATCATATGGCCTATCCAGTCTGAACATCCATACCAACTACTAAGCGCTAAAATCACTTCCATGTTTTTGTCCCATGCTGTCTTGAATTCAAGAAAAGTCTCCACCTCTATCACCTCTGTTGCCATTCTGCACATCTTCAACTTTTTCTGAAAAGACATATTTCCTTAGGTTACTCCTGAATCAATCCTCATTCACCTTCATCTTATGACCCTTCATTCCAGAACTTCTTTTCCATTGAAAGTGTCCTACCTTCTGTGCATTTATGCCATGGAGGTAATTAAATGTATCTATCACATCTCCCCTCTCCTGTCTTTCTTCCAAAGCACACATAAGGAGGTCTGTCCCCATATGCTTTATGACAACTAGTCACCATCTTAGTAGATGCCCTCTAGACACATGCCACCTGTTTATATCTTTTTGAAAGTATAGTCTATCCAGAATTGTACACAGTATTCCAAATGACGTCTCCCCAGAGTCACCCTCTTTTTCCTACTGGCTATACGCCCAAGCATGACCATTCAATGTGTGAGTGATCTCTCAAAATGACTGAAGGACAAAATATCCAAATTACCACAGTAGCATTCCTCTTACAAAGTTCCCACCTAACATTTACTGTGTTCCAGCCCACACTGCATAACCAGATTGAACACCAAAGCTGGGATGCCATTGCAGCAAGTTTAAGACTGGTTTAAGTTCTACATATACAGCCACGTAGCTTAGCATGAGCACTACCTATTATCCTGTATCCTTCTGTTAACACTGTACTCTCTCTAGACACGACTTCACTGTAAACCGCTTCAAACTTAGGGTATAGCGGTATATAAGAAATAAATTATTATTATTATTATTACCTACCTCCATCTCAGAGCAAACCAACAATTCCTATACAATAGGTGCCATATTTAGAAGATTTTGGAATACATGGAGTACAATTCTTCATGGATTCTGGAAAAAATAAGACTCCCCCTTCCCACCATTTTTCCAAATAAACCAAAAACGTCCTACTGCAGCAGAAACTTCTGCTTGAAATTTAAGACATAAGAATAGCCTTAATGGTTCATCAAGCCCAATAGCCCATTCTCACAGTGGCCAATCCAGGTCCCTAGTACCTGGCCAAAACCCAAGAAGTAGCAACATTCCATGCTACCAATCCAGGGAAAGTAGTGGCTTCCCCTATGTCTTTCTTAATAACAAACTATGGACTTTTCCTCCAGGAAATTGTCCAAACCTTTCTTAAAACCAGCTACCAGCTCTTAACACAACCTCTGGCAATGCGTTCCAGAGCTTAACTACTCCGAGTGAAAAAAATTTCCTCCTATTGGTTTTAAAAGTATTTCCCTGTATTTTCATCAAGTGTCCCCTAGTCTTTGTAATTTTTGACAGAGTGAAAAATCGATCCACTTGTACCTGTTCTACTCCATTCAGGATTTTGTAGACTTCAATCATATCTCCCCTCAGCCATCTCTTTTCCAAGCTGAAGAGCCCTAACTATATCAATGATCTAATCTTCAGCAAAAAAGAAAAGTATCACCAGAATCTCGCACAGGAAAATAAAACTGGATATCAGCATAATCGATACTGCACTCCTAAACACTTCAACACATTACAAATTGGTACCAAATAGAAATAAACAGCTGAGAATGCTGTCCCTTGGGGCATACCTATTGAAATAGAGGTCCAAGGAGAATGTGGCGCAGTGGTTAGAGCTACAGTCTCAGCACCCAGAGGTTGTGGGTTCAAACCCACACTGCTCCTTGTGACCCTGGAAGTCACATAATCCTCCCATTGCCCCAGGTACAGTAGATAAGATTGTGAGCCCACCGGGACAGAGAGGGAAACATGCCTGAGTACCTGAATAAATTCATGTAAACCGTTCTGAGCTCCCCTGGGAGAACGGTATAGAAAATTGAATAAATAGGTCTGAAGTCTTATCCCCCACATAAACACAACAATGGTAGTCTGAAAGAGATGAACAATATCATTTCCAAACACAACCTTGTCTTCCCAAAGTCTATAACTTATTCAACAGAATCTTTTGATGAATTGCATCAAAGACAGCTAATACATTCAAAACCATAATGTATTCTTATTGAATCCAATACCGAAACTAAGAGGGTTTCAGTAGAATGTTTAGGTCTAAAACCATATTGTGCCACATTTAAGCAATCTTTCTAATCCAGATAATCCTGTAATTGAATCAAACCACCTTTTCATTAATCTTAGCTAAGAATTTCAAAGATGAAACATCAGCAGGAACCAATCTCTCTCCCTTCAATAAAGGATGAATAGCAGCCTCTTTCAAAGCCAAAGGCATAGAACCTTCCCTTCAAAACATTTATAAGAACTATCAGATGTTTTTTCAGACTGCTAGGATCCATCACATGAAAAAAATGATTTTTCGCAACATTTGAATCTACTACTTTGATCACTTTTTCCCATAGGCAGTAATATATTATTTTCCACTGGGGGATAGATAGCTTATTTGTCTGTCATAGCACTTTTAAGATCAGCTGCTTACCACATATAGCTGTTTTCCAGTTGGTCACAGGAGAAAATTCACATTGAAGCTGTCGTGATGCATACCATCGGCCATTGAACAAAGAAAAGGCTTCAAGACATTCTTCTTCTCTTTATATAAAAATGCACATAAAATAAAAGAACCAATTAAAACCACTTGAAACTGCACATCTCAGCAAAAAGAGATTAGGTTCTTACCTTAATAATACCTTTTCCATTAGACCATTGTATTGCAAACTGTGTGCCATGGCAAACCAGTGTGCCTCCTGAAATTTCTGGAGTGCCGCGATACACTGGTGAGGAGGAGAGTTGTCCACGCTGGCTGCCTGAGTATAGGACGTGCCTCTCGCGGCAAGAGGCACATCCTGTAGGAAGTCAGCTGGCACAGCTGATTCTCCTCCTGGCCAGCGTCTCTCCTCTTCTCCCTGCACCTCCCGGATCCCTGTAACGGCGGAGTTGTGGCCAGACGGGCCTCGGACATTGATGCGATGATGTCATGCGCAACGTCATTACATCAACTTTCAGGTGCCTTCTGGGCAGGGCACTGGTTTTAATGTGCCACCGGTCAGAAAAGTTTGCAAGACACTGCATTAGACATATTGCAGAAGATGCCAATCACAACTTTTCAACTCCTCTTCCTTCTCCCTGGTATCTATTGCTCCCTTCAGTTCATACCAAAGCTGGTGACAGCCCGACAGAAAAAGGAGGGATACAGGGAATTTCCTGAAACAGGACTCTGATCTACTCAGATGAAGTTAAACAATCAACGAGGAAACAATAACGTAGTTAACACATTAACATGCTTCTGAGAGGAATAAGGACTTCAGTAAAATACAGTCAAGCAAGAAATACCAACAGTCTGACATTTATGGAGCTCAACCATTCCTCCCTTGTAGTCCTATATACAGTCCCTTCCTAATCCAATAGTCTGACTGGCAGTGAAATCTCAGCTATGGAGCTGACTTTAAGCTTGAGTCAAAAAGAAGTCATATTAGACAAATTGCCAGGCGGGAAGTTCAGCATACCATCCCTATCTACTGGAAAAGATATTATCAAGGCACTGGGTTTTTAAAGAGAAAGGTTTTCACAGCCTTCCTGAAGCTCCAAAGTCCATCTAGTGTTCTAACAGATGGGGGGATGGTGTACCATAGCCTGGGTATGAAATGTGAGTAGGAGCGTTTGTGGGCTGTTTCAGTTTTGAGGGAGCGGCCCAGAGTTATGGTTAGTCGTTTTTCTCCTTGGGACCTCAGTGGTCGCTTTGGGAAGAAGATTTGTAGTTTAGTTTTTATGTAGTGCAGAATCGTTTCATGGAAGGTTTTGAAAGCGAGGTCCAGGGCCTTGAAGGCGCAGCGCTTTTGAATGGACAGCCAGTGCATGGAAGCTAATGTAGGGGTAACATGGTCACGGATGCCTGGGTTTTTCAGGAGGCGGATTATAGCAATTTGCACCCTTTGAAAGAGGGAGAGAGTTTTAGTAGGCAGGCCCACTAGTAGTGGGTTGCAATAGTCTATGAGGGATAGTACAAAAGCGTACAGTAGTTGGGCGAATTCGGGTTCTGAGAAGTATGCACGTATGGTTTTTAGCTGGCGGAAGTAGTAGAAGGAGGATGATACTACTTTGGATACGTGATCTGTCATTGATAAGTTTGAGTCAAGAATTACTCCTAGGCTGCGGACATCATCCTTGGGTGTAAGGGTGTTTGTGCCCCAGGAAAAGGACTGTTTTATTATTGATGCTGGACATAGTAGGTACAAGATGTTGCAATAATCCAGCATTCCCAAGATTAGAGATTGTACTAGGAGATGAAATTGTGGCTCATCAAATAATTTGCATATGTGTCTTAGGTTGCGCATCGTTAAAAATAATTTTTGGATGACAATGTTGATCTGTAATTGAAGAGAACCGCGTCAATCTATAGTAACCCCTAATACTTTTAGTGCCTCATGGACCTAGGCCACCATTGGTACCAGAGCTCATACCACATAAGGTACCTTTTTACAACATTAGTACTGGCGCTATTTGCACTGACTGTACCTTTGCCAAAATTGGTACCAGCGCCACCACTGCCTAAAGCAGGGGTGCCCACACTTTTGGGGCTTGCGAGCTACTTTTAAAATGACCAAGTCAAAATGATCTACCTACAATAAAATTTTAAAAAACACAAAGCACACTGTACGCAGAGAAAATGTTAATTATCATTCTTATTCTGGGTTTTTTTCAAAGAGGTCAAGACAGATGACTTTATGCAATGTCACCTCAGTAACAATTATACAAAAATAGACAAATGTACCCCCTCCCTTTTTACTAAACCCTGCGCTGCTCTCGATGCTCATAGGCTCCCTGCGCTAAAAACCACTACTGCGGTTTAGTAAAGGGGGCCCATAGTGCAAAATATAGACAGCAGATATAAATTCTCAAAACGGACACATTTTGATCACTAAATTGAAACTAGAAAGCAATGTTACTTACCGTAACAGTTGTTATCCAGGGACAGCAGGCAGCTATTCTCACTAGTGGGTGATGTCATCCGACAGAGCCCCGATACGGACATCTTGCAAGCATGTCTTGCTTGAAGAAACTCAGAAGTTTCGAGATGCCCGCACCGCGCATGCGCCAGTGCCTTCCCGCCCGATGGTCCGGGCGCGTCTCCTCAGTTCAGGTAGCAAGCAGAGAAGCCAACCCAGGGGAGGTGGGTGGGACGTGAGAATAGCTGCCTGCTGTCCCTGGATAACAACTGTTACGGTAAGTAACATTGCTTTATCCCAGGACAAGCAGGCAGGTATTCTCACTAGTGGGTGACCTCCAAGCTAACTTCAATGGGATGGTGGGAGAGTTGGCAACTTAGGAGAATAAATTTTGTAACACTGTTTGGCCAAACTGTCCATCCCTTCTGGAGAAAGTATCTAGACAATAATGAGAGGTGAATGTATGAACCGAGGACCAAGTGGCAGCCTTACAAATCTCCTCAATCGGTGTCGATCTGAGGAAGGCTACAGAGGCTGCCATTGCTCTGACCTTATGGGCTGTGACCTTACAGGGAAGGGGTAATCCAGCCTGGGCATAGCAGAAAGAGATACAAGCCGCCATCCAGTTGGAGATGGTGCGCTTCGATACAGGTCGTCCCAACTTGTTTGGATCAAAGGAGACGAAAAGTTGGGGAGCAGTTCTGTGTGGTTTGGTGCGATCCAAGTAGAAAGCCAAAGCACGTTTACAGTCCAGAGTGTGCAGAGCTGATTCTCCAGGATGAGAATGAGGCTTTGGGAAAAACACTGGAAGCACAATGGACTGGTTGAGATGAAATTCAGAGACCACCTTAGGCAGGAATTTCGGATGAGTGCGGAGGACCACCTTGTCATGATGGAAAACTGTGAAAGGTGGGTCCGCCACCAAGGCCTGAAGCTCACTGACCCTGCGAGCCGATGTGAGGGCCACCAGAAAAACCACTTTCCAAGTGAGAAACTTTAGTGGAGCCTTGCTCAGAGGCTCAAAAGGAGGTTTCATAAGCTGAGAAAGGACAACATTGAGATCCCAAACCACTGGAGGCGGTTTGAGAGGAGGATTGACATGAAAAAGTCCTTTCATAAATCTGGAAACCACAGGATGAGCAGAGAGAGGTTTCCCCTGTAGAGGCTGATGGAAAGCCGCAATAGCACTCAGGTGGACTCGTATAGATGTCGACTTGAAACCAGACTGAGACAGGTGTAGAAGATAGTCCAACACAGAGGATAGGGAGGCTCGCTGAGGCTCCTTAGAATTGGAAATACACCATGAAGAAAATCTAGTCCATTTTTGGGAGTAGCATAGACGAGTAGCAGGCTTCCTGGAAGCCTCCAAGACATCCCTCACCTCCTGGGAAAACTGGTGAGGAGTTACGTTGAGAGGAACCAAGCTGTCAGGTGGAGAGACTGCAGGTTGGGATGAAGCAGTGATCCTTGATGTTGAGTAAGTAGTGAAGGAAACACTGGAAGAAGGACCGGCTCCCTGCTGCTGAGTTGAAGTAGAAGGGAGAACCAAGGTTGTCTGGGCCACCGAGGAGCTATCAGAATCATGGTGGCACGGTCGGATTTCAGCTTGACCAGAGTCTTTTGAATGAGAGGAAACGGAGGAAACGCATACAGAAAGCGATTCCTCCAATCCAGCAGAAAAGCATCTGCCTCGAGGCGATGAGGAGTGTAGATCCTGGAGCAAAACTGAGGCAGTTTGAAGTTGTGGGGAGCCACAAAGAGGTCTATCTGAGGCGTCCCCCATTGTGCAAAGATCTGATGAAGGGGGTTGGAATGGAGTGTCCATTCGTGAGGCTGGAGGAGATGACTCAAGTTGTCTGCCAAGACATTGTCCTTCCCCTGAATGTAAACAGCTTTGAGGAAGGCGTTGTGGCGAACCGCCCAGTCCCAGACTCGAAGAGCTTCCTGGCAGAGGGAGGCCGAGCCCGTGCCCCCCTGCTTGTTGACATAATACATGGCGACCTGATTGTCGGTGCGAATGAGGACCACCATGTCGTGAAGCAGATGTTGAAAAGCTTGAAGAGCATTGAAGACGGCTCTGAGCTCCAGAAGATTGATTTGATGGAGTCGGTCCGCACTGGTCCAGAATCCCTGAGTGCGAAGACCATCCAGATGAGCTCCCCAGGCATAGGTCGAGGAATCGGTTGTGAGAACCTTCTGGTGGGGAGGAGTGTGAAACAGCAAACCTCTGGATAGATTCGAAGAGGTCATCCACCAAAGTAGAGACTGCTGAAGAGCAGGAGTGACGATGATGTGTCGAGACAACGGATCCGACACCTGAGTCCATTGAGATGCCAGGGTCCACTGAGGAATTCTGAGACGGAGCCTGGCAAACGGCGTCACATGAACTGTAGAGGCCATGTGGCCCAGGAGGACCATCATGTGTCTCGCAGAGATGGACTGGCGAGAAGACACAGACTGGCAGAGATGAAGAAGAGCATCCATGCGCTGAGGAGGAAGGAACGCTGTGAGGCGAATGGTGTCCAGGACCGCCCCGATGAAGGGGAGAGACTGGGTAGGTTGTAGATGAGATTTGGGAAAGTTGATCTCGAATCCCAAACTCTGCAGGAACAGAATCGTGGACAGGGTCGCCGAGATGACCCCTGAGGCCGAGGGAGCCTTGATCAGTCAGTCGTCGAGGTAGGGAAATACCTGAAGACCTTGGCTCCGGAGCGCTGCGGCCACCACCACCAGACACTTCGTGAAGACTCTGGGGGACGAAGACAGGCCGAATGGAAGCACTCGATACTGTAGATGGAGATGTCCCACCCGAAATCTGAGAAACTTGCGAGAGGCCGGATGAATGGGAATGTGAGTGTAGGCCTCCTTGAGATCCAGAGAACATAACCAGTCGTTCTGCTCGAGGAGGGGGTAGAGAGAAGCAAGCGTCAGCATGCGAAACCTCTCTTTGACTAGGAATTTGTTGAGGGCCCTGAGGTCCAAAATGGGTCGCAGGTCGCCCGTCTTCTTTGGAACAAGGAAGTACCGGGAGTAAAATCCCTGGTTCAATTGGTCCGACGGGACCGGCTCCACGGCACGAAGCCGGAGCAAAGCCTGAGCTTCCTGAAGAAGAAGGGTGGTCTGAGTCAAGTTGGAAGGATACTCTCTTGGAGGGTGGTCCGGAGGGACCCGATGGAAATGAAGAGAGTATCCTTCCCTGATAATAGCAAGGACCCAGAGGTCGGATGTTATGGCCTCCCAGCGATGATAAAAATGATGGAGGCGCCCTCCGATGGGAAAAAGAGGGGGAGGCAGAACGAGGTTGGTTATGCCCTCGACGAAATAGTCAAAAAGGCTGAGTGGTCTTAGGGACAGCAGGCGACTGAGACTTCGGCTGACCCTTCTGAGGAGGCTGTCGCTTCGCCGGTTGCCTCGCAGGTGGATTTTGCCTCGGTTGATAACGCCGCTGATAAATCAACGGTGGGCGAGAGGGTCGAGACTGTTGAGGCTTAGGCTTCGGCCTAAGAATGGACTGGAAGGACTTTTCATGATCAGACAATTTCTTCGTGACTGTCTCGATGGATTCGTCAAAAAGATCCGCCCCAGCACATGGGACGTTGGCCAGGCGGTCCTGAAGATTCGGGTCCATGTCAATGGTCTGCAACCAGGCCAACCGGCGCATCGCCACAGAGCAGGCTGCCGCTTGGGCCGAGAGCTCGAAAGCATCATAGGCAGATTGCATCAACTGAAGACGAAGCTGGGACAGCGAAGCTACCACTTCCTCAAATTCAAACCGAGCCTGGGACTCGATGTATGGTGTGAATTTCCGAAGCACAGGCAGAAAAAATTCCAAGTAGGCGGCAAAGTGGAAATTGTAATTCAGGACTCGGGACGTCATCATCGAATTCTGATAGATGCGTCGACCAAACTTATCCATGGTTCTGCCCTCGCGGCCCGGAGGCACTGAAGCATAGACCTGCCCAGGATGAGAACGCTTGAGCGAGGATTCGACCAGGAGGGACTGATGAGAAAGCTGAGGTCCCTCAAAGCCCTTATGATGCACTGTTCGGTACCAAGCATCCAATTT
Source organism: Geotrypetes seraphini (assembly GCF_902459505.1). Classification (NCBI taxonomy): domain Eukaryota; kingdom Metazoa; phylum Chordata; class Amphibia; order Gymnophiona; family Dermophiidae; genus Geotrypetes; species Geotrypetes seraphini. Next base: position 245,232,448 of record NC_047089.1, read on the forward strand.
TCCAGGGACCGCAGGGATAGAGTAAGGAGACTCAAAGCACCTCATGAAGGTCTGGTCGAGGAGCTTGTGCAGAGGAAGGCGCAAGGTCTCGGCTGGAGGACGAGGCAAGTGCATGGTATCGAGATACTCCTTGGAGTATCGAGACCCAGCATCGAGGGTAATGTCCATGTCATCCGCCATCTGTCTGAGGAATGAGGAAAAGGACAGTTGGTCCGCCGTCGCCGGTCTACGAGAAGGACTAGAAGAAGACGAGGCTTCAGGCTCCATAGAGGCCTGTGAGCAACAGGGTGAGCAAAAAACCTCGGGATCCTCGAACTCCGGGCCCGGAGGAGGAGACCCAGCCGAAGCAGCATACCCCATCCGAGGCAATTTCTTCTGAGGCGAGACGGTCGAGTGTCGAGAGGAATGCCTCGAAGAGTGTCTGGATCGATGCCCCTCTCAATGCCTGGAAGGGGATCGAGCCTGTCTGTGAGAAACCTGGTCAGAAGCCTCCAAGGAGCAGATCGGACTCGAGGTCGTCGATCATAGTGGAAGAGGCGGCGCCTCCCCCGAAGCCGCCCAGGCTTGATAGGGGGTTCGGAAGAACTCGTCCTGCTTCCTGCTATGCCCAGGACTGGGAGGCCTCGAAGGTGGGCGCCACACTGCGTCATGGGGCGGAGTAACCGATTCCAATGGAGGTAAGTCGCTAAACGAAGCTTTTCTCGAGGGGATAGGCTCCAAGGGGGGCATATCACTAAGGGAGGCTTTCCTCGAGGGAATCGGTTCCAAAGGAGGCATAGTACCCACCAAGGACCGCCTCGAGGACCCGGACACCGCTCCTCCTCGCCGAGCAACGAGGTCGTGTGGCGCGGCAGAGGAGGAGGGGGCGGTCCGCCCCTCGGAACCGGAACGGGGAGGTCACCCTGGATCGAGGTAATCAGCCGGGGTCCCATGGTGGTCATGAGTTCCACAAACTGAGCCTCCAGTATGGACCGCAACAAAGCCGATATGGAGGGATCCGCACCAAAAGGGGGCCCTTCCGCACGGTCTCCGTGCTCTTTCGGTGCCACGTGCTTCTGCTTGCCAGCCTTCGGCACTTTAAGCACCACCGGTGGAACCGTAGGGGCCGAGACCTGCTCCGAGGAGACGGAGGAAGGCACCGGCGCCGAAGTCGAGGCCGAAACCGGCGTGAACGATGCCGGCTTCAGAAGGCCCACAGCAGCCGGGGAGGTAGAGGGCTTCGTCGATGCAGGCGAAGCACCCGTCGATGTCGATGTCGAAGCTGACGGATCCAACGAAGCTTCCATCTTGAACATGGACTCCCACAGCAGACAGCGGCGCTTAAACGCTCTCGCTGTTAAAGTGGAGCAAGGCCGGCACGATTTTGGAAAGTGATCCGGTCCCAGACACTGTAAGCAGCGTCGATGAGGGTCCGTGAGCGAAATCGCGCGCTGGCACTAGCTACACTTCTTAAAACCGGTGATCGGCCGGGACATAGGCCGGAAAAGCTCCGCCGCAATGTCGAAGGCGCGGGGCCCCAGCCACGCGGCCGACCCGGTGTCGGAAGAAAAAAAATTTATTTTTTTTTTTAATAAAAAGAAATCAAAGAAAGAAACAAATGCACAGGAGAGCAAAAGAACTCAACCCGCGGCAACAATAGAAGGCAAAAAAAGATTCAATGGGCGCGAAATTGAAGACAGATTTCACAGCTCCGCGGAAGAAAAAGAACTGAGGAGACGCGCCCGGACTATCGGGCGGGAAGGCACTGGCGCATGCGCGGTGCGGGCATCTCGAAACTTCTGAGTTTCTTCAAGCAAGACATGCTTGCAAGATGTCCGTATCGGGGCTCTGTCGGATGACATCACCCACTAGTGAGAATACCTGCCTGCTTGTCCTGGGATAATCATTTTTCCTACCTTTGTTGTCTGGTGATTTCATGAGTCTCTGGTTGTACTTTATTCTTCTGACTGTGCATCCAATATTTCTTCCATTCTTTCAGCCTCCTATATGCTTCCTCTCCTCCAGACCTCATTCCCTCCCCCAACTTTTTCTTCCTCTCTCCCTGCCCCCTTCTTTCTTTTTTTTCCATAACTTTATTTATGAAATTTTCACAACAGAACATAGTAAAAGGCAATACAAAATGCAAAAATCAAAACAATGAGAGATACAGAACTTCCCCTCCCCCCTCCAAAACCCCGATTTCACAAAGCAAAAGCTAGGTAGGGTGTTGCCTCCATTGGAGATATGGGTCCCAAACCTTATGATAAGCTAAGAGTGTATTATGCTTCAATGCAGTAAGGTAGGACATTAAATGTATATAATCCAAACAAGAGTAAACCTTTTGAAGAGGAGGCACCCTAGGAGTACGCCAACATTGCGCCAAAGCAAGTCTGGTAGCTGTAAAAGCAAAGGCTGTCAATTTCTGTTCAGGAGTTGACAAACAAGAACGCCCACATTAAGTAAACAACATTCTAGCAACAGGCAACAATGCTTATGAAAGATCTGATCTAAAAAGCAACCCACACGCTGCCAATAAAGTCTCACTCCAGGGCAGGGCCACCAGATGTGTATAAAATCTCCCCGCTCCCTACAGTTTCGCCAACAACGATCAGAACCCACATGAAAAATGGAAAAAAAGATGCTCAGGGGTATAATACCACATATAATACATTTTAAAACCATTTTCTATATAGCTAAGGGATAATGTAGATTTAAATAACCTTTTATATATATATATGGTCCCAACTAGGTAGCCCTCTCCCCTCTGGAACGACCCTCTCCCACTGTGCTTTGTAGGGATCTAGCGGTGATTCTCTTTTTAATAAGGCCCTGTATACTCTAGAAACTCCCCCTCTTCCCACTCCTGCCCGAAAGCCTGTTCAAGCCAAGTCTCCCCCTGTCTGTCTTTTTGTCTCCCTGCCCCCCTTTCTTTCTGTCTGTCTTTCTCTCTCCATGCCCCATTTCTTTGTCTCCATGCCCCCTTTCTGTCTGTCTCCCTGTCTTCTTTCTTTCAGTTTCCCTTCTTTCATTCTGTCTCCCTGCCCTCCCCCAAGCCACCGCTGCTATCAGGGAACAGGCTGCCGCCGTGTTCTGAGCTCTCCCTGCTTCCATGCCGTAAAGAGGACTCAGAAGCACCGGGACCAGCCTTCCCCACCTGATGTCAATTCTAACATTGGAGAGGAGTTCCAAGCCAGCCAGGCAGCGTCAGAATAGATGTCGGGTAAGGAAGGTGGTCGGCATGGCACTTCAGTGTCCTGTTTACGGCATCGGGCAGCAGGTATAACATGAAGGCAATGTGAGTCTATCACGGATGGGCTCCGCGATCGACCTTTTGGGCACCCCTGGCCTAAAGTAGCTTTGCTAATACTGGTGCTGGTGATGTCAACACCTAATGGGCCTTTACCAACATTGGTATCAGATCTAATAACAAATAATGTACCTTTGCCAATATTGGTACCAGCGATTCCATTGCCTAATGTACCTTTGCCAATATTGGTACCAGCAATTCCATTGCCTAATGTACCTTTGCCAATATTGGTACAAAAGCTACTATTGCTAATTTACTTTTGCCAATATTGGTACCACCAATACCACCACCTATTGTATCTTTACCAATGGTGGAACTGGCGCCATCGCCATAAATCACACATGACCTCTACAAAATAAGTTCTTCCAATCAATTCCACAGTTCGTTATTAGAACTTTGGCTAAAGTCCATGACAGCTCTCCTGGAGACTACTCAAACTCACAATTCTTTCTGCCACATGAAAGCCTTGACATTCTAATTCACATATGTCAACAGTCTCCTCTTTTTATATCATATTAATAGATTTCTTCACTCTGGGGAAACCTTTTACATCTCGGACAGCCTTTGAAGGCCGCTTATTCCAAGTGAGCAAGGAGGCACAGAGTCTCACCCACTATACCAAAAAGAACTCTGAATCTGGTCTTGGGCAATTTCTCACAACATGTTTTGGACAGTAGACTACCTAGCGGGAAAGCAAAACATCTTAGCGTAAAATTGGGCAATCTCTTGCAACTGCATGAATGGTCATTCAACTCAACCATATTACCGTCATATATTTTCAGACTACAGGACCCAGAAGTGTACTTTTTTCCATCCCCCCTCAACAACAGATATCCAACTTTCTGTTCCAGAATCTACACTCCAGATCATCTGCAGTCAGATGCCTTTTTTTCCTCAACTGGAGGTGCGGTTTCTTTGCCATCTTGATTTTCATATTATATACTGTATATGCAACAATGATCTCTATTGGACTTCCCGTATTCTTTTAGAAAAACTATTCTCATTTAATAGTCGATATATGTTAACATATGTTCAATAATGTGTAGCCTCGCCAAGGATTGAAACCCGTATAGCGAGTCCCACCACCCAATCATTGTATATGTGCTAGAAATATGCCAATTTATATTTTTTAACCACCAAAAAATTCTAAATGATAATGAATAAACCCTTTTCTCTGTTACTTGAATCAATTTGCTCATTGGCTTATTTCTAGCACATATGCTAGATATGGGATAGTACGCCTGAAGCAATCGGACGGTAACTTTGCGAAATCAGATTCTGAGAAGGCAGAACTACTAAACAAATACTTCTGTTCAGTGTTCACCCGCGAAGCGCCGGGAGCTGGTCCACAGCTGCAGATGGGAGATAACCAGAAAGACCCGTTTCAAGATTTCGAATTTATGCCCAGTAGCGTCTATGACGAACTATCAAGACTCAAAGTAAACAAAGCCATGGGACCAGATAACCTACACCCCAGAATGCTCAGGGAGTTAAGGGAAGTCCTGGCAGAACCATTATCTGTTCTTTTCAATCTTTCCCTAAGCACAGGAAGGGTCCCCTTGGACTGGAAAACCACCAACGTAATCCCACTCCACAAAAAGGGCTGCAGGACAGAGACAGCAAACTACAGACCAGTGAGTCTCACGTCTATAGTATGTAAACTCATGGAAACACTGATCAAACAGAATCTTGACACAATTCTAGATGAAGAAAAACTGCGTTATCCACACCAACATGGGTTCACCCAGGGTAGATCCTGCCAATCTAATCTGATTAGCTTTTTTGACTGGGTTACTAGACAACTGGATGCCGGAGAGTCACTGGACGTGGTATATTTGGACTTCAGTAAAGCATTTGATAGCGTCCCTCATCGAAGATTACTGAACAAGCTGAAATCGATAGGATTAGGAGACACTCTAACTACATGGGTTGGGGATTGGCTGAGCGGTAGACTTCAGAAGGTGGTGGTGAACGGTACCCCATCCGAAGCATCGGACGTGATCAGTGGAGTGCCGCAGGGCTCGGTCCTGGGCCCGATTCTATTTAACTTATTCATAAGAGATATGACGCAAGGACTTAGAGGAAGGGTATCACTGTTCGCCGACGACGCCAAACTTTGCAACATAGTAGGCAAAAGCTTATTACCTGATAATATGACACACGACCTACTGTTGCTGGAACAATGGTCAACTACTTGGTAGCTAGGCTTCAATGCTAAAAAATGCAAGATAATGCACCTGGGTAAGAGAAACCCGCGTAGAACTTATGTACTAAATGGTGAGACCTTGGTTAGGACCACGGCGGAACGCAACCTAGGGGTGATCATTAGTGAGGACATGAAGGTTGCCAATCAAGTGGAGAAGGCTTCCTCCAGGGCAAGACAAATGATGGGGTGTATCCGCAAAGGTTTCGTCAGCAGGAGACCTGAAGTTATGATGCCGTTGTACAGAGCCATGGTGAGGTCTCACTTGGAGTACTGTGTTCAGTTTTGGAGACCACACTACCGAAAGGACGTGTTGAGGATAGAGTCGGTTCAGTGAACGGCCACCAGGATGGTCTTGGGGCTCAAGGATCTCACGTATGAAGAAAGATTTAAAAAATTGCGGCTGTACTCACTTGAGGAAAGAAGAGAACAGGGAGATATGATTGAAACATATAAGTACATCACGGGACGCATCAAGTCAGAAGATGATATCTTCTGGCTCATGGGACCCTCGACCACCAGAGGGCATCCGCTGAAAATCAGGGGAGGGAAGTTTCATGGCGACTCCAGGAAGTACTTCTTCACCGAAAGAGTAGTGGATCATTGGAACAGACTCCCACTCCAGGTGATAAAGGCCAGCAGCGTGACGGATTTTAAGAGAAAATGGGATACTCACGTGGGATCTTTAAGGGAGTAAATTCAGGGGAGGGGATACTTGGAATGGGCAGACTTGGTGGGCTATAGCCCTTTTCTGCTGCTTGTTTCTATGTTTCTATATGCAATGATAATAATAATAATAACTTTATTTTTCTATACCGCCATAGTCAGACGACTTCTAGGCGATTCACATCGAAAGAAGGCTGGACATTCAGCGAATTACAAATGCATGAGGGGAATGTTACAGAAGAAAAGGGTTGTAGTAGAGGGAAATGTAAGAGGGGTTGAAAGGAGGAGGGAAAGTGAGAGGGGTAGGAATTGCCTGAAGATTGCTTTGGGTTTGTAGGGGAAAAAGCGTAGTGAGCGTGGATTGGTCTGTTTAGGTGATGAATTTGGTTTTGATAGATTTTCGGAATGCATTGTAGGTCTGTCTGGTTTTATTTATGTAGTTTCTCAGACAGGATTGTTGTCTGTTAGCTTGGAATATGAAGGTTCTGATTGGGTGGTGGGTCTCACTATAAGGATTTCGATCCTTTGCAGGGCTACACATTACTGAACATATGTTGTTAACATACTATCGATTATTAAATGAGAATAGTTTTTCTAAAAGAATATGGGAAGTCCAATAGAAATCATTGTTGCATATATATAATTAACTTTTTGATCTCAATTATTCTATAAGTGAAAGTCCCTGGCAACTTACATTTTTTACTTAATCATGATTTTCATAGCACCTCGGTGGCTACGTCAACCATGATTCCCTCTCTTCCTGCAACTCAGCGTAAAGGAACCCATCACACTCCAAATCTTTCCAACACTGCTGACACAGAATGAAAGTTCTTTCCTTCCTCCCAATCTACATTCATCAACATTCACAGCATGGTATCTCTTTACCAACGAGTAGATGCTTTCGCACTCTCTGCACCACTGTCAGCTATTATTGAAGTTTCTAGAAATCTTCCACACAGCGTTGCTATCATTTCAAGTGGACTCACTGTACAATCTGGTGTAATCTTCACTCGCTAGAACTGATCCCTTGTCCTCTCCCATCAGTTCTAGGCTATCTTTCACATCTTTCAAATTCTGGTCTGAAGACTACTTCAGTCAGAATTTCATCTCGGTGCTATTAGTATTTTTCATACACCACTTCACAAAAAGCCATTATCTGTATAGCCTTTGGTATCCAGATTTATGAAAGACCTTCACCATAACAAATCACCACTCCAGCTTCCCCCTGTAGCCTGGGACCTCAATGTGGTACTTTCTACTCCAATGAAGCCTCCATTTGAACCACACAACTTCATCCCTCAAGCATCTCACTTGTAAAGCAGTATTAATCATCTCTCTCACATCTGCTTGCCGAGTCAGTGAACTTCAAACACTTGGGTCAGACCCACCTTACACAACAATCTACCATGACAGCATGGTTCTTCGCACTCATTCCAAGTTCTTCCAGAAGATCATCTTTGAATTTATCTGAACCGGTCCATATTTCTACCTGTCTTCTCAAGACCACATTTTCACCCTGGTGAAGTAACACTCCATACATTGGTCTGTAAACATGTTCTTGCTTATTACTTGAATCGAACCAAACCTCACAGAACTTCCACTCAACTGTTCCTGTCATTCGATCCAAACAGACTTGGAACTCCTGTCATCGAGAGGACCATCTCCACAGGGCATATAAGGTTAAAAAAAAATGGCAACTTCAGTAGCCAATCTATGTTTCACTCCCATTGAGGGTATCTGTAAAGCAGCCATCTGATCCTCAATTCATACCTTCACATCCCACTATTGTTTGGAGAATCTTTCCAGTCGGGATAGTCAGTTCAGCCAAGCAGTTCTAAAACATTTATTCTTCACTTAATTTCCAACTTCCCTCCAACCCTTTCAGTGATCCTAGCAGCTAGGGAGTCCCACACGTGAGATTATGGTGCCTGTTTGTCCTTAGATAAAACATCGTTACTCACTTGTAGCAGATATTATCCAAGGACAACAGGCAGATATTCTCACAACCCTCCCACCTTCCCTAGTTGGCCTCTCAGCTTTGATGATATGCAAGCTGATGTCAGGTGGGAAGGCACCAGCACGCATGCGGTACAGGCGATCTTACTACTACTATTATTTCTATAGCGCTACCAGACGCAAACAGCGCTGCACAGTCACAAAGAAGAAAACAGTCCCTGCTCGAAAGAGCTTACAATCTAAACGACCCTGACAAACAGGATGTCATAGATACAGTTAAGGGGAACGGTTAATCAGCTGGCTGGGTTGGAGGGCAGAGGAGTATGATTAAGGATTGAAGACTATAATCAAAAAGGTGGGTTTTCAGTCTGCTTTTAAACAAGGGAAGGGAAGGGGCTTGACGGACAAACTCGAGTAATTTATTCCAGGCATAGGAGGCAGCTAGATGAAAGCAACGAAGTCTGGAATTGGCAGTTGAGGAGAAGGGTAAAGCTAAGAGCAGCTTATCTGAGGAACGGAGTTCTCTGGGAGGTGTATAAGGAGAGATAAGAGAGGAGAGATATTGAGGGGCAGCAGAATGAACACACTTGAAGGTCAGCAATACTTTGAACTGTATGCGAAGGCTGATAGGGAGCCAGTGGAGTGATTTAAGGAGAGGGGTGACATGTGCGTATTGAGGTTGGTAGAAGATAAGTCATGCAGCAGAGTTTTGCACAGATTGCAAGGGGGAGAGGCAACACTGCGTGATACCAGTTAGAAATAGATTGCAGTAATCTAAGCATGAGGTTATGAGAGCTTGGACAAGAGTCCGGATAGTGTGCTCAGAGAGGAAGGGGCGAATTTTGGTGATATTTTGGTGACAGTTTAAAAGTGACAATATCTTCCTGCTGTCCTCGGATAACTATGCAATAGCTACCATAAGGGACGAAAGTGCATACTCTGTGCTTCAAATATCGTCTGAACTGAATTCTTAAAATATATGCAATTCTTAAAAAACGTGTGCCCTGCATTAACTGCAATAATCAAATAGATAGGTACTAATTTACAACACAGTCTAAGCAGTCAAAATACTGAAACAGTTCCCCCATTACATGTTGTTTCCCACACATTTTCTATGTATAGTCATGTTAATGATGTTATATCCAAAGAGGCAAGCTGTAGAACACTTACGTTTGATACTGGATATACACATTTCCCCGCAAGTGTGGCTCAAAATTGCAACTGGCCTAGAAGAAAAGAAAATTACAAATTAAGCATTTAAGTACTGTGAAATAATATATAACTAAATTTGACAGCAGCAAAAAAAAAGTAAATGGCCGAAACTATCACAGATTGCTCTGGGATAAAAAGGTCACGACCATGAATACTCCCTCATTTCATAACCTCGGGGTATGTCCGCTGTAGCATTCACAGCACGAACAGTAATAAGAATCCATAAAAACTCCAGCTAAGGTCAACTGGTCCCCCTCCACAAAAGTGGAAATAAGAAAGAAGTAGGGAACTACAGGCCCATAAGTCTGACTTCTGTGGTAAATTAATGGAAACGTTTTTAAACAGAGAATAGTGAAGTTTCTGGAATCCAGTGGATTATATGACCCAAGGCAACATGGATTCACTAGAGGCAGGTCTTGTCAGACAAATCTAATCAATTTCTTTAACTGTGTGACCAGATAATTGGATAGAGGGAGCGCGCTAGTGGTGGTGTATTTAGATTTTAGCAAAGCCTTTGACAGTGTTCCACGCAGGCATCTAATAAATAAATTGAGTGTGCCCTTAGGATGGGTCCCAAAATGACAGGCTGGGTCAGGAACTGGTTGAGTGAAAGGTGACAGAGGGTAATAGTCAATGGAGATCTCTCTAAGGAAAGGGATGTTACCAGTGGTGTGCCTCAAGGTTCAGTTATTGGGCCTGCTCTTTTTAACATTTTTGTTAGCAATATTGCTGAAGTACTGACTGGTAAAATTTGCCTCTTTGTGGATGATACCAAAATCCACAATTCAGTTGACACCCCCTGATGGTGGGAACAACATAAGGAAGGACCAAGCAAGAATGGTCTGAAATTTGGCAGCTAAAATTTAATGCTAAGAAAAGCAAGGTCATGCATTTGGGCTGCAAAAACCCAAGGGAACAGTATAGTTTAGGGGGTGAAGAACTTTTGTATATGAAAGCGGAACAGGACTTGGGTGTGATAGTACTTGATGATCTTAAGGTGGCCAAACAGGTTGAAAAGGCAGTAGCGAAAGCTAGAAGGATGCTTCGGTGCATAGGGAGAGGTATGGCCAGTAGGAAAAAGGAGGTATTGATGCCCCTGTATAAGACTCTGGTGAAACCTCATTTAGAATATTGTGTACAACTCTGGAGAACGCACCTTCAAAAAGATATAAAAAGGATGGAGTCGGACCAGAGGAAGGCTACTAAAATGATAGGTGATCTTCATTGTAAGGCATTTGGGGATAGACTTAAAAATCTCAATATGTACACTTTGGAGAAAGGTGGGAGAAGGGAGATATGACAGAAATGTTTAAATTCAAAAATCTGCAATAATGTATATCTCATTCACCAGAGATGGGCTACATCCCTCCTCCCCCCCCTCCCCGATAAACATTTAAACAAAAAAGTGGAGAAAAAGCCTCAAAATTGATATACGTTCAAATCTGCTTAATTTTCTATCATAGGCAAAAAAAACACCACCACCACTCAAATGTATTTATCAAAAGGGTGAAAACCCCATCACTGTGCACAGGAAAAGAAAAACTGAAAAGTTTAACTTAGCTTCGTTGTGGCAAATGTACAGCTTGTGATGTCATGCAGGAGGGCATCATGGCACGGATTCCGGGTAGAAGAGCAGTGAAATTACGTTCCTGGACCACGTATGAAACAGTGGGGGGGGGGGGGGTCTATGGGATGACTTGCCCTTGTGGACTTTCATATGTTGGCCACACTGCCAGATGTTTTAAGAGGAGTGTGTGGCGCAGTGGTTGGATCTACAGCCTCAGCACTCTGGGGTTGTGGGTTCAAACCCCGCGCTGCTCCTTGTGACCTTGGGCAAGTCACTTAATCCTCCATAGCCCCAGGTACGTTAGATAGATTGTGAGCCCACCGGGACAGATAGGGAAAATGCTTGAGTACCTGATTGTTAAACTGCTTAGATAACCTTGATAGGCGGTATATAAAAACCTAATAAACTTGATTTGAACATCGGTCCAACATAGTATATAAAAAAGAAGTGGACATTCTCACCCGACATTATGTCAAAGAACGACACAGTTTTGAAGAGTTCGATTGTTTTGTGTTAGAACATGTACCTGTCACCTCGCGGAGGGGTAATGTGAAGTGTCTTCTATATCAGCATGAGCAGCGCTGGATTTTCTATTTGGATACTTTATGGCCTAATGGGCTTAACCAGTGGGTAGAGTGGGTCGCATTTTTTGGATGAATCGGCAATATTAAGCAAGTTTATATCATCAGTTGTTCTCTCCCGGTTCAGTGGCCATGACCCGGAAGTGCCCCCAGAAGCAGAATGTTCGTATGCTTTTTAAGCAACGGCTGTTTCTTGTGCCGGTGTGCATGGAACGGGAGCTAAGTTTTTATGCTGATATTTATTCCCTGAGGAAGCCCCTTGTGGGGCGAAACAAGGCACTTGTTGGAATATGGGACATGGTCTTCGGTCTGTTCATCTCTGGTGAGTGAGATATACATTATTGCAGATTTTTGAGAAATGTTTAAATACCTACATGGCATAAATGCGCATGAGGCAAATCTCTTTCATTTGAAAGGAAGCTCTGGAATGAGAAGGTATAGGATGAAGTTAAGAAGTGATAGGCTCAGGAGTAATCTAATGAGATATTTTTTTTACAGAAAGGGTGGTTAATGCATGGAACAGTCTCCCGGTAGAGGTGGCGGAGACAAAGACTGTGTCCGAGTTCAAGAAGACATGGGACAGGCACGTGGGATCTCTTAGGGAGAGAAGGAAATAGTGAATGCTGCGGATAAACAGACTGGATGGGCCACTTGGCCTTTATCTGCCATCATGTTTCTACATTTCTTTTTTTTTTTTTATAATTCTTTATTCATTTTCATATTTTACATGAAGTGTACAAAATATTGAGTTACAACTAATGAATACACAATATCACTTTTATATCTATTACATAATATTCTGAACAAATTTTTTTATCCCCTCTCCCACCCCCCACCCTTCAAGTACTTTTCAATCACCTTATACATATTGTATACCATATTATAACATGTTATGTAAAATTATTTTCACTACCCCCCCTCCATGTGTGCCATAAATAAGACAAGAAAAAGAAGAAAAGAAGAAGATAAATCCTACTATTCATTCAGTACAATACTTTGTCAATGGCCCCCATATTTTTATAAATTTAGGATATGTCCCTCTTTGTATTGCTATTACTCTTTCCATTTTGAATATATGACAAATTGTATTCCACCAAAATGTATAATTAAGGTTACTATGATTCTTCCAGTTATTGGTTATATGCTGAATGGCAACCCCTGTCATGACTAGTAAAAGCTTGTTATTTTCTGGTGAAATTTGACTTTTTTTTCTCATCATCATTCCAAATAACACTGTATCATATGATATTGCTACATGATTTTCCATCAATTTATTAATTTGTGGCCAAATTGCATTCCAAAAACTTTTAATGTAGGGACAATGATACAGTAAATGATCCAACGTCCCAGGTTCCAGATTACAGTGCCAGCATTTATTGGACTTAGAACTATCTAATTTTTGCAAACGTGTAGGGGTCCAAAAAGCTCTATGTAATAAAAAGAACCAAGTTTGTCTCATAGATGCTGACACTGTACATCTCATTCTCCAAGACCAAATTAGTGGCCATTGAGATGCAGTAATTTGATGCTCCAAATGTCTCTTAGACCATTTTTTGATTTTTTATTCAAATATCCAGATATTAATTTATACCACAATGCGGCTTGATGCCCTAGGAAGTCTGCTTGGAAGCATAAGAACTCTAAACTATATTGATTATTCAATGTTTTCCATTCAGGGAACCCAACCTGAATGGTCTGCTTCAATTGCAACCATTTAAAACTTTGTTTTTTACTAAGACCAAATCTATGTTGCAATTGTGAAAATTCCAGCAGTTTACCTTCCGAAATAACATCATTCAGAGATCTAATGCCTGCAATAATCCAGTCCTTCCAAAGGATTTGAGCTCCGCCAATTTTAATCTTGGAGTTTATCCATAAAGACTGATTAGTTGACTTGTTTATTGGGACAGGTGTTAATTTACTAATGAACCTCAACGTTTTCCAAGTATCCATTAATATCTTATTTTCTCTGTATCTTCTAGGCATGTTGATACTTGGAAGATGAACTAAATTTAGGGGAAACATAAGGCGCCATTCCAAATATAACCAATCCGGTGCATTATCTATCAGTTCTGGGAGGATCCAATACATACCCTGACGTAAAATATAGGCTTGATGGTACCTATAAAAATTTGGAAAATTTACCCCTCCCTCCTTAATTGATTTTTGCAAAGATACCAAAGCTATTCTATGCGTTTTACCAAGCCAAAGAAATTTCGTTAAAATGCTATTAAGCTTTTTATAAAAGGACCCCTGAAAATAAATAGGTATCATACTCATTTGGTAGCAAACTACAGGCAAAATCATCATTTTAATAGTTTGAACTCTCCCCTACCAAGAAAGATGTAACGGATTCCATTGCTCACATAACTCTGTAACTCTTTTCAATACAAATTTTTCATTTTCTTTTACTGTATCTTCAATTGTATTTTTAATTTGAATGCCAAGATATTTAAATCCTTCTTCTTTCCATATGAACGGAAAAGCGTCAAATAATCCTTTTACACAATGAACATTTAAAGGTATAAGTTCAGACTTACTCCAATTAATTTTATAACCTGAAAGTTTGCCAAACATATCAATTAATTCCAATAGACAAGATAAGGTAGACTCTGGATTCCTCAAATAAAGTAAAATATCATCCGCATAAGCCGAAATTTTATATTCCATATCAGAATATGGAATACCCTGTATCCCCCTTGCTTGCTGTATTGCTAACAATAAGGGTTCTAATACAACATCAAATACAACATCAAATAACAAAGATAAAGGACAACCTTGTCTAACTCCCCTCTGCAATTGAAAACCATCAGATATCATATTATTAATATTTAATCTTGCAATCGGGAAGCTATACAATGTTTTTACCATTTGTATAAATCCAGAACCTATACCAAACCATTCTAAAGCCTGATACATAAAATTCCATTCTACCCTATCAAACGCTTTTTCTGCATCCAAGGAAACTGTAAAAGCCGGTTCATCCATTTTTTTTTATAAATTTAACATATGAAACAATAATCTAGAGTTATTAGAGGAATGTCTTTTAGCAACGAAACCCGTCTGATGCGTGTCTATTATATGTGGGAGAGCTTTGGCTAATCTCAAAGCCAAAATTTTCGCCAAAAGTTATTATCCACATTTATTAAAGATATAGGCCTGTAGTTTGAAACCAAAGTAGGATCTTTATTTGGCTTAGGCAAAACAATTACTATTGATTAGAAACATAGAAAGATGACGGCAGAAAAGGGCTACAGCCCACCAAGTCTGCCCATTCTACTGACCCACCCCATTAAGTCTGAGTGCTAATGACCCAGCTCCTTAACTCGACCCTCGCAGGGATCCCACGTGGATGTCCCATTTATTCTTAAAGTCGAGCACGCTGGTGGCTCTGATCACCTGCTCCGGAAGTTTGTTCCACTGATCCACCACCCTTTCTGTGAAGAAATACTTCCTGGTGTCACCACTAAATTTCCCTCCTCTGAGTTTGAGCGGGTGCCCCCTTGTGACCGAGGGTCCCTTGGGAAAGAATATGTCATTTTCCACCTCGACACGACCTGTGACGTACTTAAATGTCTCTATCATGTCACCCCTTTCCCTGCGCTCTTCGAGAGTATAGAGCTGCAATTTGCCCAGTCTTTCTTCGTATGAGAGACCCTTGAGTCCGGAGACCATCCTAGTGGCCATCCGCTGGACTGACTCAGCTCGAAGCACATCTTTACGGTAATGTGGCCTCCAGAATTGCACACAGTATTCCAGATGAGGTCTCACCATGGTTCTGTAAAGTGGCATTATGACTTCAGGTTTGCGGCTAACGAAGCTTCTATTGATACATCCCATCATTTGCCTTGCCTTGGATGAGGCCTTCTCTACCTGTTTGGCAGCCTTCATATCTGCACTGATGATTACTCCCAAGTCCCGTTCTTCTGAAGTCCTAGCTAGTGTTTCTCCATTCAGGGTGTATGTTCTGCATGGATTTCTGCTGCCGAGATGCATGACCTTACACTTCTTAGCATTGAAGCCCAGCTGCCATATCGAGGACCAGTTTTCCAACGTGATCAGATCATGCGTCATGCTATCCTTGAGATTGCTTTCGCTTACTGTATTACACAGTTTGGCATCGTCGGCAAACAGTGCTACTTTACCCTGAAGCCCTCGGGTCAAGTCCCTTATGAATAGTACCTTTAATATCACCTTTTATAAGTTGTGTCTGATATAAATTTAGTAAATATGGGGAAAGGACATTTTGAAATGTTTTATAAAATTCTACTGTATAACCATCACCACCTGGAGCGGATCCAACTCTAAGAGATCTCAACGCTGTTTCTAATTCTTTTAATGATATAGGTTCATCTAAACTCCGTTTTATATGATCAGGAACCTTAGGTCCAATAATTAAATCTAAAAAATTTTTACCATCTTTTTGCCTCTCCAAATAAGGCTCGGAAGAATACAGGTCCTTATAAAATTTTAGAAATTGCTTTAAAATTATATCCGTTTGATTGGTTATTATACCATTATCATCTTTTATCCCATTAATGTTAGTTCTTCTTTTTTTTGCTTTAAGATAATTTGCCAATAATCTTCCCGCCTTATTAGAATTTCCATAATACATTGTCTGTTTGGAAAACAAGTCTCTTCTTATCATTTTTGAAGCTAATTCGTTATATTTACCTTTTGCTTTCAAAAGAGCTTGTAATACATCGTGTTCCCATTTGCTTACCAATTTAGTTTCTAGTATTTTAATTTATTTTTCTAACTCTATATACTGTTTTTTAATCTGTTTCCTAACAAAAGCCGAATATGATATAATATGACCTCTCATAGTCGCTTTAAAAGCGTCCCATACATTTTCAATAGATGTATCTTCCACTAAATTAATTTGAAAGAAATCACTAATTTGTGTTTTAAAATTTTCCAAAAATTTTTCATCCACAAGCAATGCGTTATCAAATCTCCAAAGAGGTCTTCTATTTTCTAATTGATCTAATTGTAAATCTATCCATACTCCCGCATGATCCGAAATGATAATGGGATCAATGGAAGCCTTAATCACTTGCTGCACCTTATGTGATGAAATAAAAATATAATCTATTCTTGAAAATGATTTATGAACCTGTGAACAAAATGAAAATTCCTGATCATTAAAATGAAGAATATGCCATATATCCTTCAAATCACATGATTGAACCAAATTATCTAAACCTAAAGATTTTATACTTTTATCTGGTTTTTTATCCATTAATGGATCCATTACAGCATTAAAATCTCCAGCCACCACTAAATTAGAAGCAGCCAGTGGTAACAACATACTCTGCAATTTTTTAAAGAATTCTGATTGATTCGAATTAGGGGCATATATATTGAACAACGTCAGGGCATTATTTCCCATACTTATATCAACATGTAGCCATCTTCCATGTGGGTCCGAATTTACTATCTTAAAATTGGCCATACATTTTTTATTTATAAGAACTGCTACTCCTGCTTTTTTACCCTCTGCTGGAGCAAAAAAACATTCTTTCACCCACCCACCCGTTAGTTTCTGTGATTCCTTTATATTAAGATGGGTCTCCTGCAGACAATAAACATCCGCGTTTTGCTTCTTTAAAAATGATAATACCTTTTTCCTTTTGATTACATGATTCAGGCCATTGACATTAATAGAAAATATCTTAAAAGACATAATATATTTTATACTCCTTATCATAATCTTCCTCTTCCCTTCTTCCATAACTAAGATCTAAAAAACTTCTCCCCATGGCACACATTCTTACCTCCAAATTACCCAATCCCTTATTAATCTTTTCCTTAATCATTCTAGTAATATCTTTAATACCCACCTTCTTCCCACTCCTCCCCCCCAATATAATGACTGCTTAAGGACACACATTGGACAGTAATCCTAACTTCCCCCCTCCCCCCCAGGCAACCAATATTTATTAATAACCCCTTTATCCTTTATTGAGACAAACTCATTACCTCTCCACAATATATCTAATTATATCTCTCTTCTAATCATAAAACCTTTTTTTTTTTTTTTTCCATTTTAAAGTAATTAATTCCTCTATCTATTATTTAACCTTTAGTCACATAACCATATTTATTTCCTAACATTCCATTAATGCATTTTTATCATTTCACCAATCTCTAATTCATTCCCCCAACATTTTATTTCATTCAAGAAAATTCTATCATAGTCATATATTTAATAAAAAGTATCATTTTCCTATATCTTATATTATCTAATCCATCTTCTCCTATCCTCCTTTAAATATCCAACAACAAATATCCATCTCTTCATATATTTCTGTTAAAAAAAAAAACTTCAATTTTATAAGTTTTTATCCCCTATTTGTATTTAAACATTTGTATTTCATTTTCAAAATAATTTTTTTTCCCCCCTTTTTATATTTCCTCTTCTCCAAATTAAATCCAATCTTTTTAAAACTATATTATCACAACATCAATCTTTACATTCCTTCAGCTACCAATAAATTCTTATGTATCTTTCTTTTATATTATTCATTTTCCTTTCCTTTACTTGCATTTAAATATCATATAACTTGTCCTTTCTATCATTAGTCCATTCTGCAATCTTTTCCTTATTGTCCTTTCATTCTTTACTTTCTCCTTTTCTGACTTATTAAATAAACTGAACTTTCATATTTATTTCTTATCTCCATCCATCCACTCTTAAAGACTTTTGACTGTCAATTGTCATTCATTTTTTTTTTTTTTTTTTTATACAGTGGTGCCTCGCATAACGGACGCCTCGTACAGCGAACGCTGCGCATAACGAACTTTTTGTCTTGCTCCCTATAACGAACTTCGTTTCACACAACGAAGTCGCCCGAGGGGCCCGGGGGGGCGGAACTACTCTCGCCGCTTCCTAATGTGAGCCGGGAACAGCAGCACCCTCCTGTCTGAATGCAGTGTTCCATCATCTCCCTCCACCTTACCTTAGATGCCGAGTTTTCCGGCTTTCTTTTTTGGCCAGCCACACACTTTCAAAGAGCAGCACATGCGCGCATGCTCTGTTGTTCAATCTTCTCCTCTGACGCAACCGGAAACCGGAAGTTGCAGGAGAGGAGAACATTGATCAACTTCAGCAGCTGCGCGTGCACAGCTTTTTGAAAGCGTGCGGCTGGGTGAAAAAGAAAGCTGGCAAACTCTGCATATAAGGTGAGGTGGAGGGAGGGAAATGTAGGGCTGCAGAACGAATTATTTTGTTTTACATGTATTCTTATGGGAAAACAGGGCTGCAGAACGAATTATTTTGTTTTACATGTATTCTTATGGGAAAACGCGTTTCACACAACGAACGTTTCACATAACAAACTTGCTCCTGGAACGGATTAAGTTCGT
The DNA here is from genome assembly GCF_902459505.1 of Geotrypetes seraphini. Taxonomy (NCBI): domain Eukaryota; kingdom Metazoa; phylum Chordata; class Amphibia; order Gymnophiona; family Dermophiidae; genus Geotrypetes; species Geotrypetes seraphini. The sequence goes on from NC_047089.1 coordinate 245,251,287, forward strand.
TGTGTGAGGCACCACTGTAATATCCTTTTAGTCTATCAGTCCTGCTTTCTTCTTCTTCACATCTATTTATTTTCCTATTCAGTCTTCACTTTTCCTTTTGTGTTAATTTGTCCAGTCCTTTAATCCTTCTTGTTCATTCTTTACTCCAACCATCCATCTTTCAGTCTCCTAAAAGTTCAGTCTAATAACTTCACTTTAATGTCTTTCCAGTCTATCCTTCTTTTTACTTTCTTCTTTACATTCTTTTATTTTCTTTTTCACTTGTTCATTTTTATTTCCTGTTCTTTGTTGCATATTCTTCTTTTTCCAACAAACAAAAGTCCCATAGTTCTTTATATTTAATTTTTTGTTCAATATCCACCAATCCAGTCTTAGTATTTATCCCTTCATTTCAACACCCATTGTGCTAAAATGACATAGGTTCTGATTTTGAAAGAAAGGTCTTTAGTTTTTCTGGATCAACAAAATACAAAGATTTATCCCCACAAGATACCCTCATTTTTGCTGGATAATATAACCCATACTTATATCCTTTTTCCTTTAATTGAGATCTCAGATCAAGGAATTTCTTCCTAATATTTGCTGTATTTTTAGCAAAGTCTGGTAAAAACCATATTTTGGATCCTTTATAGTTTAAGTTTTTATCTTTTTTGGCAGCATTTAAAATTTCTATTGCTTGCTGGTATCTTAACATCTTGAATATTAATGGTCTTGGTCTCCCTTGATTTTCCAGACTCTTTATTGGAATCCTGTGTGCCCGTTCTATTTCCAAAGGCTGTTTGAAATCCAACTGCAATAATCTAGGAATTAAATTTTCTAAAAACTGTATTGCATTTTTCCCTTCCAAATTTTCCTGTATTCCAAAAAGTTTTATATTCTTTCTTCTTCCACGGTTTTCGTAATCTTCCAGCTGACTTTTCAATTGAATTATTTCCAAACTGTCATTTTTGCATCTTTTTCCTTCACATTCTAAGCTCTCCATTTTAACTTCTAACTCTGTTGTTCTTTTATTAGCTACTTCCATTTGTCTGTGTATATTCAGGATTTCTTCCTTCAGTTCTGCCATATTACTCACAGTCTCTGTCAGCATTTGTTTGATTTGCCTCAGTTCCCCCATAACTTCAGCTTTGCTTAACTCCTCTGATACATCAGCAGGAAGCGGAACCTTACTCGGGGTAATTTGATCCTGCTTCTGCCTTTTCACAGCCCCTCCGGTTTCACTCTTACTCTGTCGGGTGCTCGCCATGCTCCCGCCGCCATGCAGCCGAAAACAGTTTAAAAGGAAATCTTTATTTATTCAACGGTTGCCCAGGTAAGAGGAGCGCTGCGATCACACGACCATTTTGTGTGCGCGCTAAGCCACGCCCCTCATTTCTATAAAGAGTTAGTCAGTCATATTTCAATTACAGTACAGTAAAACCTTGGATTGCAAGTAACTTGGTTTGCAAGTGTTTTGCAAGACAAGCAAAACATTTTATTAAATTTTAACTTGATATATAAGCACATACAGTATACACGCGTCACATCATCAAAACTGAGCCGATGATTCTTCTCTCTCTGACGCTGCGGGAGTGTAGTGACTGTTCTAAACGAGCAAAGTCTTGCAATACGAGTACATACAATATACACGCGTCACATCATCACAACTGAGCCAATGGTTCTTCTCTCTCTGACGCTGCAGGAGTGTAGTGACTGTTCTAAACAAGCTAGGACTTGCAATACGAGTACATACAGTATTTTGTATTACATTTTTTGGGGTTGTGGAGTTTCCATTATGTCTTATGGGGAAATTCGCTTTGATATACGAGTGTTTTGGATTACAAGCATGTTTTCGGAATGAATTATGCTCGCAAACCAAGGTTTTACAGTATATGGAAAAGGAGCATGAAAAACTGACTACACTGTATGTCACAGCCAGTGTTCCCGCTAAGCTGCGCTGGCGTGCGCTGGCGCACAAAATATTACATCGCAGCGTACAAGTTTCACGTCACAGCGCACACTCGAGCGGAGGTGAGAGGAAGCGGCGGTGGTCTGCCCTGATCGCCTAAGATGCAGCAGCGGCGGCATCCCCGTAATTTACGGGGATCATGAAAGGAGCCGCCGCTGCTGCATCTTAGGCGATCAGGGCAGACCGCCGCCGCTTCCTCTCACCTCCGCTCGAGTGTGCGCTGTGACGTGAAACTTGTGCGCTGCGATGTAATATTTTGTGCGCCAGCGCACGCCAGCGCAGCTTAGCGGGAACACTGGTCACAGCACATGGGGAATGCATTCATGCACAATCTTTTGTGGCATTCGTGCTATCAGCACCTGCATACCTTAAACTGAATGACTTTTCCCACGCTCTTAAATTCAGGAAGCACATCATTATAGAACTCCAAAAACTGCTGGTAGATTTCCTCCTCGCTATACTCTAGGCTCGCATCCGTGTCATAGTCGTCCCGCTTACACTGCTCCATCCCATAGGTAATAAACATGCCACGGATAAGGAGCGTCTGGCTAGAAGTAGGATAGCAATGTTTCCGAGAACACCTGGAAGTTCATTTTAAAGGGAAAGAATAAGATGCTACTTTAAAAAATAATCTGTGATCCTTACAAATCAATCCAAAAATGTTACAGCCCCATTTTACATAGAATATGGAGATCAGAACTATGACATCCAGGTTAGGACACGTTCAATTCTGGGTGTATTTTCTAAAATACCCAGAGTGAACATGTATTTGCAGCACATTCAGTGGAGCTGCCATTTTACACATATACAGGCTAAAAAAACGAACAGCACAAACCTTGCCATTTTCAAAGTGGAGGTAGCTTCAGTATTTTACAAACCCAGATGTGCAAGTGCTACTAAATAAAGAGCAAGGCTGCAAAATTAACATGGTTTCAATTTGGAGGTAGAAATAATCTACAAGGGATCAAGAAGAATGACTCTTTATTTCTCATTGAAGTGAAAGGCTACTACTTTACCTCAGGCCCGATGTGATAATAAAAAAAGCCCAAAAAAAGTGAATAAACTCCAAAAAAGATTACATTGTATATTCCAAAACATATAACTTTTTATTCTAGTAATTAGTATTATAGCAGCATTTGTCAAATCAGAAATAAATCAGTTTGGACATATACAATGGAGAGAAAAGACCTCATACCAACAGTGTCGGCATCTTTCTGTAAGCATGGCGTAGTTTCTCTAAAGAGACTGCCAGAGCAGGGGGTTTTATAGAGAAAATATCTCTTTCTAGTAAGACCTTCCCTTGGTTATTAATGTGCCACCCTATTGGATAAACTAAATGCCTATCTAACTCCCTCTCCTAGACCACGCCTCCATTCTTCCCTGGGGGGAGTCCTGGACAGGCATAGCGTCTAGAACTTTCTTCTTCTTGAAGTTTCCATTCTTCACACGGGTACAGCATCACGTTATCAGTTCTTAGGTTCCCGGATGGAGTGTTTTTGCTGACTTGCATTTTCCTTTCAGCACTGTTCATTGTCTTTTCCAGCACTGGTTAGTGTCCTTGAGAAACTCTTCACAGCAAGAAATCTACACACTCACATGCCACACATTAGCATCTCGCAAAAAACAAAAGGAATTGACCCCAAAATATCCACAAAGAAGAAAATCCAGCGAAAACCAAAAAAACTCTGTGGAGTGACGATGTTCCTAAATGGACTTTATTTGAAAGTGTAAAGTTCCAAAGGTACACTGAAATCATCCACATAAAATAATTTCATCCACATAAAAATAAATCATCCACATAAAAGTCTTAAAGTCTCAAGACTACGACAGGAGCTCACGGCAGCCATTTCCTATTGGCCCGCTAGACCACCAGGTAATGCCAGGATGCCGGGGGAAGGCTGGAGAGAGGCGGGAACATGCGAAACTAGGTTTGTTGTTTATTCTCCCTCCCCCCCAAAAAAATCGCGAATATGTGAAATCATGAGTGTCGAAACCGTGAATGGGGAGGGGGAAGTGTAATCATTCTAATTATATTCAAAAATAAGATGCAAACTCCAGTATTTGCTTGCTCTATACATTATTGATATTTCAAGATGGAATTTGCAAATTATATTTTGAAAATAATTTGAATAAATGCACAATATTTTGAAAACTGAAAAAGAAAATGATATTAACCAATAAGACAGGATTGATTCAGTGTTACTTGGACACCAACATGCATCCCCATAACAGTAGCCGCGTCTGTTATAATGGCACAATAATACGTTTTCAGTCAGATAATCCATTACCTTTCTCCAAATCTGCAGGATCCTGTTTTAAGATAGAATGGACAATTAGCCTTGTCCTTCTCCGTTCCATAGTCTTCTGGGGCTTCTGGGTTATGCCATTTATCTCCATTTTCCAACTGTTTAAAAAATGATTTTTGTTTTTAAAAACTGCAAATCACCCAATATCATACTATTTATGTAATGAAACGCATGATAGTATTGTACAAAGTTTTTACAGCCAGAAAAAAAACATCAACGTATATTCAAGAAGTAAATGTGCAAGTTTGAACAGGAATTCTAAGTCAAAATGAGGACTTCTCACTAGAGAATGACACGGTGACAAAATTCATCACCGTTCCCGTCCCCGCGGATAACCGCGGGAAATAATCCCATGTCATTTTCTAGTGGCTATTTCAACCTCGGTCCTTCTACACCAGCATTCTTCAAAGCAAAGCTTGCGGGTCAGTGGTTGTGGCCATTCATACTCTGATTCTTATGTGAGCCAATGATAATGACGCCATTGTGACATCACTGATGTGACTGGCTCTTAGGCACTGGTGGAATGAGGCATTATGACATCACAATATCTGCTCTGGATACCAGAGACTGTCATTCTTCAGTGTCTATTTCAACCTCAGTCCTTCTACACCAGCATTCTTCAAAGCAAAGCTTGTGGGTCAGTGGTTGTGGCCATTCATACTCTGATTCTTCCCTCTCTCCTTAAAGAATGACATGAAGATGGTTTCCCGCGGGGACGGGAACAGTGATGAATTTTGTCACCGTGTCATTCTCTACTTCTCACCTCCTGACATTCTATGAAGCAATATGTTCTTAAGCACCATCTGATTTTGTTCATAAGCAAAGACTACATGACCAGCAGCTGCTGAGGGAACAAAAGGCCCAAGATGCATTCAGACTGAAAAATGGAAAAGGCAGTTCTGGTCCCTAAAGAATACCAGGACCATGAAAGTCTGACCATTTTCCTTTCTAACAGCACAGATTCTACTTGGTCTTTGGTTTTTACCCATTACAAGGGTTCCTCTCTGCTTATCCTGAGCCACCTTGAAATCCGATATGATATTTTCGCTCTGTCAAAAATGACAAAGACTAGAGGACACTCGATGAAGTTACACGGAAATACTGTACTTTTAAAACCAATAGGAGGAAATTTTTTTTCACTCAGAGAATAGTTAAGCTCTGGAACACGTTGCCAGAGGATGTGGTAAGAGCGGATTTGCGTAGCTGGTTTTAAGAAAGGTTTGGACAAGTTCCTGGAGGAAAAGTCCATAGTCTGTTATTGAGAAAGAAATGGGGGAAGCCACTGCTTGCCCTGGATGGTAGCATGGACTATTGCTACACCTTGGGTTTTGGCCAGGTACTAGTGACCTGGATTGGCCAACGTGAGAACGGGCTACTGGGCTTGATGGACCATTGGTCTGACCTAGTAAGGCTATTCTTATGTTCATTCAAATTCTAGTAAAGACAAATGTTTCCAAAATATCTTCTATGCACTATTATTTACAAAAATATTGCACAGAATTGAGTTCAAGCCTGTGGTACTCCAACAATAGTCCCTCTCTTTCTTTGTTTGAACACTATTTAGTACTTTTCTTTGTTATACAGTATAATAATACTTGTGGGAACACTGTGAGCTTGGGAAGCATAAGAATAGCCTTACTGGTGAGACCAGTAGCCCATCCTCACGGTGGCCAATCCAGGTCACTAGTACCTGGCCAAAACCTAAATAGTAGCAACATTCCATGCTACCGATCCAGGGCAAGCAGTGGTTTCCCCCATGTCTTTCTCAATAACAGACTATGGACTTTTCCTCCAGGAAATTGTCCAAACCTTTCTTAAAATCAACTACTCTATCCATTCTTACCACAATCTCTGGCAATGTGTTCCAAAGGTTAACTATTCTCTGAGTGAAAAAATATTTTCTCCTCTTTTAGTACTATGGTTGAGATATGTTTTGAGTTTCATTGGATAAAGCAAAAATATAAGCATAGTTTTCTCTTCCTAGACGTCATCATAGCCTGCAAAGCACCAGTCATGACATTATTCCTTCTAATAATGCATCAACCACCAGTGCCATTAACTGCATGTCTGCGACTCCATTTTCTATTGCAAAGTAGCCTTCAGTTATTACCATACTATCTGCATTTGTCTTTACCCTTGGAGTGTGCAAGACCATAACAAAATGAACTGTCCTCAACCATTCTGAAAGGACTTCAAAATCACTACAGAGGAAGTCCTGTAGCATGATTTGTGGAGTATTACACATGTGCTATTCTGAATTGTGGATCCAAGCATTACTAGATTTAAGAAATGCAGATAAGCCAGCCAAATATACAGCAATTTGAAAAAGACACTGAGGCCTACAATGTTTCATCTCGGAGCATACCTGGCTCTCGGCCTGGTCCAGCATCTTCTGCACAGCTTCCTAGAAATGGTGCAAACACAGCACTAGTGAAAATCCCAAAGTCGTACAGTATCTGGTTTTTGGTTAAGAACCCCATTTGCAACATTGGCTGATCTCATGCTCTTGGCCTTTTACAGTCCACACATACCACTCTTTTCGCAAAGCCTCACTTGTTCTTAAAGGATACAATTCTCAAGGCCTCCATGATGATGAATGACTTTACCAAGATTAACAGGGCATTCTAGAAAACTGCATTGCAAACACTCACTGTTTTCAGTAATATTCTTACTGTCATGTGATCTTACTTCAGCTTGATTGAACCCAATACTAACTGTTAAAAACAAACTGCCTTAAAAAAACCCAAAACAACCTAACCTCTTTCGAAAGCTCCAAAGTTTGCTTTTTAGATGCTGGTTGCTAAAGCTTTAAGGGTCAAATTCGATAATAGATGTTTTAGGCGCCGCTAGGCACCCTGAGACCATAGTGACGCCTAACTAAAATCCGCACCTTACCTAAAGTACTTCAATTAGCCTAAATGATATGGTAATTGACCACACCGTTGAAGTTAATTGAATAATTAATAAAAAAATTAAATTAAAAGCTAGGTGCAGAATTCCAAGCAGTACCTAGCGCCGCCTATGTGGAGATGCCCTCTGACGCCTATCTGAACAGTAGGCATGGTTAGCGGTTGAGTTAGATGCCGCTAAGTATCCAATACAGGCGCTGGTAAATTAGGCCAGTGAAAACCTGGCCTAATGTAGCAGTTCCTACCTTTAAGATGCCTTGCAACACCTAAGTCTGCTTAGGGGCTGCTAGGAGTGATTCTATAAACAGCGCCTAGCAGCTGATTGACAACTACACCAAGCAATGCGGGCACAGCTAGGCGCCATTTATAGACTCCAGCCTTAAACCCCCCCCCCCCCTTTTTACAAACTGTAATGTGTTTTTTAACGCCGGCCACAGCGGTAACAGCTCCGATGCTCAGAATCGGCGGTGTTACCACTGTGGCCAGCGCTAAAAACTGCAGTACGGCTTTGTAAAAGGGGGAGAAGTGTCTTATGTCAGCGTATATGCTATCTCTTGTTTTCACATAAGAAATTTTACCTAGCACGCACAGTAAAATGATAAAATTACAAGCTGTGCAATGAAACGTGTTTTCATTTTATGTATATATGTGAATTGTGACCCATTCAGAACAGTAGATAATGTGGGCCACATATAATTTTTTAAAGATAAAGTTTAGCATGACTCATGTCAAGGCAAAGAATAGATATACTGTCCAACGTGCCTGTTTAACAGAGTCTAACCTTCCTTTTCTCAGCTTCTTCAAATCTCCTTAGTGAGTTTCTTACTTTCATTAGACCACTTTATAAGCTGACATTTATCTTAAGGTGACCATCCCCAACTTAGGGCTCCTTATACAAAGGTGCATTAGGGCCTTAACGTGCGCTAAAATACCGCGCGCGCTAACTGCTACCACCTCCTCTTGAGCAGGCGGTAGTTTTTCCGCTAGCGTGCACTAATCCGGTGCATGCGCTAAAAACGCTAGCGCACCTTTGTAAAAGGAGCCGTTAGTTAAGTGGGATTAATATATTTGAAAATAGGTTACCCAAGCTTTTCTCACATTCCATACCTAAGGTCCATATTATGTTAAAAAAAAAAAAAAAAAGCTGGACCATTATAAATATAGCTAATTCTATAAAAGCAGCATCTCATTCAAATCAAGGGGGTCCTGTATCCTTTTAATGAACAGCGACCAGCTTTGTGCTCGCCTGATTTAATGTTAAATCAATCAGTCCTGCTTGTGTCCTGTTAAGGAATTTTAAAAAATGATCTGTTGACGTTTTGATCAAGAACAAATAGTGCTGGGGAACTAAATTTGCTAGAAAGTTCCTTTAAAATTGTGCAGAGTTCAAGAATCTTGAGGCTTTACTGCCATTCACAAACTACACTTCCCCCTCCGTAGTCACGAATTCTGTATCTACAGATTCGCTTATTTGCGGTTTTAGACCACAAAATTCATTTTCATTTTTCAGGCTATTTTAAGCCCTGTAAGCCCCCCCCTAAGCCTTACTTGGTGGTCTAGCGGGTTTTTGGGGCAGGAGTGATCTTCCCACACTCCTGCCCCGTGCAGATCGCTCACAGGAAATGGCTCGAGAGACTACGGGAGCTCAAGGCAGCCATTTCCTGTGAGCGATCTGCACGGGGCAGGAGTGTGGGAAGATCACTCCTGTCTGAAAACTCACTAGATCACCAGATAAGGCTTAAGGGGGGGCTTTCAGGGCTTAAAATAGCTGGGGGAAGCGGGGGTTAGGGGCAGAACCGGCCCGAATATTATTTGCAGTTTTTTAATATTCGTGGGCCGGCTCTGCCCATAACCCCCGCGAATACGAAGGAGGAAGTGTAATTATTAGACGACTAATTTACAACTGTTGAGGTGTGTTCCAAAACCTGTTAAGTACGAAAAACTGTTCTTTGGATAAATGCAAGCTTTTATTTTCAAGAATTCTCCCAACGTAAAGAATATTTTTTAAATGAATATCATATACCTTATGAATAAATGCCTTTTAGTGCAAATTTTCCACATCTTATGGCTATCTATAAAATCAGTGTTTCCGGTCTGAACTCATTTTTCAAAAATAAAAAGTGGAACTTAGGGCTCCTTTTACTAAGCTGTGTTAGGGCTTTTATGCGCGGAATAGCCGTGTAGCGCGGGGTTAGCACGCACTAATATGCGACGTGCGCTAAAAACGCTAGCGCACCTTAGTAAAAGGAGCCCTTAATGTATTTAACAGGCTTTAGAACTCACCTCTTCAACTGCATCATATTCTGAAATCCAAAGGATTCAGAGATTCTTTACTCCCCCCTTTTACAAATAATAAAAAAAGATACATCTTGATGAACCTGCAGGTATGGATGAGCTGTGACATAGTTTGTGTATATGAACTGTTAAGGAACAGCACAGGATAATTCCAACATAGTATCAACAATCCTAAATGAAATATTACATTATTTAAATGTCTTAATTGCAAATACAATATAACAATGGTAAACCTATTTTCATTTAAAATCAAATCCTTAGGGTATAAATGGAAGTCATTAAACATATTCCAAACTGTCAGGCAGACGATGCAGCATAATCTGTCCAACTCCCTAATGACTGTAAGCAGTCGCTTACCTTCCCCTATGCTCAAATGGAGAGATTGATTATAAGATCTTTCTGTCAGGCATGCTGTATCTATGTGAAACTGTATACACTGGTGATGAGGTTTAATTGCTCAAATTTCTTGGGCACATGTGGGCTTTTTATTTCAGATCCTCAGAAAAGTATTGAAACATGAACATCCATGCCACCCTCCTGCTCCGTCTGGGGCTCAATCTCTCACAAAGAAAAAAGATGTCACCAGAGAGGAGCAGAGCCATGACCAGCAAAGATCTGTTGAACTATGGCAACTTTTGCAAAAAAAAAATACCTTTCATTTTCTTTTTTTTTTCTAGTTTGAAGAGAAACAGTGAATAGCACTGACATAATCAAGAAGCATCACTCAAATGGACATTTTTCTTATTTCAAAGCTAAAATGCCTCTTTATTCAAGAATTATTGGGTTCTGACATATGTACTACAAACTGCGTCACCCTGAATTCTATGTGATATTTAATTTTGCAAATTATTCCATCAAGCTAACTAATGCACTTACGTGAAAATATTTTCAAAAAGGGACAGTGGAAAATTTGGCTGTTGCTGAAAAACAAAGATTTTGATAACCTCCAATATTAGTCTGAATAAATTTGCTATATGGATTCAATTATTTTAATTCTAATATAACATGGTAAAGTAAAATATACAGCTAAAGTTCTACTTAGTGACGCTTCAAAATGTCAAATCAGCCAAGAGATCACAAGATCAGGATAAAGTAATGTGCCACTGGATGTCTTATGAACACAATAAGCCACTCCTGGGTGTGCATGGTACAATAGATTCTCACACACTTCCTCAGGGGAACTTGGTTTTACCTCATGTCACAGATCACTTATTTGTTACACTGCAAATAATTTAACTAATGTCTGACACTGTGAATGAAACTGTAACCCATTCTGAGCTCTTTGGGGAGGACGGAATATAAATCTAAATAAATAAAGTGGACAAAGAGGAGAAGAATTTGATTTGTTTTACACTCAGCTGCATAAAGACACAATCTGCTTTGAAATAAAGAAATTGTAATGTTAGTACTATAAGAGGATATGCAGTGCGTTTATCCTGCAGGAATCACCTCTCTCTCCCTCTTCTCTTGTTGTTTCTGATCTTCTTCCTCTTTCTCTTTTCTTTGTTGGGCTTCCCATTCTTCTTTAATCTTTCTCTTTCAAAGTAAAAAAGCACAAATACTTCATTATTTATCACAAACCACCGTTCAGAAAGTATGGTACAAACAGAGATGTTTACCCTTATTTCTTATCCTTGAGCCCTGCTGGACCAGTCCAGACTAACAGGTAATTATATCCCTCTATCAGTAGAGGGAGGCAGTGACATCATCGGGATAGCAGGCAGTGCAGCCAGAAGTATTCTCAGTGTGCTAATGCCAAAGCTAAGAATTAACGAAAAGGATCATGTGTATGTGTATATATATTTTCTTCTGGCTTATTACCTTACTAGAAAAGAGCACGAAGCAATAGAACAAAAGAAGGTCCAACCTAAACTGCAGTAAAGAACAACCGAGAACAAACAAAACAAAACTGCAGATCTGTACAAGACGTAGGCAAAATTTATTAGTGACAAAAATATATATATGCAAACCCTTTTACCAATCAAGGGACCCGACACGGTCCGTGTTTCGGACAAACCTATTATTATTAATTTTTTTAATCATTATTTTAATTTATTATGTGTCCAATTGTGCTTTTTAATATTATTAAACTTTATGTTACCTCTTATTAATAATAAATTTTATGTTATATTTGTACCTATTAGGACCCCTGACGAAGGTTTGTCCGAAACACGGACCGTGTCGGGTCCCTTGATTGGTAAAAGGGTTTGCATATATATATTTTTGTCACTAATAAATTTTGCCTACGTCTTGTACAGATCTGCAGTTTTGTTTTGTTTGTTCTCGGTTGTTCTTTACTGCAGTTTAGGTTGGATCTTCTTTTGTTCTATTATTACCTTACTAGAGCAGCCCAGACTGAGGGGATATAAAGAGAAATTAGGTTCTTACCTGCTAATTTTCTTTCTTTTAGTCCCTCTAAACCAGCACAGAAATGGATGGGTTTACGTTCCTCTGCCAGCAGGTGGAGAATGAGACACTGACTTTTGGCTGTACATAAGTGGGCTGTGCAGTCCCAAGTACAATCAGTCTGACGAATAGGCAAGCAGAACTAAGAAACTAACAACTGTGAATTATAAACAGCAACATCACTCCCAGGAGAATAGCAATTAACAATCCAAAGAGGACAGAAAAACACTGTTGGATATTGATTAGAATAAGATCCTTCAAAAATGTCCCCATAGTTCACCAGCTACACCAGACGAACCAAACATCGCTGTTCTTATAAACTCCCTTAACAACCCAGACCAAAAAGATACCGCAGAAAGGAAGGGTCTGATTTTAGCGATATTGTAGAGAAAGAAATGACAGGGTTTGAATATGTGAGAATGAAAGAGTCAAAGATTACCAGGAGTTTCCAGCCGACGAGACAAGGAGGACGAAGGCATTGTTCACAGAAATAGAGAACGGGGGAAGTGGGAAGATAAGGAGCTCGGTCTTGGCCATGTTTAATCTTAGAAGGCTGTGAGACATCCAGGTAGCAATGTCAAACAAGTAGGTTGAAATTTGGGATTGAATGTCTGTCAAGATTTCAGGTGTAGAAAGAGATCTGTGAGTCATCGGCATAGATACTGAATGTCATGGGAGGAGATAAGAGCACCAAGGGAAAGGCTGCGAAATGGCAAATGAGGTTCAACGTGGATAAGTGAAAGGTGATTCATGTCAGTAACAAAAATCATATACACGAATACAGGATGTCCGGTGCTGTACTCAGAGAGAGCCCCCAGGAAAGAGACTTGGGAGTACTTGTAGACAAGTCAATGAAGCCATCCGCACAATGCTCAGCGGTGGCGAAAAGGGCTGATTAAGAAGGGGATCACAAACCGATCTGAGGTTATCATGCCGCTGTACCAGGCTATGGTGCGCCCCCACCTGGAACACTGCATCCAACACTGGTCGCCGTACATGAAAAAGGACATAGTACTACTCGAAAGGGTCCAGAGAAGAGCGACTAAAATGGTTAAAGGACTGGAGGAGTTGCTGTATAATGAGAGGCTAGAGAAACTGGGCCTCTTCTCCCTTGAAAAGAGGAGACTAAGAGGGGACATGATCGAAACATTCAAGCTATTGAAGGGAATTGACTTAGTAGAGAAAGAGAGATTGTTTACTCTCTCCAAGGTGGAGAGAACGAGAGGGCACTCTCTAAAGTTAAAAGGGGATAGATTCCATACAAACATAAGGAAGTTCTTCTTCACCCAGAGTAGTAGAAATCTGGAATGCTCTTCCAGAGGCTGTTATAGGGGAAAACACCCTCCAGGGATTCAAGAAAGGGTTAGACAAGTTCCTGCTGAACCAGAATTTACGCAGGTAAGGCTATACTCAAATAGGACACTGGTCTTTGACCTAAGGACCACCGCGTGAGCGGACTGCTGGGCATGATGGACCATTGCAACGACAATTTTTATGTTCTAAGTGTAGATGGAAAAAAGACATGGTCCCAGGACATAGCCCTGAGGTACACCAACCAACAGGAGAATGGCAGTGGAAAAGGATCCATCAGAGCATATGCTAAAGGTGCAATGGGAAAGATAGGAAGAAAACAATGCGATAAGAGAGCCCTGAAATCCAAGCAAGGTCAGCATATCAATGAGTAGGTGGTGATTTACCATGTCAAAAGCTGCAGATAGACCAAGAAGGATGAGGATGGAGTAGAGGCCTTTGGATTTGACCAGGAGCAGGTCACTGAAGATTTTCATTAAGGGCAGTTTCTGTAGAATGAAGAGAGAGTGAAAGCCCAATGAAGCGGGTCAAGGGTAGCTTGAGATGAACAGCAGTGAACAGAACATTCAAGTAGCTTGGATAAGAAGGGGAGGAGGGAGACAGGACAATAGGACAGGTAGGTCCAGAAATGATTTTTTGAGGAGTGGTGTAACAACAGCATCAGGCACAGTTGCAGTGAAGAGTGAAAGGTTGATGGTATGGCAGATAGAGGGGATGACAATAGGAGAGATGGGGGGATAGGGTTACAGGAATAGGTGATGAGTTTGGAGAAGGAAAGAAAATGTCCAGTTTCCTCCTCAGTAATTTCAGGAAAGGAAGATAAGATGGCAAGGGTCAAGGAGGGGTTAGTAAAGCAGGCTCAGGGAGGTGGCTCGTTTTGAGACCTCAAGGTTAATTTTGTGAACCTTCTTGTAGAAATACTCAACCATAGTCTGGGGGACCTTGAGTAAGCAGTTCAGTGTGGCCAAGAGGTGGGGAGGGTTAAAGCCGAGATAGTCAGGCGGGTGTTGTAATCTTGTCTGTCAAATGAGAGTGCAATTTGTAAGGTCAGGAGGAATTTGAATGAATGAAATCAGCATGAGAACGGGATTCAAGCCAAAACCGTTCCAGGAGCTTAAGTAGCGAATTTTAGAGTGTAGCTAGAGCTGTGCTTTGGGGCACCTTACAGAGCGTGGGGTAGGGTTAGTGAGGGTATTTAGAACAGAGGAGAGAGAGTGGTATTTTAGGAGACAGCCATATTTACAGACTTGTGTAGCCTAGTGGTAGAGAGAAGGGGCGAAAGAGCAGTGGAAAGTGTTGGGATCGTTGGCCTGAAGACTCCTAAATGTACAGGTGGAGATGACAGGGCTGGGGAGGAGGGCGATGGATTGTGAAAGTTATCAAATGATGGTAAGAGAGGTGAAGGACTGCCGTGGAGAAATCTGTGACACAGCAGTAGAAGACGATAAGATTAAGCCAGTGGTCATTCTGGTGGATAAGGAAGGTGGAGCACAGCTGGAGATATCAAATGAGGACGTTAGGGCTAGAAGTCTACAAGCATAATAGTTAGAGAAATTGTTAGTATGAAAGCTGAAATAACCAAAGATGAGGGAGAGAGATGAATGTTCAAAAAAGAGGGAAAGCTAGGAGTTGAAGTCAGTGAGGAATGAGGAGAGGGACTTATTAAGGGGACAGTAAATGACAGCTACATGGAGGGGCACACGTGCAAAAAGCTGTATAAAGTGGACTTCAAAAGAAGAGAAGCGGTGAGACTGAGGTGAAAGAAGGGGTTGAAATCTGCAAGAGGGTGAGAGCAGTAGCCCAATGCCACTTCCACGACCAACTGGTCAAGGCGTATAAGAGAACAAGTAGCCCCCATGACACAAGGCAGTAGCTGAAGTAGAATCATTCCGGCAGATCCAGGTCTCAGTCAGTGCGAGCAGATGGAAAGATTGAGAGATGAAGAGGTCATGCATGTAGACAAGCTTATTGACAACAAAGCAGGCATTCCACACGGCACATAAGGGCAGGGAAGAGAGTGACCAGAAGAAAGTCTATGAACCAGTCCCTGGGAGCAATGCCAAGGCTCAAGGGCAACGTGGTGCACTTTGGGAAGAATAATCAAAGTCATAGTTACCGGATGCTAGGGTCCACCTTGGGGGTCAGTGCTCAAGAAAAAGATCTGGGTGTCATCGTGGAGAATACACTGAAACCTTCTGCCCAATGTGCGGTGGCGGCCAAGAAAGCAAACAAATTGCTAGGAATTATTAGAAAAGGGATGGTAAACAAGACTAAGAATGTTATAATGCCTCTGTACTGTTCTATAGTTCGAACTCACCTTGAATACTGCATTCAGTTCTGGTCTCCTTATCTCAAAAAAGAAATAGCGGCACTAGAAAAGGTTCAAAGAAGAGCGACCAAGATGATAAAAAGCGGATGGAACTCCTCTCGTATGAGGAAAGACTAAAGAGGTTAGGGCTTTTCAGCTTGGAAAAGAGATGGCTGAGAGGAGATATGATTGAAGTCTACAAAATCCTGAGTGGTGTAGAACGGGTACAAGTGGAATGATTTTTTACTGAATCAAGATTTACAAAGACTAGGGGACACTCAAAGTTACAGAGTAATACTTTTAAAACCAATAGGAGGAAATCTTTTTTTCACTCAGAGAACAGTTACGCTCTGGAATGCATTGCCAGAGGATGTGGTAAGAGCAGTTAATGTAGCTGGTTTTAAAAAAGATTTGGACAAGTTCCTGGAGGAAAGATCCATAGTCTGCTGTTGAGACAAACATGGGGCTACTACTATTTGGGTTTTTGCCAGGTACTTGTGACTTGGAATGGATTGGCCTCCGTGAAGATGAGATACTGGGCTAGATGGACCATTGGTCTGATCCAGTAAGGCTATTCTTACATTCTAGCTGCTGACTCCGCCCTGTTCAGAAAAATATCCTGCTGCACAAGTGCAATCTGCATCATTTGCTGGAGGAAGAGAAATACTGGGAACATTCCTGGCTGATGTCATCACTGAAATCTTCAAGTGTGTCTCGATCTGCTGATAGGGTGACTTAACTCATTAGTCTGGACTGGTCTAGCAGGATAAGGAAATATACATTTAAGCATTTAAAAGAAACAATTTTATTTAATAAACAATGTACAGATGATATCTAGATGTTGCAACAATCTTTAGTAAGATCTACCACTTCTGATGTATGTCAGGGACGCTTCGTCCACTGTACACCTCACATCAAGATCTAGTAATTTCAAAAATGGATTATTGTAACTCTCTATTAAATGGAATCTTTCACAAAGATTTAAAACGCTTGCAGCTTATTCAAAATACGGCCATTAAAATAATCTCGGGAGCAAAAAAATACGATCATGTTACCCCTTTGCTTCAAAAGGCCCACTGGTTGCCAGTCTCTCACAGGGTAACTTATAAAATCGCTCTTCTGGTATTTAAAACAACGCAGACCAACACACCAGCTTTCATAGATAGACTTCTGATTCCATACGACCCCCCAAGAACCTTAAGATCCATCTCTCAATATAACCTTAATATTCCCCCTGCTTCTCCTTCCCACCTCCTTCAAGTCTGACCAAATCTGTTGCAAATCCGATTAATTTGTTGTAATCCTGCCCTCTTCATCTTTGAAGTTGGCTAAACTTGTTGTAAATCTCCCTTCTCATCTGCCAAGTTTTGGCTACAGTTATTGTAAATCCTATAAATTTGTTGTAAATCTACAAGTCTATGCGGATCCTAATCTAATTTAATGTAAACCGCCTAGAACTCGCTGGGTATGGCGGTATATAAGAATAAAATTATTATTATTATTATTATTATTAAAAATCATTGGCACACGTTGCACCTCCACGTTTTCTGTTACAGCCCCTACAATCTGGAACGCTCTCCCTTTGTATATAAAAATGGAAAAAAACCTAAAAAATTTTAAAAGCAATTTAAAGTGCTTTCTTTTTAAAGATGCTTTTAACTGAACTACTTTCCCTTAACTATTAATTTTATACTGTTCCCCAGTTCCTAAGTGTTTTTCCCTTATATGTTCCTCACTTTTCTATTACAAATGTATTTCTCCCCCCTTTTCCTTATGTTTCTATGGCCTACGGGTCAACATTTACCCAGTTTGTACGGTCTGAAGTCCTGCAGTTTACTATAGGAAAGTACGTTTAATTGTCATTTTTGTTAAAATGTTAATATTTTTTACTTTGTACAACGCTTTGTAGTATCGAAAAGGCGTTTAATCAAAAATTGAATAAACTATAAACTATTTTATTTTTATTGATAATTTTATTTCTGAAACATAAGAAAAGCAGAACAAAGCTCCAAAATACACAACAAGAAAAAGGCAGGAGCACAGGGTTTCTTCAGCGCTTCCTGCACAAAAATAATGAACGAACATAGCAAAATCCCCCCCCCCCCCACCTCACATCAAGATCTTAATTTGGTATCAGCTTGAAAGTTTACACAATTATTTCTGGCTGTTGTATGTAGATTGCGTATTTTTGCAATTACCTCTTCTTCCTCCTGACGTTTTCTTGCTGCCTCTTCCTTTTCCTTTTTCAGCTTAAACTCCTCTTGGGCCTTCTCTTCCCTCTGCAGCCACTCTTCATGCAGTTTTTGCCTATCATTATAATAAAAAAGTACTTAGCAACAGTAGCAGACCCAACAGAATCCTTTTTCCCCGTAAGAATATGGTAGTTGGAAACCAGATTGTCCATTTGCCTGACCTATATATATCTCAACACTGGTTTGATGCTCCAAGCTTGAACTAATTCCAAACACTGTAGCAAAGTTATTCTGTAAATCTCATAAGAAAGATTATGTAGATCTATTGTTGATTTGTCTTCACTGACTACCGGTACTTGTAAAAGGACAAATCATATTTAAATTGGCCTGTGAATGAGTTATGATATAATGCTACAGTAGACTCTCTGTTAACTGGAACTCAGGCAACCAGTACTCTCAAGCAACTGGCAAAAAAAATCTTCCCCGAGACTACTTTCACTGCCACTCTCCACTCCACTTCAAATCCTCCCACTGTCACTGCCCCCCCCTCCCTCCCCACAAGGCCACTGGTACTGCTCTCCTCCCTTTGCGCCCAAGATGATTGGTGCTGCTGTCCACCCACCTCCCCCACTGACTGGCACTGTGCTTACCATACGCGTGCCGGTGCTGAAAGAGCTTGAACTGGATTGGACCCAGGAGCCCCAAGGCTCCAGCTGTCTTATCTGTCTTGGGGAGAGCAGGAATACAAAGACTTATTTTTCTTGTTTTGCAAAGGACTCTCTTGTGGAATAGCAGTTTAAAAGGCCACCCTACCTGGAAGGAATGAGCAAGAAGACACTGAGAAACAGCCCTCTAAACTAAAGGGGGAGGGGTTGATCAAGTTTTGAATTTATTTTCTTTGGGGCTGCTTATTTTTCTCTGCTGTCCTGGACTAAATAAAAAGAGATTATGTACTTACCCTGGTAAGCTCTTTTCCAGGAGATAGGTGAGACATTCTAGACAGTAGGGGGCTCATAATCAAAATGCAAATACATCTAAAAACCCATCCAAGTCGGCATTTAGGTGATCTAAAAGGTCGTCCAAGTACCGATAATTGAAACGGGTTTTTAGATGTATCTAGAGGCATTTTAGGCCTTTGAATCCCACTGTGTGCCCAGAGTAAAAAGGGATGGTTTTATACAAGTGGTTAGGGCGGGATGTGGGCCAACCTAGACTTAGTCGTCCTGCAGCGATAATCTAAAGTTTGACGAGACTTCCTTGACGGAACTTATACGTTGTGAGTTCAACGATCTAAAATCAGGTATAAATGCCCAAAAGTTATCCAAAAGTGACCAGATAACCACTGCAGAGATCACATAAAGACCCCAATACACACACGCCCCCCTATATTCACTGACCCTGATCATCACTTTGTCCAAAAGGTTTTGTTCTGGGCATTTGATGATTTTTTTGGATGAGAATGTGGTAGAAAGATAGACGACTTGGCGGTTTGGCCGATGAAATGCCTGGATGTATATTTAGACAATTCTTGAAAAAAAAAAATATTTTGGATGTATTTTTCAAGAATGGACTTTAGACGCTGCCGACTTTGGATGACTAGCGCGTTAGGCCAAAATTGGACTTAGACGTTCCTTTCAATTATGCCCCTCCATAGTTATATCCCCATAGCCGCATGATGCTGCAGAAGAAATCCACTCTGGATTTTTCACTCTGCCTCTGTTATACTTCACAGGGCTCTCTAGCTCCACCTTCAGTTAGTACTCAAGCACCTACCTACCCACCCAATACATGTGAAGTAGAAGCACCTGTAGCAACAGGCTTAAACAAACTGTTCTGCTCAAAAGTAACTAAACAGTACTGTTAATCGCCAACACTGGCTTCAAAGGAGCGCAGAAACTACTCCTCAATAAATTGAAACATATATACAAATTCTTCCCAGCCCACAAGGGCTGACAGGCATCCAAGAATCAGTTTGGAGAAGCATAAAAAGACTGAAACTGTAAGCAGGCAACAGAAGGACAGGGCAAGAGTCTAGAATGTCTCACCTATCTACTGGAAAGCACAGTTACTTACCGTAACAGGTGTTATCCAGGGACAGCAGGCAGATATTCTTAACGCATGGGTGACGTCACCGACGGAGCCCCGGTATGGACACTTTTAACTAGAAAGTTCTAGTTGGCCGCACCGCGCATGCGCGAGTGCCTTCCCGCCCGACAGAGGAGAGCGTGGTCCCCAGTTAAGATAAGCCAGCTAAGAAGCCAACCCGGGGAGGTGGGTGGGACGTAAGAATATCTGCCTGCTGTCCCTTGATAACACCTGTTACGGTAAGTAACTGTGCTTTATCCCAGGACAAGCAGGCAGCATATTCTTAACGCATGGGTGACCTCTAAGCTAACAGAGAGGGAGGAGGGATGGTTGGCCATTAGGAAAATAAATTATGTAACACAGATTGGCCGAAGTGTCCATCCCGTCTGGAGAAGGTATCCAGACAGTAGTGAGTGGTGAACGTGTGAACTGAGGACCAAGTGGCAGCCTTGCAGATTTCCTCGATGGGCGTGGAACGGAGGAAAGCCACAGAAGCAGCCATAGCTCTGACCCTGTGAGCCGTGACAGCACCTTCCAGTGAGAGACCAGCCCGAGCATAACAGAACGCAATGCAGGCAGCAAGCCAGTTGGAAAGCGTCCGTTTAGAGACAGGGCGACCTAGACGGTTAGGGTCGAAGGACAAAAAGGGCTGAGGGGACGAGCGGTGAGCCCTGGTACGGTCAAGGTAGTATGCAAGGGCACGCTTGCAGTCCAGCGTGTGCAATGCCTGTTCCCCAGGATGAGAATGGGGCTTAGGGAAAAAGACAGGCAACACAATGGATTGGTTGAGGTGGAAGTCCGAGACCACTTTGGGAAGGAATTTAGGATGGGTACGCAGAACCACCTTGTCATGGTGAAAAACAGTGAAAGGTGGGTTGGCAACCAGTGCATGCAGCTCACTAACCCTCCTGGCAGAGGTGATGGCAATGAAGAAAAGCACCTTCCATGTCAGAAATTTGAGTGAAGCAGTGGCAAGAGGCTCAAACGGAGGTTTCATGAGGGCTGATAAAACCACATTCAAGTCCCAGACGACTGGAGGAGGTTTCAGAGGTGGTTTGACATTGAAGAGGCCTCTCATGAACCGGGAAACCAGGGGATGAGCCGTAAGCGGTTTTCCGAGGATAGGTTCATGAAACGCAGTGATGGCACTGAGGTG
Organism: Geotrypetes seraphini; assembly: GCF_902459505.1. Lineage (NCBI taxonomy): Eukaryota > Metazoa > Chordata > Amphibia > Gymnophiona > Dermophiidae > Geotrypetes > Geotrypetes seraphini. The sequence goes on from NC_047089.1 coordinate 245,272,203, forward strand.
GACTTGAGGCCAGCATCGGATAGAGAGAGCAAATAGTCCAGTACAGTTTCCACCGCCAATGAGGTGGGATCGTGGTGATGCAGTAGACACCAAGAGGAGAACCTGGTCCACTTCTGATGGTAACATTGGAGGGTGGCCGGTTTCCTGGAAGCATCCAAAATGCGACGGACAGGCTGAGACAAATTCTCTAGGGAGGTCAGCCCGAGAGAAACCAAGCTGTCAGGTGGAGCGAGGACAGATTGGGATGTAGTAGAGACTGATGCTGCTGCGTAAGTAGAGTAGGAAACACAGGAAGAGGAATGGGCTCCCTGGAGCTGAGCTGGAGCAGGAGGGAGAACCAGTGTTGGCGAGGCCATCGAGGAGCGATGAGAATCATGGTGGCTCTGTCCCTGCGGAGTTTGAATAGCGTCCGCAACATCAGAGGCAGTGGAGGAAAGGCATAGAGGAACCGATCCGTCCAGTCGAGCAGGAATGCATTCGGGGTCAGACGATGAGGAGAGAAGAGTCTGGAACATAACTGGGGCAGCTGATGGTTGTGAGGAGCTGCAAAGAGGTCCACCTGAGGAGTGCCCCAGAGAACAAAGATGGAGTGGAGTGTGGGAGGATCCAGGGTCCACTCGTGAGGTTGAAGGATGCGGCTGAGATTGTCGGCCAGGGAGTTCTGTTCGCCCTGGATATAGACAGCCTTGAGGAAGAGACTGTGGGCCGTGGCCCAGGTCCAGATGCGGATGGCCTCCTGACAGAGGAGGGGAGATCCGGTGCCGCCTTGCTTGTTTATGTAGTACATGGCGACTTGGTTGTCTGTGCACAGGAGAAGAACCTGAGGGTAGAGAAGGTGCTGGAAGGCCTTGAGAGCATAGAACATGGCCCTGAGTTCCAGGAAATTGATGTGATGTTGACGCTCCTGAGGGGTCCAGAGCCCCTGGGTGTGAAGATCTTCCAGGTGAGCGCCCCATGCATAGGGGGAGGCATCTGTGGTTATGACCATGGAGTGAGGGGGTGGATGAAAGAGTAGACCCCTGGAAAGATTGGAGGAGTTCAACCACTATTGAAGAGATTGCTGAAGAGACGATGTCACAGAGATGGGATGAGTCATGCCGTAAGAGCAAAGAGACCCGGATCCTCCATGGATACTGGAACCTGCTAGAGAAAGCCCAGATAGGCGTTCAACTGAAGGCTGTGACCTTTACGCAGCCTCATCAGATCTGCAAACCATGGTCTGCAAGGCCAATCTGGAGCCACCAGAATGACGCAGCCTGGATGAGCCACGATCCTCCAAATGACCCGGCTGATCATCGGCCAAGGAAGAAAAACATACAGGAGAATCTCCTGAGGCCACGGCTGCACCAGAGCATCGAGTCCCTCGCTTACGGGCTTAGTTCTTCAACTGAAAAAAACAATCCACTTTCTTGTTTCTTGCCATGGCCATGAGGTCAAAACGGGGCCACCCCCAGCACCCAAAGGAAAAGAAGGTGGGCTTCCTGAGCTAGAGGAGTGCTCTTGGTTCCTCCCTAGTGATTGACGTAGACTACTGTCATTGCATTGTCAGAGAAGACCTTGACAGCTTGGCCCTCCAGTCTTTTGCATTCTCATCAGAGCTAGTTACATGGCTCCGAGTTCCTATCGGTTGGTTGGCCACTTTTGCTGAGAGAACATCCAACATCCCTGAACAGGACGATTGCATGTGCTCCCCAGCCCCAAAGGCTGGCATCTGTCATCACCATGATCCAGGAGGAAATGTATAGCAGTACGTCCCTGCGGAGCAATTGCGAGAGAAGCCACCAGGCCATGCTTGTTCGGACTTCCAGAGTCCAAGGTAGATGGGTTTGCAAGGCATCCCTGTGCAAAGCCCAGCAAGAGAGCAAAGCAAGCTTAAGAGGACACATGTGCGTCCTTCGCCAAGGAAACCACATCCAGCGTGGCAACCATGGATCCCAGAACTTGAAGATAATCCCATGCTGAAGGAGCCAGCCACTCCAGAAGGGAAGAAATCTGGGCACATAGTTTCTGCCTGCATGCTTCTGGTAGATAGATGTGGCCTATCGCCATGTCGAAAAGGACTCCCAGGTATTCCAGCGATTGTGTGGGCATCAAATGGCTCTTCTTGAAGTTGACAATCCAGACCAGGTCCTCCAGCATCTGGAACACCTGCTCCATCATGTGTCGTCCCTCTGCCAGCGAGGGAGCTCTGATCAGCCAGTCGCCCAATTAAGGGTGAACCTGAAGATCCATCTTTTGCAGATAATCCACCACTACCACCATCATTTTGGTGAAAGTCCAGGGCGCTGTTGCCAGCCCAAAGGGCAGTGCCAAGAACTGGTAATGCTGTTCCAGAATATGAAAACACAAAAATTTGTGTTGGGCCAGTAAAATGGGAATGTGCAAGTACGCCTCTGTAAAATCCAGAGAAGAAACTCTCCTGGGGCCACTGCTGAAATGATCGAACACACAGTCTCCTCTGTCGTAATCAGCTGATGGCAAGCTCTCAATGTGCTATTCTTTTCTCCCATCTCTGGATGGTGGGAGGAGGTTGTGACCATTGGGGGAGTAAAGGGAGGTCATGCCTTAAACCCTGATCATCTTGTCAGTTTGGTCACCTTTGGGACACTTAGACCTGTTTTACTTTGGTCTAAGTTCTGGCGTGTAAGTTCCACCTAGGATGCCCTGGAAAAGCTTTGATTATTGTTTCAGGACTTCCAGGTGGAAGCCCACCCAATTCCCACCCAAAACACACATCCTAACATGCTTAGAAGTGCTGATGAACATCCAGAAAGTTTGTTTTGATTATCGGCACTTGGATGTCCCTGTTATTAGGATGCCCCACTTTGCATCTATTCTCTATATTCTTAGGGTACATTAAGGGGCCTTTTACTAAACAGTAGTAAAATTTCCCACCTCTCCTCTTCAGTATACACGTTTAGGTCCTCATGTCTATTCATATGATTTTTAATAAAATAATCTCTTGTATACAATTGTAACCATTCTGATCACCATTTTAGGTACAACTATGGCTTCTCTCGATCTGAACACATCAGAAAGAAACCAGCTCACTGAAACCTTCACATCAAGAAATTTACTATAGTAGAGCAGAATACACAATGAGTTTATTGTGCTTGCACTGCTCTATAAACAGTAAGTTCAAGTTTATTAGGTTTTGATAGACCACCAATTAAAAAAAAAATCTAGGAGTGCAGTAAAATGATTAAAAATAATTTAACAGTAAGCGTGGACATATTATATACACAGAAGGAGAAATTAGGTTCTTACCTGCTAATTTTCTTTCTTTAGATTTTCCAGACCAATACTGTTCACTGATGGGTAATAGCTCATCATGACCAGCAGGTGGAGACTGAGGTAAAACTTTGGCTGTAATACTAATAGCTGTGCTTCCATCCAGTCTAAACAATCTGCCGAATAGCCAAGCAAAACTAAGAAGTGCTAATTATAACAGTAACAACACTCCTACCAGGAGTAACAACTAACATCGCAATGCTGTTGGAAATTGCACAGAAGCAGCTCCACAGTTCACGCCAGCTCACGTCAGCTACGCCAAAGCTGCTGTTCATTTGATCTCTTTCTTTCCCTTATTTATATTGTAGATCTCCCTCCCTTCTTTCCATTCGTTTCAGTATGTCCTTTTGTCCTATTTGTCCATTGTTTTAATTGTTATAATTTGTCCGTCCCCCCCTGTTGATAAGGCGATATAACAAATTAACTTGGAAAGCTATAAAAATACTAGAACGCACAGAAAAAGCACACTCTTCATGCGAATCCCGTAAGAACAACAGACAGACAGGGTGGGGACTGTACCGGCCTGGAGAGTCTAAAGAAAGAACATAATTTCTCCTTCTTTAGCATCTCTCCAGACCGGTACAGTTCACTGATGGGACGTACCAAAGCAGTACCCATCATGTGTGGGACCCCCGGAGGGCCACCACCAGAACACACTCACCGAACACCGAATTATGATGCATCTGGATGTCCACACGGTAGTGTCGCAAAACTGCGGCCTTACAGATATCCAGTGGAGGCACCAGAGAAGACTCAGCCCAAGAACCTGCCTGACCCTGAGTGGACTGAGTCTTGAGAAAATCCGGAACAGGCTTCTTCTGAAGAAGATAGGCGGAAGTGATAGTCTCTTTGATCCAGCATGCAATGGTAGCCTTGGAAGCGCCGTCCACCTTACGAGGACCAGATAAGAGGACAAAAAGACGATCTGACTTTGGGAACTCCTGGGTCCGCTAAACATAAGAGCGAAGGACCCGACAGACATTCAACTTGCCCAACTGCCTCTGTTCCAAAGAGCCCTCCCGGCTACCCAAGACTGGGAGGACCACGGACTGGTTGACATGAAAAGGTGAGACCACCTCCGGTAGAAAGGAACAGGCCGTTGCACCACCTGCTCCCTAGAAAACTCCAAGAAGAGATGCCTACAAGATAAGGCCTGCAGCTCAGAAACGCATCTCGCAGAAGTAATGGCCACCAGGAAAACTCCCTTGAGAGTAAGGTCCTTCAACGAGCAGGAACCCAGGGCATCAAAGGGAGGGCACACTAGCATGGACAGGACCAGATTGAAATCCCAAGCCACAAACCAAAGGCAACACTGTAGGCCGAAGCAATTTAGCTGTCCTCATAAAGCAAACCATATCCAGAAAAGTTAAACTCTTACTCTGCAACAAACCGCGAAACACAGACAAAGCTGCAAACTGAACCTGTAGAGAAGACCAGGCCATCTTATAAGAACTCCCAAGATGTGAGGCAAGGAGGCACAAAAGGAAACCACTCCATGCGCAGCACACGACTCTTCAAAAATATGCCAAACACGTCCATAAGCCTGAGAAGTGGAAAACCTCCGGGACCCCAAGAGAGTGGCGATCACTTTATCTGAATAACCTTTCTTACCTTAGCGTTTCCTCTCAAGAGCCAATGCGTAAGACAAAAGGGACCCGGATTGAACATTGGAATGGGGCCCTGAGTCAGGCAAGAGGGGCAGTGGTAGAGGATCTGTCATGAGAAGATGAACCAGATCTGCGTACCACAGGCTCCTGGGTTAGTCCAGAGTCACCAGGATCATGGGGCCAGGGTACCAAGCTATGCGAAGGACTCTGCCCACCATTGGTCACAGAGGAAACAGGTACAGGAGGCCCACCATTGGCCAAGGCTGAATCACAGCATCCAGCCCCTCGGCCTGAACATTCCTGCACTGATTGAAGAACTGTGGCACTTTGGCACTGACATTCGAGGCCATCAGGTCCATGACCGGTAGCCCCCAAGACTGTGGGACTGAGATACCACTCTCCAGGATCTAGCACATGACGACTGAGGAAGTCCACCTGGACATTCTCCACTCCTATATGGGAAGCCGAGATGTCAAGAAGATGAGACTCTGCCCAGGCCATGAGCAGACCCGTATCCTGTACCACCAGACTCCTGGTTCTCCCATGACAATTGACATAAGCCACCGCCGTGGCATTGTCCGAGAGAACCCGAAAAGACTTGCCCATCAACAACATCTGGAATGCTAACAATGCCAGCCAGATGGCTCAGAACATTGATCGACCAAGATGCCTCCTCCAGAGACCAGCTGCCCTGAGCCAAGTGACCGAGACACAGAGCTCATCAACCGAAGAAACTGGCATCCATGAGAAGCATTGTTCACTGGGGCTGATCCAGATTCACTCCCTGCACCAGATTGGAAGACTGTAGCTACCAATAGAGACTGCGACTAACTAACCCCCGAAGAGGAATGGGAGAGTACAAATCGTGCACCTAGGGCGACCACCGCTGAAGCAGAGCATGCTGAAGCTGGCACATGTGAGCCCGAGCCCTCCAAACCACGTCTAGGGAAGCTGCCATCGAACCCAAGACCTGGAGAAAAACTTGCGCCTGAGGACACCGGGAAGCCATCAGAAGATGAATCTGTGACTGCAACTCCACTGGCTCTCTAAGCCATATGCCTTGCCAGTATCGGTGGCAAGGCTTACAGCTGAGGCACCTCTAAAAAAAATTTGGGGAGGTGGAGAAAATGGGGGAAGGAACTCAATTCGTGACCCGTTGAGTGTGACATCCCTGAGGTTGGACGGACCCCTAAAAGGGTCCCCCCAAGCTCAGTCCGGCACCAAACTGGGACAATAAAGCCACTAAACAACTTCCAGCAGGCCTACATAACCAAGGGAAGACTGGTATAGCTTACCACACCTGCTGAGACTGAGAACAGACTGGTTAGACTGGACGAGGGAAGAACAGCTATTAGCATTACAGCCAAAGTTTTGTCTCAGTCTCCACCTACTGGTCATGGTGAGCTATTATCCATCAGTGAACTGTAACGGTCTGAAGAGATGCTAAAGAAAGGCTTTTGACAAAAACAAACAAAAAGGGAAGAGGGGGAAGAAATACAATCTATGAATAGAAAAGCTGGGGAGGGGAAAGAACAAAAGGAGGGGAAAAAAAGAATATCGCAAATCCAAGTCCTGCTAAGTCCTAACAACTGTAAACGTCTTTAAATAGAAAGTTTAAAATCTAATCTAAATTTTGAAAAAGAATCTTGCTGTCTGTGGTGAATAGGCAGGGCATTCCATAGAGTTGGAGCAGAAATGGAGAAAATGGATTTACGAGTGGTATCATATACAATGACACGCAGAGAGGGAACTGTAAGGAGGCATTGATTAGTGGAACGTAGTGATCTAGAAGTAGAATATGGTATGATCAGTTTATCAATGAAGGCAGGAGAATGAGCAGATTTTGTTTTAAATGTAAGAACTAGAATTTTAAATGTAATACGGTGGGAAATTGGTAGCCAGTGAGCTTTTTTCATCAAAGGAGTTACATGATCAAATTTTTTTGCATTGTAGATGAGTTTTATTGCCGTATTTTGAATGATTTTGAGCCTTTGGATCTCTTTCTGGGTAATTCCAGAGTAGAGGGAATTGCAATAATCCAAATGAGAGCTAACCAAGGAATGGATCAGAATACTGAGGGATGAATGTTCCAAAACAAATAATAATAATAAAAGTTTATATACCACAGGACCGTGAAGTTCTATGCGGTTTACAATGATTAGAAAGATGCTACAAATTGAGTGGAACTTACATAGTTGGGGATTAGTGGCTAACAGTTTAGGAGATAGAACGAATCATCTTGAGTTTATAGAAACATTTTTGAACAACAGAACTAATATGATGGTGAGAAGTTAGTTTATTGTTTAGAATTATGCCTAACAGTTTAAAGATTGTGTCCAATTTAATTGGGGTTGATCGTATACAGATAGGAGCTACGAGTTCTTCTGTTTCCTTAAGGCCTTTGAATTTTCAATGTTCAATGACAACATATTATCATTGAGTCATTGGCTAAGTCTGTCTAATTTAAGACTGTTTTCTTGTATCTCTGCACGGTTGTGTGTTTGGATGGGGTGCAAGAACTGAATGTCATTGTTTTAAGCAAATACCGTAAATCCCATCGACTGAGCAAGGATCAGAAGAGGAGCAAGAAATAGGTTGAATAAAGTGGCGATAATATTGAACCTTAGGGACTCCAAAGTCCTGCGTGAAGGGGCGGAATTCGAGTTATCAAACATAACCTGATATGAGCGATCAGCAAAGTAAGATTGAAATAATTTGAAAGCAATTCTTTAATTCCTACAGTACAAAACAAATGCATTTCTTTTGAAAGTATCTGTGATATATTCCACGTCCAGTTATTTGGCTTCTCCTAGGATTAACTGACCTTTCAGCCTCGGCCTGAGAGTCTTCGCCCTGTTCTTCAGCCAGCGGATCCTCATCTTTTGCTGAAACTTCTAGGGAATAGTTAAACAACCCGCTTATGCACTCAGCAATAACCAATTTCTGCAATGCATTATACATTTTAAAAGGAAGTTGAGAAAGTACACCATTAAATACATTACTGAATTTCGCAAACGACTGCTTTAAATTAATTCCAGCTGCATTTTATCAAGCAGGAGTCATCTGAGCTAGTTAAAAGTTACTAAACTCTTTTATCACCTGCTCCTTAATGTATTAAGGGTCAATCAACCGCTAGGCATCATTTATAGAATTGCATCAAGCGGAACCTATCTCAACTTAGGCGCCGATGGACATCACGTTACATGCCGGTATATTAGGCCAGGGTTTCCTGATCTAATTTACCGGCACCTAAGTCATACTACATTTATTCTCTGCCCTTAACCACACTTACTTTTCGGGTAGGCACTGGTATTAGGAGCAATCAATAATTTATCTACCTCAGTAAAGTTTTCAAAAATTGTTTTATTTTTCAATCTAGTCCCCTGATAGCTCCAAACATGTAATCTAATTTTCCTGCAATGATTTTAACCCCTTTGTTTGATCTTCCTGCAATGATTTTAACCCCTTCTGTTCGACCTTCAAACCAGGATGTCACAGCTTCCTTGATGTCTATCACTTGAAAACTGCTGTAGTGCTGCCTGATTCAGGGAAAAATATATTGATTTGCTTCGATTCGCCCTATTGAATCAATTTTTTGATTCAATTTGATTTGCTTTCAATGTCATGGCTTTTTAAGTTTAAACACTTTATTTAACCAAGGCAATATCATGTCAAAAATAGGAACAGCCAATCTATAACATAGATTTAAAATTAGTTAGAAACACGGGGTGGTGCCAGAAGGGAAGAGGGCTGGAGAGAAGGAGAGGCGCTGGTGCCAGCTGATTGCCTACAGGATGTGCTTCGTTCTCATCACGAAAGGCACTTCCTGTAGGCAGTCAGCCGGCACTGGTGCCTCTCCTCCCCCTCAGTGTGCTACAGCACACCTGAAATCTCATGATACACTGCCCTAATCCCTTGAATTGCTAACTGCTGTGACTTGATATGAATTCAGGTGTCAGCAAACTGCATTCAGCTATTGGGTCCCTCTGCTATCTCTGAGTTGTTCATCTCTCCCTCGCCCCATTTTGCCCTCCACTAAGACCATCTCACCCTCTCTATCATCTTCCCAAGTCCATCTCTCCCTCCCCCTGCCCAGCATCTACCCCCCCCACACACATCTACCTTTATTTTGGTGTAAAATTTGTTGCCGGTGGTGGTAGCAAAACTAGCAATCCACAGAGCTCTCTTGCCGCTGCTCCTGGCGTCTTCTCTCCACTGTGGCCTGCCCTCAGTGACTACTTCCTGTTTCTGCTGAGGCAGCCGCAATGGAGAGAAGACGCCCAGACTAGCGGCAGAGTAGCTCTGTGAATCGCATTCACTACCACCGCTCGGCAACAAATTTTGCAACGAATTAAAGGTAGAGGGGGGCGGGGGGTAATTTGATAAACGCTGTTGGGGGAAGAAGGGTGACAGGATCGATTCCGGGAAGGAGTGCACTGAGAGAGCCAATCAGTAAAAATAAAAAGGCAAAAGAGAAGAAGCCAGGAAGATGTGGGCTCACTATGCTGCCTGTTTCTATGTTTCTAGATCGGCAGCAAGGGGGCTGGTGCTACCGCTCATGAATCGGTGAGTCCGTTTTTTTTCTGGAAGTGAATCAGTGAATCGATTTGAATCGGGCACCTCTAGTCCACGGAGAGATTTCTCCAAAACTTGGAACAGGAAATAATCTGAAGGAACCAGGTCAAGACTGTAGGGTGGATGGTTCAGCTGCTAAAACCCACATTCTTGGATGGCAGCCTGTGATTGTCGTGACACGGGGTGGGGGAGGACCTGTGCTTCCATTACACTGTATCCATTTTGGAAACAGGATCTCTGTGATAGACCCAAGTCTCATCTCCAGTCATCAAATGAAAAAAATTAACTTGGTCTTCATGGAACATCTCCAAGTTCTTCTGACAAAATATTGGAGTCTCATGGCCTTCTGACATGGTGTCAGCATTCTTGGAACACATCTTGCACTAACCTTGGACATGCCCAACTTTTCATGAATTATTTTCCAAACTGTACCTGCCGAGATGCCCATTTCTTCAGCTACTTGGAAAATTCGACTGCCTGACAAAATTGAATCCTCAACTTTCTTGCACATTTCTGTGGAAGTTGCGTCCACAGGCCATCCAATGTGAGGGTCATCTTCAAAGGACTCTCTACTCCACTTAAAACTGCATGCTCCAAAATTGCACTTTGTAGGATTATGGGGCAGGCTCACCATAAACTGCAGTCATGTGTTCATGGATCTCCTTTGGCTTTTTCCCTTCTTTTGTGAGAAATTTTATCACTGGATGGTGCTCCAAATTAGAGAATGACACGGTGGTAGTTACCCACGGCTAGCCGCGAGTAGCCGCAGGTAACCCGCTGAAAACGGTGGGAGAGAAAAAGTACTCACTGTGGGCACGGGGACAAGGCCATCCATCACCCCGTGGAGCGGTGAATGGCCTTGTCCCCGCAGTTAAGAGAGGGAAGGCACGCAGTCACCAATCGCGCGTAGCCCCCTACCTACCTCCGGTGAAATCTATTTCCCTCCCTCCCCCTTACCTTCGCGGTGTTTTAGAAAATAAACTGAAGCCGGCGAAGCCTGCCTGTGCTGCCCTGCAGTCGCGTTTCTGTGGGTGGAAGCTTCTCCTCTGACGCAACTTCCGGTTGTGTCAGAGGAGAAGCTTCTGCCAACACACACACGGCTGCAGGGCGGCACAAGCAGGCTTCGCCGACATCAGTTTCTTTTCTAAAGCGTCGCAAAGGTAAGGGAGAGGGGGGAGGGAGGGAGATAGATTTCGCCGGAAGGAGGGAAGGGGCTGTGCACGCGATCAGTGACCGCGCGCCTTCCCCTCCCTTAAGTTTCTTTATGCCACAAAGGTAAGGGAGAGGGAAGGAGATTCTCGGGCTGCTGAAAGGCAGTGAGATGGCGAGAGGGAAGGGTGGATGCTACGGGAACGGGGTGGTGAAGGTGACGGCAGGGACGGGGCAGTGAAAGGGACAGCGGGTTCAGGGACGGGGCGGTGAAGGGGACTGTGGTCCGGTGACGGGGCAGTGACGGGGACAGATTTTTCCCCCGTGTCATTCTCTACTCCAAATCTAGAAGTTTCTTAATTGATTCACACGACAATTCTCCTGACATCCTGTCTGGTGGAATGTTAGGCTCACACTGAGCCGCAACTGTGCATGAGTAACACAGAAACATGAAGGCAAATAAAGGCCAAATGGCCCATCCAGTCTGCCCATCTGCAGTAACCATTATCTCTTCACGCACAGACTAGTTTCAGCATGCTACTTTCATCATACTCAAGTAGATAGATTATTGAATGCCCCTTGTAGGTGCCTTGGTTTAGGCGTCGGTAAGCACCATGCCAATTTCTACATGGAACTTTAATCGATCATTTTTTAATTGGCTTTTTTTAATGGCGATTTCAGTTATCATGCCATTTAAGCCAATTTAAAAATAATTTAACTTTTGCGGAGAAATTGGCTAGGAGCCACTTACAGAATCAGGGCCTAAAAGTACACAATGTGTACCACCATATACAAATCAGCCTTATTATATTCAAGTCATACAGCTTTAATCTCTGGAAAAATGTTCCCTCTTAAACCCACCCCTTCTCTCCCCTTCAACAACCAGCATGTCCAGGTAGTTTACAGAACCTTCATCTACCTTGTTATCTTCAGTCACCCACTAGACCTTAAGAAAACACTTTGGTGGGGGTCATAAGAACATAAGAATAGCCTTACTGGGTCAGATCAATGGTCCATCAAGCCCAGTAGCCCGTTCTCACAGTGGCCAATCCAGGTCACTAGTACCTGGCCCAAACCCAAAGAGTAGCAATATTCCATGCTACCAATACAGGGCAAGCAGTGGCTTCCCCCCATGTCTTTCTCAATAACAGACTATGGACTTTTCCTCCAGGAACTTGTCCAAGCCTTTCTTAAAACCAGCTACGCTATCCGCTCTTACCAAATTCTCTGGCAACGCATTCCAGAGCTTAACTATTCTCTGAGTGAAAAAAAATTTCCTCTTATTGGTTTTAAAAATATTTCCGTGTAACTTCATCGAATGTCCCCTAGTCTTTGTCATTTTTGACAGAGCGAAAAATCGATCCACTTGTACCCGTTCTATTCCACTCAGCCCCAGGGAAATCTAAACCCAGACTGCCAATACCTCTGCACTACTGCTTGAATTAGGCCTCACTCTTTTTCTAAGACTTAAAAAAAAAGATAATTTCAACACATAGGTTGTATTAACACTTACCCGCATCTCTCAGTCTAGCCAGTTCTTGTCTCTTTTTCCTTCGTTTTTCTTTCTTGAGAATAGCCCTCGATTTTTTATGGCTGAAAAGTATAAAGACTTCAATTACTTTACTTATATTTAGATGCCAACCTATCAACCTTTTGCCCATACAGTAAAAGATTGATGTGCAGAGATGAAAAGTTTACAACCTGCTTACAAAACCTTGAGTGGATAATTTCTAATATGCAAAGTGAACAAACTATTCGATCACTAATTGTGATGGCCAGAACCATCACACATTTGGACATCTTAAAACAAAACTGAATGACTTCTATTAGCACCAAAGGGAAATGATATACTGAAATCCAATCAAATAATATGCCTTTAAGAAGTGAATTATTGTTGACTTCTTGTTACCAGAAGTGATGCTACTGGAACACTTGTTTAGCAAGATCTCTTTCCCATCAACGTCATTTTTCTGTTTTGGTCCAATCTATTATATTATCCCGGTTAGATTATTGTAACGCCATTAATCTTGGCATCACTAAGAACTGCCTTCAAAGACTACAATTGATTCAGAATACCGCTGCGAAGCTGATCTATGGAAAAGCAAATTCGACCATATGACTATTTTGCTCTTCTCTCTCCATTGGCTCCCAGTTTATTTTAAAATTCAGTTTAAGTGTTTATGTATTGTTTTTAAGATTTTACATGGTATCTTTGCTCCTCTTGTTCCTCTGCTATGGAATGTTTCTAGATTTTCCTATGCGAGAGGCATTCATCGATTTGAACTTTCTCTTCCTTCTAGGAAAGGAATTCAAGGAGTTAGGAATTTGAGCAGTTCTCTGGCGTTTAAATTTCCCCAACTATGGAATGAACTTCCTTCATTTTGAGGTGTCCCAGCTCCTTCCAACTCTTCCGTAAACTTCTAAAAACTTTTTTATTCGCTAAACATTTTGAAAACTAACTCTCTTGTATTTCAGTTCACTTTATTTTTTTAATTTATTGTTAACCGCATGGAGCTTCCTTTGGTTGAAGACCCGATATATAAGGTTAAGTTTTAGTTTAGTTTAGCAATTACAAAAGATTTCACCTCAGTAGTGGTTAGCAGGCTGAACTGCCACCTTTGTTATTTTGATTCAGTGCTAAATAAAGTTTGAAACCCTGCTTCTCCCATGAATGCTTTATGACACTGGGCAAGTCACTTTATCTCCCAATGCCTTGGATATAACTAGACTGTCTCTAGGGTAGGGAATAACAGAGATACTAGATAGATAGACAGACACATGCACAGATATATCTGACACCCTGAACTTGCAAATATAAAAGACACATACACCCTCTTCCTAAACTACGTCCACTAGTGACTACTACAGTAGTACATAGTTATATCATCAATAACTGTCCTAAAAACTGCCTTCATTCTGTGTAAAAAATTTCAATAAACTCCCTCAAAATTCAAGACCCCATTTGATCTCTTCCTACACCCCATTTGGTAGTGCAGGCACCACTAGTTAAGTAACTTTAAACTACGCCTCCCACCCCCTTAGAGATCTTTTATAATCAAAGTCACTCAAGTCATCCAAAGATCAAGTCAACCAAATACATAATTATTTAGAAAAAGCTGACCATACATACTGACTGAGGGCTAGATGCACTAAACATGGTCGCTAAGACTGTGCAAGTCACTGTTGGCCAATTTTTTGGCCAACTGTGAAACAGAGATCAATGTTTCAACAAGGTTTAATGCAAATGATTTGCATGGAGGTTCACCATAATCCTGTCCCACCAGTTGCTCTGAGAGTGACTTTAATACATGCGCAGAGTCGGTTTGGGGAAGCCCGAACAGAGGATGCCCACTCCCTCCTACCACTGCATGCCTCCCCCCACCCAAAACCACCTCCACACCTTAAAAATAGATGACAGTAGGAAGGATGCCCACTCCCTACTGCTCTATAGACCCACCACTCCCAAATGACAGGCCTTTCCCCTTCCCAGTGCATCCTGGAATGCATGGGGAGGGGCCTAAGGCTCTGATTGGCTCAGATCAATCAGGGCATTAGGCTTCTCTCTCTGTATCCCAGGCCAGGAGAGAAGGGGGGGGACTAGGCATCCCCCTCCTGCTGTCATCTATTTTTTGGGTGAGGGGGAGGTTCGGGGGTGGTTTGGGGGGGGCATCAGGTGGCAGGAGGGAGTGGTCATCCCTCCTGCTGATTTTTTTTAGGAAGGGAAGTGGTCAGTTGGGGGGGTGGTTTGCAGCAGCAGGAGAGGAGTGAGCATCCCTCCTGCCTATTTTTGAGGGAGAGGGGAAGAGTTAGTTGGGGGGTCCTTGTGGGGGGGATCAGTGCGGGGGGGATTGGTTAGCAGCAGCAGGAGGGAGTGGGCATCTCTCCTGCTGGTTTATGGGGAAGAGGGAAGGGTCAGTGCAGGGGGGTCCTTGTGAGAGAGGATCAGTGCGGGGGGGTATGCTTCAGCAGGAAGGAGTGGACATCCCTCCTGCTGATTTTTTGGTTCCAGGGTCATCAGAAGGGGGGTCATCGGGAGGGGTGAGACGCAAGGCATCTGTGCCCATAGAAAAAAAACAGGCATACCTACTGGTAACACAGTTATCACTGGCTTTTCTGGATCGGTTCTATCAACTCGATTCTTGCATGCAAGTTTAGGGCATCAGTTGGATGCCTGGTTTTAATATTATTGACCTCATTTGCATGCCAGAATCAAAAGAATGTAGGGCTGCATGGAAAACCAAGAAGAGAGCCATTTTGGGCATTGTGTCGTCAAATACGAACGGTCGCTAAACCAGTCAAACCATTTTAGCGACGATTGTTAAGACGATCGGACACTTTAGTGCATCTATTTGTACCACTGGTGAAACAGAACACCATTACCCAACTCATGGTTCGAAGGCCAGATGCTAGCTAAAAAGCTTCCAACCTACAGCAATAAAGCTATTTTTCTCTGTTTCAGCCCTGAAATAAATATCAAGACAAGACATTAGCAAGTCGATATGCAAAGCAATTTAACCAGCCAGATACAGCTTCTGGTTAGTTAAATCACCTGTTCAATGCTAACCACTAATTTTCATCGACTCATAGTGCCAGTGAAAATAACCAGTTAGCACAGATCTGCAAACTGATTATCTGTGGGGTGTTCTAGTGGCAGAGTAAGCACTTAAATGGCCAGATTAACTGCATACAGTCCTATCTTTATGCAGCAACCCATAGCCAGTTAAACAGCTATGTATTAGAGGTCTGCATGGGAATGGGGATCGCGGGAATCCGCGGGTTCCGTGGGAATCCCCCCTAACCCATGGGACTCCCACGGAGACCCCCCTCTGGCTCACGGGACTCCCACGGGGATGAAAGGCTTTGGAAGCAGGGTTCGTCCATATAATATAATGGACACGTCAGCCTTAGTAAAAGAGGGGGTTTATAAGTTAATTACCTGAACAGAAATCAAAAAGGGTTCCACCAAAGAGATTCCACAAGGAAAACAGCAGCGGAAACACAAAAGAAACTGTGGAATTAATGATCCTGTCAGAAGTAATTGCTGCTTTTTATGGGGACGGGCGGGGATGGAGATAATTCCTTGCGGGGATGAGTGGGGACGGAGAGAATCCTGACAGGGACGGGTGGGGATGGAGAGGATCCTGGCGGGGATGGATGGGATTTCTGTCCCCGCGCAACTCTCTACTATGTATTAGCCAGGTCTGCAAAACCAGATATTAAGTGCCAAAGCCCAAACAGAACACGGATTTGAATACTCAGGAATAACTGCTGGCAGCAGTCAGCAAAATGCTCACCGCCACAGGCTGAATCGACCCCTAGGAGAACAGGAGGGAAGACATAAACGTTTGTTTTGATTTGTTAATTTTATATACCAGTACAAAAAGTTTAAAAGCGGTTTAGAGTGAAAAAAAACCTTCTTAATACAATTACTATAGCTAATCAGATCAACAGATATCAACAAAATAAATGACCAATGCTAAAATAATAAAAATAAAATAATACAATTAACAGAAAAAAAAAAATCGATGAGCAAAAACTTTAATACAAATCTCAGAAACACTAAAAAATTAACATCAAAATTTTCAGAAATACTGACAAAACAGAAATTCAGAGGTTGAAGTTAAGGTATTTCATAGAAAAGGACCTACATAAAAAACAACTGTTTCTAGTAGATGTCAATTTAAGGTTTTCAACATAGCCATCATCATAGAGATAATCTAATATTGAAAAATGTTTATAAAATACTGAGAGCCTCTTCTACTAAACCACGTTAGCGGTTTTAGCACCAGGAGCCGTACTGAATGACCCGCCTCTATGAGCGTTGGGAGCAGCACTGGCCATTCAGGACGGCTCCCCGCGCTAAAACCGCTAGCGCAATTTAGTAGGAGTGGAATGGTTAGATGTGAATCACTTGTTTACTCTTTCCAAAAATACTAAGGAGTATCTGAATGTAAATCACTTAGGCTACTCATGTAAACCGTTCTGAGCTCCCTTGGTATAGAAAATTAAATTTATTTTTAAAAATAAGCGGTGTATAAATACTAAAAAATAAATAGTTAGTAGATTTAAAACAAACAGGAGAAAATATTTTCATTCAATGTGGAATTAAATTGTGGAATTCGTTACAAGAGAATGTGGTGAAAGCAGTTAGCTTAGCAGGCTTTAAAAAAAAGTTTGGATAATTCCCTAAAACAGAAGTCCATAATGGCTTGGAGAAATACACTGCTTATTTTGAGGATAAGCTGCGTAAAATCTGTTTTACTCATCTAAAATTAAAATCTTATAGTTTCACACTTCATTGCAGAAAATTCCTTCTGCTTTCATTAACATCATGGTTGTCTTTAAACAGAAAATCTTGAATCTTGGACTCTACTCTTTCATTCGAACTTCAAGATGCTAATCTTTGGAAAAAAAATCTTTATACAGCATGAAACAATTGTGATTGATTATTCATTATTTTATAATCAGCATTTTGCAGTCTTGGTTCAGATAATAGTTTCATCAAAATTGGATTATTGCAATTCTTTGTACTCAGGTTTAAGTTTATCTTCCAAACTTTCAAAATGTGGCAATTAGAATGATTTTTAAGATGAAAAAATATGATAATGTTACAGATTTTTATCACAAACTCCACTGGTTATCAGTCAAGGTTCGTGTACTATTTAAATTGCACCAACTCAGCTGAGTCTCTTATTCATTTTTACTCCCATCTTATTTTTAGTGGATTAAAAACTGGTTGGCGGATAGGAAACAGAGAGTGGGAGTGAATAGACAATACTCGGACTGGAAAAGCATCACGAGTGGAGTGCCGCAGGGTTCGGTGCTTGGGCCTGTGCTCTTCAACATATTTATAAGCAATGTAGAAATTGGCACAACGAGTGAGGTGATTAAATTTGCAGATGGCACAAAGTTATTCAGAGTAGTGAGGACACAGGATTGCGAAGACCTACAAAGAGACATAAATACGCTCGAGAAATGGGCCGCAAAATGGCAAATGAGGTTCAACGTGGATAAGTGCAAGGTGATGCATGTCGGTAACAAAAATCATATGCATGAATGCAGGGTGTCCAGTGCTATACTCGGAGAGAGCCCCTAGGAAAGAGACTTGTAAACAAGTCAATGAAACCATCCGTGTAATGCGCTGCGGTGGCAAAAAGGGCGAACAGAATGCTAGGAATGATTAAGAAGGGAATCACAAACAGATCTGAGAAGGTTATCATGCCATTGTACCGGGCCATGGTACGCCACCACCTCGAGTACTGCGTCCAACACTTGTCGCCGTACATGAAAAAGGACATAGCACTATTCGAAAGGGTCCAGAAAAGAACCACAAAAAAATGGTTAAGGACTGGGGTAGTTGCTGTACAATGAGAGGCTAGAGAAACTGGGCCTCTTCTCCCTTGAAAAGAGAAGACTGAGAGGGGACATGATCGAAACATTCAAGATATTGAAGGGAATTGACTTAGTAGAGAAAGAGAGATTATTTATACTCTCCAAGGTGAAGAGAACGAGAGGGCACTCGCTGAAGTTAAAAGGGAATAAATTCCATACAAACGTAAGGAAGTTCTTCGTCACCCAGAGAGTGGTAGAAATCTGGAACGCTCTTCCAGAGGCTGTTATATGGGAAAGCACCCTTCAGGGATTCAAGAAAAGGTTGGATAAGTTCCTACTGGAACAGAACGTACGCAGGTAAGGCTAGACTCAAATAGAGCACTGGGCTTTGATCTAAGGGCTGCCCCATGAGCGGACTGCTGGGCACGATGGACCACTGGTCTGACCCAGCAGCGGCAACTTAAGTTCCTTCTGGTAAGGGTATAAAATATAAACACCCATTTCTAATTATGTTTACATACTTTGCCACCAGAGTTTGGAATAGTCTACCTATTAGCATCAAGATAGAGTCAGTATACAAGATTTCAAACTAACCCCCTCCCCTTTTAGGAAGCCACATTAGACTTTTTTATCTCCAGCCATGGCAGTATTAACTCCGACGCTCATAGGAATTCTATAAGCATCAGGACTAATACTGCTGTGGCCGGTGATAAAAAAAAGTATGCGGCTTTGTAAATCGGGGGGGGGGGGGGGGGGTTGAGTATAAAAAATGTTATTTGATAGTTTTAAGATATTGATTTGTAAACCCTCAGCTATTTAATCAGGTGTCTGATGTTGATTTGTAGTTCCCATTAAGACTGAACAGATTCTTGACTGTGTAAATTGTCTTGAACCAATGCTAGTATAGTGTGATTCAAAAATCTGAGATTAGAACTTGCCAAGTACTGGTGACCTGGGTTGGCCACTGCTGGAAATAGGATATTGGGCTTGATGGACCTTTGGTCTGTCCCAGTACAAAACATATGAGTTCTCATACTGGGACAGACCAAAGGTCTATCAAGCCCAGTATCCTGGCAGGATCCCAAAGAACAAAACAGATTTTATGCTGCTTATCCTAGGCATAAGCAGTGGATTTCCCCAAGTCATCTCAATAATGGCTTACAGACTAGTACACTCAGTATTTTATAAACCTCTACCTTATCTACTGAGCCATCTCTTCTCCAGAGAATGACATGGGGACCGTTTACCGCGGTAAAATGTGGTCACCGCAATAAATCCACAGGAATGGAGAAATTTGCAACTGGTTTACCGCAGGAATGGGGACAAGACCATTTACCACCCCGTGGGAATGGTGAAAGGTCTTGCTCCTGTCAGACTTGGCATCTCCTCTTGCACCTATTTTACCTTCAGGAGCCAGCCATGCCACGATGAAAACAGAAGGAACCCAAAACCAAAGTCTGAGACCAATGTGATTTGAAGAATAAAATTACCAAATGTATTTTATATTTTGTGATTAGAATATTTCAGATTTGAAATATGTATCCTGCTAGAGCTGGTATCAGACATAACTGGGGACCGCAAAGTCCAGGCTGTGCTTCTTTAGCTTCCAGCTGGCTTAGGGCTCTCTATGACCAGGGGGCAGTTGCCCTAGTTGCTCTTCCCTAACACTATTTCTGCCATGTGTGACTGAAGTATTCTGTTAGCTTGATTTTTCTATGTAGCATTCTGTACTAATTTGGTTTGTTCAGTTTTCACAATAGTGGAGGAGATATTTGTGAAAGGGAGGGGAGACGGGGGTTTTGTTGATTCTTGCTCTGTATTATTTGTGTTTATAAAATGACAATTGTACAGAATAGTCTCTTTTTATACTTTAATAAAATAAGTTCAGTATAAAATCATAACTATTTGAGGCTTGTATGGACGGGATCTGACAGTTTGTAGGGACGGGGACCGAGCTTGCGGGACGCGGGCAGGGTTGGGGACTGAGCTTGTGGGGATGGGGCAGGAATGGTGATAAATTTTTTTCCCCATGTCTTTCTCTAATACATACATCTTAGCTAATTTTCAAAAGATAACTGGGTAATTTCCATTTGGACAGAAGAAAGATTGTGGATCCAGATCCTGGACTTCCAAGAGTTTAAAATTGTAAAGTTTATTGATGTAAAAGCCAAATAAAATAAATCACAATATACTGCAAGTCAGCCTTTTTCCAACAGTATAAAAACAATGATTGCACTGCATTAATGATGACCAGACCCTACACGGGCCATGTTTCAGCTTGCTTTAGCCTCCTTCGGGGGTCCTTAATATGTAGTAGCAAGCATTCAAATGACAATGAGTCTGTGAAATAAGTGCTCACGTTGTGCCACAACTTCTGTACGGCCAGACACCCTGAGCTTACCCAGACACCCGTAAGGAAGTTGCGGCACAGCGTGAGCACTTATTTCACAGACTCATTGTCATTTGAATGCTGGTTACTGCATATTAAGGACCCCCGAGGAAGGCTAAAACAAGCTGAAACATGGCCCGTGTAGCATCTGGTCATCAAGTCAAAGGAAGACCATCTTTACAAGAACGCAGAGTCTAAAAGAACGTTTAAGGTTATAATGAAGAGACTATAGTGCTGTGTTATGGATTTTATCTGCCTTCGTTTCACTTTACATACATCAGGTAAGTGATTTTGATATGCTTTGTTTTATATTTATATTACTCAATGAACTGGAACGCCTTAGTGCAATGATGGTCCCTCTATACCAGTGGTTCCCAACCCTGTCCTGGAGGAATACCAGGCCAATTGGGTTTTCAGGATAGCCCTAATGAATATGCATGGAACAGATTTGCAGGCCTGTCACTTCCATTATATGCAAATCTCTCTCATTCATATTCATTAGGGCTAGCCTGAAAACCCGATTGGCCTGGTGGTCCTCCAGGACAGGGTTGGGAACCACTGCTCTATACAACCAGCACATATACGTTCATTGGTATTGTGCACTTTTTGGTTGGTGACTGAGCACTTTAAAAGCACACGTTGCACTTTATATTTATATTATTAATTATTTATAAAACCTGTGGAGATAATTTTTCATCATCATCGCAGTGCAGTCATTGTTTTCATACTGTTGGAAAGAGGCTGACTTTCGGTATATTGCAATTTATTTTATGTGACTTTTATATCAATAAACTTTACAATTTTAAACTCTTGGAAGTCCAGGATCTGGTATCCACATTCTTTCTTCTGTTCAACCCGATCTTTGTGGTCCCTAGGTCCATTGCTGACCACCCCAGTGTTCTGTTTCTGGAGGATTCTAATTTCCATTTGGAAAATTAACTAGAGCAAAGAATGTCGGTTAAAAGCACCTACAGGGAGTTGGGAGAAATAGTGAGCTTGTTTCTTTTTTTTTTTTTATATAATTTTCAAAAATATTCTCTATACAGAGTATAAGAATGGAATTTTCAAAACAAACAGATAAGGAATACATTCTATAGCATTGTTTAAGCAACATTATTTACCATTTTAAATCAGAAGAAAATGACAATCGCAATTAAGAGATTCCAAATAGAAATAAAAACCTAATTAAATAATATTCAAAAACTACTTTTATGAATTCTTCAATCACACTGGTATCTTTTAATTAACTCCAGAAAGAAGAGTAGTTCTCAGGCATGTTTCTGAAAACAAGAGTACCTGTCCCCACCATCCCCCTCCCCAATTTAAACATGATCCCAGTACCACTACTACTATTATTATTTCTATAGCACTACCAGGTGCACACAGCGCTGTACAGAGTCACAAAGAAGTAATAAGTCCCTGCTCCAAAGAGCTTACAATCTAAACAGGCAAGACAGACAAACAAGGTGTCATGGATACAGTTTGGCCAAAAAAATAAATGTGTGCTGTTAATTTCTGGAGGCCAATTTGGGGACAAATAAATTTTATTCTTGAGTCATAACTTATGAAGCCATAATTTGTGGTACACGTTAAGCCTACTTTGGATAAATATAAAAAGCCGTCTTTTCTTGATCATGGGATAAATGAACACCCATGTGGGATCCCTACGAGGGTCAAGATAAGGAAATTGGGTCATTAGGGCATAGACAGGGGGTGGGTAAGCAGAGTGGGCTGACTTGATGGGCTGTAGCCCTTTTCTGCCGTCATCTTCTATGTTTCTATGACGGGAATAGCCATCCAAATGGTCACAAATAACTGGAAGAACCACGACAGAATAAATTACACATTTTGGTGGGCAAATGTGTGTACCACATATAAATATGAGAGAATGAGTGTTTGGGATTTAGTAATTCATTTAATAAAGTGTGGAGCCCATTGACTACATTTGTTACCTCGCAATAAGGGACATATATCTCTCCTTTTATTAGATTTCCTTACACATCCAGGGTGGGTGGGGGGAGGGAAGTGTATTTTGAGGATTAAAATTACTTAATTATAATATTGTAATCACATCATATGTCATATGGTATTAATAATTGGAAGGAGGGTGGGAGAAAATGATTGTTTTTATGTACTATGTAGTTAATAGTGCGTTTTATGCAGCATTTTATGTTCAATTAATTGTACTGCACTGTCAAAGTTTGAAAGCCAATAAAGATTTTAAAAAAGGGGACAACTCTTGCGTTCTTATGTTCGAGGAAAGGATGTCGCGGCGGCAAAGCGTTCGTTTCATTTCACACACATTTTATAGCTTCGCTCTACCCTCCCCCCACCCGTGCAGAGCAGAACAGAACGAGCGCGCGGAGACGGGGGCTTTCGTGCCCTCCCGCGCGCCGACCGTAACGTCTAGGGGCGCGAGAGGGCGAGGCCCTTGGCGGGCGCCTACGCTCCTTCCGGTTTGTGTGTGTTTTTTGATCACGCACCTCAATTTCACGGGGCCGCGGGACTCCATGGCGGGCGCCGCCATGTCCGTCGTCGCCGCACGAACGAACGCCGTGCGTCGGCCGCAAAGGGAGGAGCCGAGGCTCGCGCGCCCACCCGCTGCGACCCGACTCCCGTCACGTGCCTGGTGGGGGAAGATGGCGCCGTGCGCGGCCGTTGGCGAGAGTGCTGTCGACTGTGTGGTGCGAAAATAGGACTTGTGAGAAAGAACTTTGGACCTGCCACGGCCCAGTTCTGGGAAGGAGATTCGGGCCATTCCCACTACATGTTCTGACAACATAGCATAATTTTTTTTATTTCTATACCCCTTTCCTGAAGCAAAAAAAAAAAAAGGCAGAATCAAGCACTGCAAATGCCAGAGAGCTTTGAGATGCAAATTGAAAACCGGGACTGGACTGCGTCCCCCATCCTGGAACGGAGTAACTTGGCAGTTTATGTGCTGTAGTGCTTCCAAACTGTATGCACTGGATATCTAAACACATCTTTAAAGACAGACATTTAGAGAATTTTCTTCAAGATAAAAGTAAAGTAAATATTTAACCTGAAACTAATACAGAGATTGAGGTTGAGTGAATATAGAAGTTCTTCTTTTTTTGCCTGATCTGAAGATTATTGAATAATTTATTTCCTGTTAATCTTTTTCTTATGATTTGGTGATACCAACAGAATAAGCAGCCCTCATATAATGTGGACTTGAAAATATTTTCTTTTATGTTGAAGTATTTTCCTTGATTATTGTTTTCATGGAATTGTTATAAGAAAAAAAAAAAAAAAGCAATGGATATCTAAACACATATTTAAAGACAGACAAACGAAACAAAATTTGATTTATTGATTTGATACACAGTGGTACCTCGGAATCCAAACTTAATCTGTTCCAGAACCCCGTTCGAGTTCCAAGACAATTTTTCCCATTGAAAATAATAGAAACTAGATTAATCCGTTCCCCTCTGCAAGATTGGGCCCCTGCCGGCATAGGCAGCAAGATCGTCAATGGCAACTGCAAGCGGTGCTCAGCCCAAAGCTTCCCTCTGACGTGAACCGCCGAGGTGGAAACAGGAAGCTTTGGGCTGAGCAACACTTGCAGTTCCTGTACGTTCGGATCCCAAAGCACCGTTCGGAGATTCCGGGGCAAAATTTAATTTAAAAAAAATAGTTAGGATTCTAAGTTGTTCGAGGTCTGGGGCGTTTGGATTCCAAGGTACCATTGTACTGCTTTTTACTACAAGATTTAATGCAGTCTACAACAAAAATGGCATGTTATTAAATACATTGGAATTTGAACAAAAGCTCATTAAATGCAACTTAAAACTACACTATTAAAACAATGCACAAGTCATCAAGTAGCTCTATTCCTCATAAAGCTCAAGCTTGCCAATTTCAGTCATGGGAGTTGTAATAAACACTATTGGGAGGACCTTAAGGAATGTTGTTTGCTTGTTTTTTGTTTTGTTTTCTATCCCGTTTTCTCTAAACAACTCAGAACGGGTTACAGGTTAAACATACACAATATGCACTTAACAGGTTACAATTTGACATAATTACAGTATATATTTACAGTACAAGGTTGTATCCTAACTCGAAGAAAAACCCAGAGAAGAACCGTGATTGGTTAGCAAAGTTGCACCCTAGAATGGAGTAGGTACCGCACCATTCATGGAAGAAAGTGTTTATGAACAACTTGAAAAACTGATGGTGGACAAAGCTATGGGATCGGACAAGATCTATCACAGGATAGAAACAGAAACATGATGGCAGATAAAAGCCAAATGGCCCAACTAGTCTGCCCATCCGCAGTAACCATTATCTCTTTATCCGAGAGATCCCACATGCCTATCCCAGGCCCTTTTGAATTCAGACACAGTCTCTATCTCCACCACCTCTTCTGGGAGACTGTTCCATGCATCTACCACCCTTTCTGTAAAAAAGTACCTGTATAGACTGTTCTCTTGGGCGTGCCAAATGAGACACCTGAGTGATTGGTTCCGGGGGACCAGCCACTTTTCGGCTACTCCTTCGGAACTAGTCCTTTGTTCCCCATACCACTTTAGTTATTTGTTGCACACATTACATCTCCCTGGGAGACCTCCACCAGTTGGAAAATTTATTTTTCAACCGTTACGCCAAGTGTGGAGACGTTTATGTAAAATGCTAAAGATTGACCCCACAGCTACAGCTTACCTGCCTTTCCTGGACAATAAAGATTTTCCACCTGGGACTTCCAAATTTCCGGTATCGGTGTGGAGAACGTCTAATCTGCAATATATTTCTCAGGTGGTAACTGCACAGGGCACTGTTCCACCATTCCTGGTGATGCAGACTGAATATCATTGGACACCTCGGGACTGGTTGGCGTATGTCCAGATGACTTCTTATATTCGCTCTCTCCCATCAGCAGGGCTCACAAACCATAATCAGGAGAAGATTTCGGAAGCGTTATGTTTAACGGCACAGACTCATATTCCATTGAAATTCCACCTACGCTATCTGCGTGAAAGTTTGGGGTCCATTCCCTATGAAGTATACGCGGCCCGCTGGTCAGGGGATTTGCTGTGTGAGGTGACTGGCCAACACATTCAACAGGGTCTTAAATCCATTCAAACTATTACCTCGCAATCGACCCTTATTGAAACGAACTATAAATTCTACTTACGACTGTACCGATCTCCAACCTATCTGTATCGTGCAAAACTTAGCACAACAGATGCTTGCATTAAATGTGCCCAACCAAGAGCAACATTGGGTCACCAGTTTTGGACATGCCCATTGGTACAGGACTTTTGGATACAACTGCAGTTGCATATTTCTTCAATGTGGCACCGAGGATATGTTAGTCGTCCGGAACTGTTGTTTACGATGGACTCACTTCCCCGGGGGCCCCCGAAGGGTTTTCGAGGCTTTTTGGCCCGGACTTTCCTTATGGGAAAAAAAAACCATACTACATAATTGGATAACGTCAGACTCACCAACGGTATCATTCTGGAGAATTCTGATGCTTCGACAAGCATCACTGGAGCGAATGTCTTTATCTTCCTTGGACTCTCCCAGAGGTCATATATTTTGTTCTATTTGGGAACCCTTTTGGTTAACGTTGACTCATAGAGCCTGAAGTAACCTATTGAACCCGTAATAGATTGCCTGCTGGAGGATACTTGTTGTTGTAGAAGGGAGTTGGGGAGGTGGGGAGTTGGGATGAGGGAGGGGGAGGGAGGGGGGCTGATAAATGTTTGACTTGTGAATTTCTGCTTTTATTGTAAAATCAATAAACATATTTAAACATAAAAAAGTACCTGTATTTCCTTAGATTACTTCGGAGCCTATCACCTCTTAACTTCATCCTTTGCCCTCTCATTGCAGAGTTTCCTTTCAAATTAAAGAGACTTGACTCATCCGCATTTAGATTACGTAGTTATTTAAACATCTCTATCATATCTTCCCTCTCCCACATTTCCTCCAAAGTATACAGATTGAGATCTTTAAGTCTGTCCTCATACGCCTTATAATGAAGACCACATACCATTTTAGTAGCCTTCCTCTGGACCGGCTCCATCCTTTTTATATCTTTTTGAAGGTGTGGCCTCCAGAATTGTACACAATATTCTAAATGAGGTCTCACCAAAGTTTTATACAGGGGCAGTGGCGTACCAAGGGGGGAGGGGCGGGGTGGTGGTCCACCCCGGGTTCACGGGCGGGGGGGGTGGTCCACCCCGGGTTCACGCCTTGGGGGGGTGCACAGCCGGCCGGTTTTGAAGGCGACGTTGGACCGGCACGCTTAGCTGTCCTGTTCTCTCTGCCTCTAACGCTGGCCCTGCAGCTCCGGACTTCCCCACACCTGCTCCCCCCCCCCCTCCGATCGCTATTATTTTAAATGTTATGGCAGCCACCGCGGCTGCAGGAAGAGTTCCGGGGCAGGCCAAGGTTAGAAGTCTCCTTCGATGGATACATCGCCGTGGCTGCCATAACATTTAAAATAATAGCGATTGGGGGGGGAGCAGGTGTGGGGAAGTCCAGAGCTGCAGGGCTGGCGTTAGAGGGACTAAGAGCTGATAGTGCCGCAGGGTCCCGCATGGGGGGGAGGGAGGAAGAAAGAAGAGTAACTGAAGCATTGGCAATTTGGGGGGAGCAGGTGTGGGAAAGTCCAGAGCTGCAGGGGAGAGTGTTGTTGTACTCAGCTGGAGGGAGAAGGAAGATGAGGGAGGGAATGGAAGGAGATACCAGGGCTTGGAGGGAAGGAGGAAGGTATGCCAGACTAAGGGATAAGGAAGGGGGAGATGTCAGCATGGATGGGGAGGGAAAGATGGAAGAAAAGGAAAGGAGAGAGATGCAAGAGAATCAGGGAAGGGAAGATACCAGACTGTGGGGTGCGAAGGAAAGAAAGGAGAAGAGAGAGATGCCAGAGCATAGGGGATGGGGTGGTGACAGAGAGAAAAAAATGGAGAGGTGGCAGAGCTGAAATCAAAGGAGAGAAGGGGCACAGGATAGATAATTATGAAAGGAGCATAGAAAGAAGGAAGATGTCATATGGGAGAGAGAGAGGGAGAAGGCAGACATTGGATGGAAAGGGTAGTGACTGGAAGGGGCGAGACAGAAAGTGAACAGTAGATGGAAGGGGTAGAGGGACAGACACTGAATGGAAGTGTGGGGGAGAGGGGGAGCAGATGCTGGAAGGAAGTGGGGAGGAGAAAGAAAAAAGGGTGCATGCTGGATTGAGGGATGGGGATAGTTAGATACTGGAAGGGGTGAGGGAAAGAGGTGGCAAGCTTTAGGTAAACAGTAAAAAAGGACATCGATGAGAGGGTAGTAAGAACGTAATCTAGACAGATGCAGAAAATAAAATGAAAAGGAAAATGAGGGGAAAAAGGGAGAGAGATTGCAGAGGAGAGGGAAGGAGAGAGATGCCAGACCAATGGGGGTGAAAGGAGAGATGGAAGGGGGAGGCATACAGTTTCTGGAAGGGGCATAGAAGGAGAGAAGATGCCCACTTGGAGTATTGTGTTCAGTTTTGGAGACCGTATCTGGCGAAAGACTTAAGAAGACTTGAGGCGGTCCAGAGGAGGGCGACAAAAATGATAGGAGGCTTGCGCCAGAAGACGTATGAGGAGAGACTGGAAGCCTTGAATATGTATACCCTAGAGGAAAGGAGAGACAGGGGAGATATGATTCAGACGTTCAAATACTTGAAGGGTATTAACGTAGAACAAAATATTTTCCAGAGAAAGGAAAATGGTAAAACCAGAGGACATAATTTGAGGTTGAGGGGTGGTAGATTCAGGGGCAATGTTAGGAAATTCTACTTTACGGAGAGGGTAGTGGATGCCTGGAATGCGCTCCCGAGAGAGGTGGTGGAGAGTAAAACTGTGACTGAGTTCAAAGAAGCATGGGATGAAGAAGATTTAGAATCAGAAAATAATATTAAATATTGAACTAGGCCAGTTACTGGGCAGACTTGCATGGTCTGTATCTGTGTATGGCCGTTTGGTGGAATGTGGGCAGGGGAGGGCTTCAATGGCTGGGAGGGTATAGATGGGCTGGAGTAAGTCTTAACAGAGATTATCCCAGGACAAGCAGGCAGCATATTCCCACACATGGGTGACGTCACCGATGGAGCCCCGCAGCGGACAGCCTCGAAAGCAAACTTGCTTGAAGATCTCGATCTTTCGAGCACTGTACCGCGCATGCGCGCGTGCCTTCCCGCCCGAACTAGGGGGCGCATCTCCTGAGAGGATCCTCAGTTCGTTTAATTCCGCGGAGACAAGAAGACACGTTTTTCTACATCTCTGCAGCATTGCCTTCTCTTCACCACGGCTGTTTCTTTTCTTTCAGTTAAGTTCGGTCGCTGTGCTCTCCTATTTCTTTTTCGTTTTCTTTTCTTAAAAAAAAATAAATAAATAAAAAAGTTTCAATTGTTTCTTTGATTTCGTGTCCGGCCGGTGAGCCTTGGGCCTAGGCCCATTTGCTCCTTTCGTTCGACACGGACTTTATTTTTTCCATGTCCTGGCCTCTTACCGGGTTCAAACGTTGTCGCCAGTGTAATCGTGTGATTTTGGTCACCGATCCCCACTGCCGCTGTCTACAGTGCCTGGGTCCCACTCATTCCCCAGAAGATTGTCACCGTTGTTTCACTCTTACTCCACGGGCTTTTCGACGCCGGTGCGCTCAATTTTTTCAACTTTTCGGAGACATGGAGCAACCTTCGGATTCTGCTTCGACCTCGGCGGCTGCCCCGGTCTCGAAGGCTTCGACTCCGACGACATCGACGACTACGGTCTCGAAGGCTTCGACCCAGGCTCCGGCTGGAGCTTCGGTCTCGAAGGCCTCGACCTTACCTGCTTCGGTTCCCTCGAAGACGGTGCCATCTGCGAAGTCTTCTATGGGGGGTAAGTCTCCGGGTTCTCTTTCAGGTACCGTACCCAAGAAGCTACCAGACTCCTCTGCACGTCCATCTTCCAAGCGTACCTCCAAGATAAGGGAATACTCACCTTCGAAGTCGCCCTCTTCGGAGCGTACTGCTGCACCTACGAGGTCAGAATCTTCTGTCTCGGTGCCGATGCTGGAGGACATGCTGAAATCTATACTCACCACTCAGATTTCCTCCTTAGTGGCTCAATTGGTCCCGTCCTCGACCTTGCCTCGGACTGATCAGCCTGTCACACAACCAGAGCTTCCAGTATCTCGAGGCCGATCCAGGACACCGAAGAAAATTTCTTCGTCTGATTCTTCTCCAGACTCGCCTCCTCCGAAGCACCGGTCGAAGCATTCGAGACCTATTGCTCCCAAGCTTCGGAGGGAGTCTTCGGCATTGGATACCGAGACTTCTCTGCCTCATTCTTCGAAGCAGAAGCACAGATCTCGACACCATCGCGCATCGACTCGAAGTCCTTCTCGACCGAAGACTCCACCATCGAAGCCACCCCGTCGAGACAGTTTACCACAGACCTCGACTCATTCTGTACCACGTACACCTGGTACTTCTCCATCCAGGAGCCTGAAGAGAAAACATTCTCTTACTCCACCTCACAGTGCAGCTTCTTCTGTGACTCTACGTCTAGACTCAGAACCACTTTCACCATATTCTAGAGAGGCTTCTCCCTCATACTCAGCTCTTCCTAAATCTCGCAGTGTATCTCCTGAGGAAGCGTCTGATTCCAAATCCATTTCTTTTGCCAAATTTATTTTTGATATGGGACAAGCTCTCAAACTGGATCTTCATTCAGATTCTAAATATACTCCTGAATATTTAGCAGATATGGAGCTTCCTCATCCACCGAAAGAGTCCCTCAGATTACCTATGACTCCTGTTCTGAAACAAACCTTTGTTCGTAATATGGAGACTCCTTATTCCATCACTGCCATTCCATCTAAATTGGAATCCCGTTATCGAACAGTTCCATGTAAAGGTTATGAAAAGTCTCAACTATCTCATCAATCCTTGGTAGTAGAATCCTCTGTAAAGAAAGCACATCCTTCCAAAATCTATGCTTCAGTTCCTCCAGGTAGAGAAGGTCGTACCATGGATAAGTTTGGTCGCCGTTTATACCAAAACTCTATGATGGCAAATAGAGTTCTTAATTACAGCTACATCTTTACGTCCTACTTCAACCATTTTCTGAAGATTTTACCATCTTTTTACCCGGATATCTCTACCACTCGTCTTTCAGAATTTAAACTCATCCTTAAGACTCTTTCTCAATTACGACTCTTCATGTTACAAGCCTCATATGATGCATTTGAACTCTCGTCTCGAGTATCGGCCTTTGCTGTAGCCATGCGTCGTTTAGCATGGTTACGTATTGTGGACATGGATCCCAACCTTCAAGATAGATTGGCAAATCTACCTTGTCAGGGTAATGAATTATTTGATGACTCTATTGAGGCAGCTACCAAGCGTCTTTCAGAACATGAACGCTCTTTTGCTTCCCTCATTCGACCAAAACCTAAACCTGCACCAACTAGAGGTTTCAAACAGACTCCACGTCGTTATCCTCAGAAAACGACTCCTGCTTTTTCAAGACCTCCTCCTCGTCGTCCTCCTCAACAACAGCGACAACAAAAATCTCAGACTCCTGCTGCCACCAAGCCTGCTTAGTCTTTTTAACAATCTCGACATGAGCATTCAAATTTCTCTGTTTCCAAATTCTCCCCTCCCCATAGGAGGTCGCCTTTCCACATTTTATCACCAGTGGGAGCTCATTACATCAGATCTCTGGGTGCTTACCAAACTACGAGAGGGATACTCTCTTCGGCTCCTTCAGGTGCCTCCAGATCGCCATCCAAGAGAGTGTCCTTCCAATCAGTCGCATCTTCCCCTTCTTCTCCAAGAAGCTCGAGCTCTGCTTCTCCTACGAGCTGTGGAGGAAGTTCCTCTTTCCCAAAGGAACTTGGGATTCTACTCCCATTATTTTCTAGTTCCCAAAAAGACGGGGGATTTGCGACCGATCCTGGATCTCAGAGCTCTCAACAAATATCTAGTCAAAGAGAAATTTCGAATGCTCACACTGCCAACTTTATATTCCTTAATGGACCAAGGGGATTGGATGTGTTCCCTCGATCTTAAAGAGGCGTATACTCATATCCCTATTCATCCAGCATTTCGCAAGTACCTCAGATTCCAAGTAGGAAGCCTTCATCTGCAGTACCGAGTTCTCCCCTTCGGATTGGCTTCTTCTCCCAGGGTTTTCACAAAATGTCTCGTGGTCGTGGCTGCAGCTCTTCGCAACCAGGGTCTCCAAATATTTCTATACCTAGACGACTGGCTCATCAAGGCTCCCTCTTTTTCAGGGGTTATTGCAGCGACCCAACAGACTATTCTTTTTCTACAAAGTTTGGGATTTCACATCAACTTTCCCAAATCTCAGTTGACTCCTTCTCAGTCTCTCCAATTCATAGGAGCAACTCTGGACACTATCAATCTGAGAGCATACCTTCCACAACCACATCAGGCCGCCCTGCTTCAGATTTCTCAACAACTCTTCCAACTTTCAACTGTTCCAGCATGAAAGATGATGGTTCTGCTCGGTCACATGGCTTCTACAGTTCATGTGATTCCTTTTGCCAGACTTCACCTTCGTATTCCTCAATGGACACTGGCATCCCAATGGCAGCAATCAGTGGACCCACCAACTCGACTGATTTCCATAACTCCTTCATTGCGGAAGTCTCTCCGTTGGTGGATGCTCTCTTTAAATCTTTCCAGAGGCTTGCTGTTTCACCCTCTTCCTCATCAGAAAGTCCTCACATCCGACTCATCAATGTACGCATGGGGAGCTCATGTGGACGGTCTTCGTACTCAGGATCTCTGGACTCAAGCAGACCGTCGGTGTCATATCAATCTATTGGAACTCAGAGCGATATTCTATGCTCTCAAAGCTTTTCAACATCTCCTTCATGACATGGTGATTCTTGTACGTACCGACAACCAGGTAGCCATGTATTATGTCAACAAACAGGGAGGGACGGGCTCTCACTCCCTCTGTCAAGAAGCTCTGAAATTGTGGCATTGGGCAATTCTTCACAACATCTTCCTCAGAGCTGTTTATATTCAGGGTCAACACAATTATTTGGCGGACAAATTAGTCGTCTTCTACAGCCTCACGAATGGACACTCAATTCTCCTACTCTTCGCCAAATCTTTGCCTGTTGGGGAACTCCACAGATAGATCTGTTTGCATCACCTCTCAACTTCAAACTGCCTCAATTTTGCTCCCGCATCTATGCCCCTCAACATCTCGAAGCGGATGCGTTTCTACTGGACTGGAGGAATCAGTTCCTTTATGCTTTTCCTCCGTTTCCTCTGATTCTCAAGACTCTAGTCAAACTGAAGTCAGAACATGCCACCATGATTCTGATAGCTCCTCGGTGGCCCAGACAACCTTGGTTCTCCCTTCTACTTCAACTCAGCACCAGGGAGCCTCTTCTTCTACCAGTATTTCCCTCTCTACTCACGCAGAGTCAAGGATCCTTGCTTCATCCCAATCTGCAGTCTCTACATTTAACAGCTTGGTACCTTTCTGCATAACAGACTTTTCTCAATTCTCTCCGTCTGTTCAAGATATCTTACTTGCTTCCAGAAAACCATCAACTAGACAATGTTATGGCCAGAAGTGGACTAGATTCTCTGCTTGGTGTTCTACACATCACTTGCCACCCAGATCTTCCTCCTTGACATCCGTTCTGGACTACTTACTCCATTTATCACAATCTGGACTTCAAACTACATCTATTCGAGTCCATCTTAGTGCTATAGCTGCTTTTCATCAGCCTTTGGATGGAAAACCCCTTTCTGCACATCCTATCGTTTCTCGCTTTATGAAAGGACTTCTCAATCTCCATCCACCACTTAAACCACCTCCAGTGGTTTGGAATCTCAATGTTGTTTTAGCTCAACTTATGAAACTTCCTTTTGAACCGCTTGACAAAGCCCACCTCAAGTATCTCACTTGGAAAGCTGTGTTTTTGATTGCTCTCACTTCTGCTCGAAGAGTCAGTGAGCTACAAGCTTTAGTTGCAGATCCACCCTTCACAGTTTTTCACCATGACAAAGTGGTCCTCCGTACTCATCTTAAATTCTTACCTAAAGTTGTTTCAGAATTTCACATCAATCAGTCTATTGTTCTACCTGTGTTTTTTCCAAAGCCTCATTCTCAACCTGGAGAAGCCGCTCTTCATACCTTGGACTGTAAACGTGCTTTGGCTTTCTACCTCCAACGCACTCAACTTCACAGAACATCTCCTCAACTTTTCATCTCATTTGATCCAAACAAGTTGGGACGTCCTATATCAAAACGCACAATCTCCAACTGGATGGCTGCTTGTATTTCTTTCTGCTACACTCAGGCTGGTCTTCCTCTGCAAGGTCGAGTGACGGGCCACAAAGTTAGAGCTATGGCGGCATCTGTAGCTTTCCTTCGATCAACTCCCATTGAGGAAATCTGCAAAGCTGCCACTTGGTCCTCGGTTCATACTTTCACCTCTCATTATTGTCTGGATTCCATGTAAGATGCTGCCTTTTCCTAGGTATACTGTTGTGCTATGTGTGGATTGTTACTAAAAATCATGTTTTCCATACAGATGGGGGGGGGTGTCAAAAAATGATGGCCCCGGGTGTCACATATGGTAGATACGCCACTGTACAGAGGCATCAATATCTCCTTTTTTCTACTAGTCATACCTCTTCCTATGCAACCTAGCACACTTCTATCTTTCACCGTCACCTTTTCAACCTGTTTGGCCACCTTATGATCATCACATACAATCACACCCAAGCTCTTCTGTCGTGCACATACGTTCTTCACCCCCTAAACTGACCTTGCATTTCCTAGCGTTAAATTTTAGCTGCCAAATTGCAGACCATTCTTCAAGCTTCGCCAAGTCTTTCTTCATGTTATTCACACCATCCGGCGTGTCTACTCTATTGCAGATTTTCGTATCATCCACAAAGAGGCAAATCTTATCCAACAACCCTTCAGCAATATCGTTTATAAAAATATTAAAAAGAACAGAACCTCGAGGCACACCACCAGTAACATCCCTTTCCTCAGAGCGATCTCCATTGATCACTACCCTCTGTCGCCTTCCACTCAACCAGTTCTTGACCCAGCCTGTCAGTTTGGGACCCATCCCGAGGGCACTTAGTTTATTTATTAGATATCTGTGTGGAACACTGTCAAAGGCTTTGCTAAAATCTAAATATTTACAGACTTTTAACTACCCCGTTCCCTTTTGTTTTTTTCCCATTATTGTTTTTCCTCTAAAAAGAATTGTAACTTTTCCCCCTTTCCTCCCAATTCAAGTTTGTCTTGTCTTTAAAAATTTCTTTGTCATTGGGTTTGTCCTTTTGTATTTTTACCTTCTTTTATAATTTTTGTACATCGCTTTGCAGACTGATTTAGCGATTCATCAAATACCAATAAACTTGAACTACACCACATCTAGCTCCGAGAGGGACCTTGGGGTGATTGTGTTTGAGGATCTAAAGGCATCTAAACAGTGTGATAAGGCAGTGGCTGTAGCCAGAAGAATGCTAGGCTGTATAGAAAGAAGAAGAACCAGCAGAAGAAGGGAGGTGTTGATGCCCTTATATAGGTCATTGGTGAGGCCACATTTGGAGTATTCTGTTTAGTTTTGGAGGCCATATCTGGTGAAGGATATAAAAAAACTTGAAGCAATCCAGAGGAAGGTAACAAAAATGATAAGGGGTTTGAACCAAAAGAAGTATGACAAGAGACTGGAAAATCTAAACATGTATACTCTAGAGGAGAGGAGGAAAGGGGAGATATGACACAGACATTTAAATACTTGAAAGGTATTAACATAGAACCAAATATTTTCCAGAGAAGGGAAAATGGTAAAACTAGAGTGCATAACTTGATGTTGCAGGGAGGAAGACTTAGGAGTAATGTTAGGAAATTCTTTTTCACGGATAGGGTGGTGGATGCCTGGAATGCCCTCCAGAGGGAAGTTGTGGAGAGGAAAACAGTAATGGAATTCAAAAAAGTTTGGGATAAACAAATGGTATACATTAAAGAACTAAGGCCGGTATCAGACAGACTTGTATGGTTTGTGTTATATATGGTAGGATGGGCTGGGGAGGGCATCAATGGGAACTCTTCCTGAGGCTGTTATAGGAGAAAACACCCTCTAGGGATTTAAAACAAAGTTAGACAAGTTCCTGCTAAACCGGAACGTGCGCAGGTAGGGATAGTCTTAGTTAGGGCACTGGTCTTTGACCTAGAGGCTGCCGCGTGAGCGGACTTCTGGGCATGATGGACCACTCGTCTGACCCAGCAGCGGCAATTCTTATGTTCTTAACTCCACTAACTTGGAACATGAGAATTATATTGGCCAGACTTTAGAGTAGATATCCTGCAAACAACGGGATGGTTAGATAGGCAGGAGTGAGCTTAGATGGCAACTTCAGTAGTTGGAAGCTAGGACAAGACCAGGTGGACTTTATGGCCCAGAAATATCAAAGAAGAGACAAGTTAATTTAATCATGTATTTTTGATGAGAATAACTAATGGACAGATTGGATGGACCATTCAGGTCTTTATCTGCTGTCATTTACTATCTTTACTATAATACATACCAGGGGTCTAATACCAATAAACATAATATAAAGTTTACAGGTTACAATCCTTAACAGCGCAAGTTTTTTCAATACAAGTTTTTTATCCTAACTAGACACACATTCGGGATCTAATACCGATATACGTAATGGATACTTTACACTGGTTAAATTTGCCATAGTTAACAGTGGAGGATTATTAAATACAAGTTTTTATCCTAATGTGACGCATACCGGGATCTAGTACATTTCTTTGTATCTATTTATTTATTTATTCATTTTTCTATACCGTTCTCCCAAGGAAGCCCAGAACGGTTTACATGAATTTATTCAGGTACTCAAGCATTTTTCCCTGTCTGTCCTGGTGGGCTCACAATCTATCTAATGTACCTGGGGCAATGGGGGGATTAAGTGACTTGCCCAGGGTCACAAGGAGCAGCGTGGGATTTTTGAACCCACGACCCCACGGTGCTGAGGCTGTAGCTTTAACCACTGCGCCACACACTCCCCTTGTAATCCATTATTCATGGGCAGGGGAGTTATGCGTAGAAGTATGTTTTTATTACATTCCTAAAGTTGAGTCCTTCAAGGGATCTGGT